>NC_041393.1:555241455-555303081 GCF_002162155.2 Triticum dicoccoides | reverse complement strand
GGCGCGGGCGGAGGCGGCGGCTAGGGTTAGGGTTTGGTGGGCGGCGGCGGCTTGGGCTGATCGGGCCCCCGGGGCGCACTATATAAAGGCCCGGCCAGGCGGAGTCCTGGCCGAACACGGCCCGGAGTAGGTTCTGTTTTTTTTAAATAAATAATTACGCGCAGAAGAACAAACAAAAGATATACTAAACTGACTCCAAAAATCCTGAAATAAATTTTCCCCGACTTCTAAAATCAAGCCGGACAGGGTGAACATTTATTTGGGGCCAAAATGCAATTTTTAAAAACGCACATTTTTCCTAAATTCAGAATAAAATAGCGAAAAACTCTGAAATAAAATCTTATTTGATTTTATTATTAAATCCTCAATATTTCTTTATTTTGGGAAAGTCATTTTATTCCCTCTCTCATATTTTTACAATAGAAATAATTGAAGATAAAATAATTAAAATCAAATGATCCTATTCTCAAAATTTGAGAAAACTCAAATATGAAAATAACGAAATCCCCAACTCTCTCCGAGGGTCCTTGAGTTGCATAGAATTTCTAGATCAACCAAAAGCAAAAATATGATATGCAATGATGATCTAATGTATAACATTCCAAATTGAAAATTTGGGTTGTTACAAACCTACCCCCCTTAAGATGAATCTCGCCCTCGAGATTCGGGTTGGCCAGAAAATAGGCGAGGGTGGTCTTTCAACAAATCTTCCTCTCGCTCCTAGGTGGCTTCATCCTCGGTGTGGTGGCTCCACTGAACTTTACAAAATTTGATAACCTTGCTGCGGGTGACTCGGCTGGCATACTCAAGAATCTTAACTGATTTCTCTTCATAGGTCAAATCACTGTCCAATTGAATTGCTTCCAATGGCACTGTATCTCTCAGAGGTATATCAGCCATCTCCACGTGACACTTCTTTAACTGGGAAACGTGGAACACATCGTGAACTCCTGACAATCCTTCGGGCAAATCCAACTTGTAGGCCACTTCTCCCATACGCTCCAAAACTCGGTATGGTCCTACAAAACGTGGCGCTAACTTTCCCTTAACTCCAAAGCGCTTAACTCCCCGAAGTGGAGATACTCAAAGATAAACTTGGTCTCCTACTTCGTAAACCGTCTCCTTGCGTTTAGAATATGCGTAGCTCTTCTGCCTGGACTGGGCTACCTTGAGCCTATCGCGAATCAACTTCACCTTCTGTTCAGACTCCTTAATCAAATCCGGTCCAAACAACTGGCGGTCTCCAACTTCGTCCCACGACAATGAGGTCCTGCACCTCCTTCCGTACAAGGCTTCGAAAGGGGCCATCTTCAAACTGGATTGATAATTGTTGTTGTAAGAGAATTCTGCATATGGCAAATTGCCGTCCCAACTAGATCCGTAATCTAGCGCACAAGCTCTCAGCATATCCACCGCCTCTCTCGGTCTGTCCATCTGTCTGTGGATGAAAAGCGGTACTGAACTCTAGCCTGGTACCCAAAGTTTCGTGCAACTGATTCCAGAACTTTGAGGTCAAATGGGTTCCTCTATCTGGTACGATACTCCTCGGAACTCCATGCAGACATACTACCCTGGTCATGTATATTTTTGCCAACTTAGCACTGGTGTAAGTGGTCTTTATAGGGATGAAATGAGATACCTTCGTCAATCGATCGACTACAACCCAAATCGAGTCATAGCCTGAACGGGTCCTGGGTAATCCCGTGATAAAGTCCATACCTAGCTTATCCCACTTCCATTCGGGTATCGGCAACGGCTGCAGCAATCCTGCTGACTTCTGGTGCTCTGCCTTTACTCTTTGACATACATCACAAACTGCTACATACTCCGCAATATCTTTCTTCATTCCGGTCCACCAGAAACTTCTCCTGCTTAGCTGCATCCGTAGCAACATCATCTGGGGCATAACGTGCTAGCTTACTAAAATCATCCACATACTGGCCAACTGTGCATCCTCCTTGGCGCAAGTTGCGAAACTCACGCTTCTTCATGCCCATAGCTCCTGCTGGAACATGGGCAGTACGGAAAGCTTGCTGAAACTGATCCCATGTGACAGTGTCTACCGGGTAAGTGGCTGTGAAATTCTCCCACCATGCTGCTGCGGGTCCCTCAAGCTGATGGGCGGCAAATTTCACCTTTTCTGCATCTGTGAATCCTGTTGTGGTCAATTCCCTTCCTGTCTTGTGGAGCCAATCATCTGCAACAATCGGCTCGGTGCTACTGGAGAACACCGGCGGATTCAGCCTAAGAAAACGGGTTAAGTGATCAACAGGTGGTGGCGGTGGTGGGTTGTTGTTGTTGTTCCCCTGATTCTGATTCTGGACTAGCAACTGCATCAAGGCATTCTGCTGCTCGATCAACTGAGTGAGCTCCGGCGGAAAAGCAAATCCATTGTCACGTCTCGGAGGCATCTTAGGGTTTAGAAAAGATGAGAATATAGAATAGAAGGGGTCTAGAGAGAAAACACTACCCATGTGCACATGAGGCAAAAGCACACAAAATCACTTCATTCAATCAAAAAATTGCATACAATTGGTCTAAAACTATCGTTAAAAGTGCTTGGACTATGCTATATACATGGTGGAACACTACTACTATTATGGGGGTCTACTAGAAAAACTACTCCGATGAAGACTCCATGATATCTACTCCAGCTTAATCAACGTAGTCGTCATCACTGTCGTCTGGATCCGAGTCGGTGTCGTCGATGATGATGTAGTTCCCCGGGCAAGTGGAATCGTCATCTCCTCCTCCAGGTGCGGGATCTCCCATGAAAACTCCTAGCTTCCTGGTCAGGTCATCATTCTTCTCTAATAATACTTTGATTTCCTCCATAGAATCTTTGCGTGTAGCCTTGAGTTCTTCCTCCAGCTCCGTGATTCTTGTCATCACCTTCTTTAGATCTATCATGCCTGCGCACATCTGGTTCTCCTGGCGTCGAATATGCCGGTTTAGCTCCTGGATGAAAGCTACAACTGATCGGTCCTTCCTGGTGCTGATCATCTCCCAATGCTCATCTCGGCACCCACAAATCTGGTAGATAGTATCCTTGTGATCATTGCGGTAGACTTCTCCAATGCGTCCCATAGTGATGTGGGCTGCCATGCTCTTTCCTAGACTCCAGGTTGGTGCATCAAAGGAAAACTCTATGGGCTCAGTGACGGGCATGAACGTCCTTCCTGGAACTTGAACTTGAATCATCCAGCGCTCCTCCTCGGGTAAAGTGGAGTTGTAGGTCCCTGTGAAGCTTGGTACTCCGATGTTCAGGTACTTAGTAACCTCCTTCAGGTGACGTCCAAAGGGTGTATCTTCATCCAGTTGCGTGAACTTGTTCCTTGGATCCGCCATCCTAAAAGAGTAGAGAAGATGAGAAGTCAGAAATGAGAAGAGAGTAGTGATCTAGGGCTTTAGCCTAGTGGTCGTGTCCTACAGTCAGCGTGTGCTCTGATACCATCTTGTAGCGACTAGACCTCAAACAGTCTGATCTCTGTGCACCAGTGTCATCCCTGGATCAGTAATGCTGACACGCACAGTACTTGAAGGATTTATAACAGAGTAGCAATCACACACTTATTAGATCGAATGTCTCCAAAAGAGAACTTATTACAATAAATATGGCTTAAGGCCATCTAATAACGATAACAGCGGAAGGCTTGGAAGATAAGCGAGTCCATCAACTCCAACGGCATCACTGAGTATAGAACCACGACCTAAAGGCACCTTACTCATCGTCTGAAAAGTCTGCAACATGAACATTGTAGCCCGAAAACAAGTCAACACTTGGAATATGCTGGCAATGTAACACATAGAGAGTAATGAAAGAATGAAGCTATACTACATGCATATATGGCTGGTGGAAAGCTCTATGGTTACAATTTTTGCGTAAAGCCAATTTTTCCCTACTACAAAGGAATACATTTTATTTAACTATCATGGTGGTTGTTAAACATTGAGAATGGTTGACATCATCCTCAATCCCAATTAAGCATCACCGTTAAAACCCAACAAAATTAATTACAGTAACATGATGAGATTCACATGATAATCCAAGTACTACATACTCAAAACGTCCATAACCGGGGACACGGCTAACCATAATTAGTTTATACATTCTGCAGAGGTTTGCGCACTTTTCCCCACAAGACTCAATCTCCTCCGTTGGATTTCTCGCACTACATGGTGTTTGAGAAACGGATGATCGAGACATAGTCTTTCAAAAGCGCTAGCACCTTACGATCGGGTAGACCGTACCACCTACATCCCCTACATCTGCTAGTCTACCACTGTAAGAGTTCGCATGACTTAGTGAACTATGCTAGAGCCCATAGTAGCTTGTGGCTGCACATGGAAGTTTCTAGTATGAATGATCTCATGATCCCTTTGAGCCTGGGTGGCGGTCCATAAAGAAAAACAACAGGCAATCCTGGAATACCCAGGTACCTCAATCCACCCAGATATGTGTTTAAGTTGCCACCTTAAGATAAACTATTAAGTTAATCATCTCACATCTGTCATGGATACACTCACCCAATCCACGTCTACTAGCATAGCATGGCATGATAAGCAAATGTAGAAGTAACTCCCAAAGGTTTGATAATAAAACAGGTAATAGATACTACCTCAACTACTTCCCATCCCATAATTTAATTAGATCCTAGTCATGCAATGTTTGAGGGTTGATCTAATGCAATAAAACCGGGTAGTAAGTAGGTATGATCAAAGTGTTACTTGCCTTGCTGATGATCCGCGAAACCTTGAGATTCGAAGTAACAGGCGGCGCACTTCGGGTACTCTATCGCAAAAAAATAAACAAGCATACAATAAGTACTCATCTAATGCACAAGGAAAACTCAAATAAGAGATCTAACCAGAAAGTTCAACTTAAGAACTCTGGTTTGCATAAAGAATCAAATCGAACGAAGCAACGAAACTCAAACAGTGAAAGAAACAAACTTCGTTTACTAATCTGGACATAAGTCAAATTTTACAGAAGCAAAAACTTGTTTGAGTTGGTTAAACGGAAAGAGGGTTTCGAGGCGAAACTCCAGGCGCTTGAATCACCTGATTCCGATAAACGAGCGAAAATTTATACTAAAACGAAAATCGGATCAGAAATCGCGATCAGAAATAATCGCGGAAAATCCGAGAAAAAGAAAAACTGATGGACGGACTAACGAACGAACGCTCGTTATCTGGATCTAAACGATGAAAGCATTCGCTAAAATGAACAAACGAGCGAACGCTCGCTAATTAACCTAAACTGGAAAAAAACCGATCTAATAAGAAAACGGAAACTAAAAAAACCGAACGAAAACCGGCGAAAACCGAACAGTTTTTTGAGAAAAACTGGCGGCGGGGTGGGGTCAACCTCGGGCGGCGGGTCGGCGGGACGGGCGGCGGCGACGGCGGGATCCGGCCGAGTGGGCGGCGGCGGGATCCGGCGGCGGCGGCGACGGCTAGGGTTTGGTGGGAGGCGGCGGCTTGGGCTGATCGGGCCCCGGGAGCGCACTATATAAAGGCCCGGTCAGGCGGAGTCCTAGCCGAACACGTCCCGGAGTTGGTTCCTTTTTTTATAAATAATTATGCGCAGAAAAACAAACAAAAGAAATACTAAACAGACTCCAAAAATCCCAAAATAAATTTCCCCGACTTCTAAAATCTAGCCTGACAGGGTGAACATTTATTTGGGGCCTAAATGCAATTTTGAAAAACGCACATTTTTCCTAAATTCAGAATGAAATAGAGAAAAGCTCCGAAATAAAATCTTATTTGATTTTATTATTAGATCCTCAATATTTCTTTATTTTGGGAAAGTCATTTTATTCCCTCTCTCATATTTTTACAATAGAAATAATTGAAGATAAAATAATTAAAATCAAATGATCCTATTCTCAAAATTTGAGAAAACTCAAATATGAAAATAACGAAATCCCCAACTCTCTCCAAGGGTCCTTGAGTTGCGTAGAATTTCTAGGATCAACCAAAAGCAAAAATATGATATGCAATGATGATCTAATGTATAACATTCCAAATTGAAAATTTGGGATATTACAACGCAATAATTTCCAGCCACAGATGGATTGTGTCGCCGATATCATGGGTGATCTCATTAGTAAAAAATTCATCATCCTTCGAAAAAAACTGTTTGATGTATAAAATATTTTCGCTTAAACAAGCTCTATAACTCTAACATGATGGTGACTTTCAAATTGGCATTCAACAAAGTAGAAAACTAGTTTCATATTTAATTATAAATTGAATATAACATGAGACGTGAAGTATATACAATGTCTTTTACTTAGTGAAATATATACAACATTGATGTAAATAACAATGGACGAGATTAAAATATCTAAAAGTTATGTATAAGAATAACACGTGCAGTTTTTACCCTTTGACATGTACAAAATTCAACCAGATAAATATATCAAAATTCCACTAAAAATGTATCAAAAGGTGTGTAGTAACATGTGTGTATTTTACGAAAAAATAAGCTATAAAAGGTAGTATCGAACAGAAAACTTCTTTCGGCCAGACGCCACTATGGCCCACCACGGAGTACTACTTGGATTGCTTCGCTGACATCATGAGTGATATCAGCGATTAAAAATTCATCATCCATAGGGAAAAAAGTTTGACGTCTACAATATTTTGGATTAAACAAGCTCTACAAGTCTGACATGATGGCAGCTTTCAAATTGGCATTCAACAAAGTAGCGAAGTAGTTCATGGGAGAAGAGAGATGAGCGAAACTATTCATGATTTTAAGACAATGGAGATGTGACAGACTGAGAATAACTAAAAGTAAATTCATAAATAAGAGAAAATATAAGGCAAAATGAAACAATGGTTGATACAATATGATATGTTCATGTGTTGTCTGGGTGGGACAATAAAAGTTAGAAACAAAAAAAACATGTGTATTGTGTAATAGTTTTTTTAACCGAAAACCGTACAACAATACTTCTACGGTAATTTATAAAATTAAAATTAGTAAGTTACAAGAGAAAGGATAAAAGAGAAGAAAAAAGCAAGCCTTTGGAAGGCCTCAGTTGCCGACTAGGCTAGCCTATACCAGTTCTAGGGCAACAATCCATGGAATTACAAATTATTATCTATCCACTGTCTGAAGGGCGGAACATGCTTCTCATTCATAGTCACTTCTTTGCTAAATTTCACGTTAGTACAAACAACAAGGGCAATATAAAAGAATACAAACAATCAGGAGAGCGAGCGATAGGGGATTAGCTTTGCTGAAGAATCTGGATCACACGGCATCGAAGATGATCGATGATGAGGCAGATGGAGGACAAACGTATATATTAGGTGATAGCCAGTGGTGGTGAGTGTAGATAAACACCTCCAATTTTGGTTGGTTATCACATACAAAAGATCTCATACACAAAAGAAATGCACCTAACTATAGTGCAATATTCTAAAATCCAGTAATGTTTGTTAAATATATACTTATTTGCATAAAATATGTTTTACATGCGAGATATGATTAAATACTTCCAATTGTAACTTCCCAACTTTGGGTATTTCATATAAAAAAATAATATCATTATATTCTCAATGACTTCATTCAAGATACTGTTAATTATAATTTCTTATAAGCATAATCATATAGAAAATAGTGATATGTGCATTAAAGGCATCTAGAAGAGTACTATAGTTCATATAATGAATCTAGCCGCGTAAATGCGTGGGAAGCCCCACTAGTTCTTACTAAAGCATAATTACTCACCAACATGACTCACATATTATTATCTCCATATCGCAAAAATACTGCAAGGAATCAAACTTATCATACCCAACGATCTACATGAAAGTTTTGATTATATCCTTCTTGAATATTCATCATATTAGGACCAATTTCATAGTTGTGCAAATTTTTATCACTAGTATCAACTCTCAAAATAATATAAGTAAAGCACAAGAGTAAATAACAAACTACCCCAAGAAGATATAAGCGAAGATCAAGTGAGTAGTTAAGTAAATGGGTAGCTATTTGAGGACTCTCTCATATTTAAAAACTTTCAGATCTAAGTATTTTATTAAAACAACAAGCAAAACAAAATGAAATGATAATCTAAAAATAGCACAACTCATGTGGAGAAGAAAAAACTTAGGCTCAACCAAGCCTAACCGATAATTGTTGATAAAGAAAGGTGGGATACCTATCGGGGCATCCCCAAGCTTAGATGCTTGAGACTTCTTGAAATATTATCTTGGGATGCCTTGGGCATCACCAAGCTTGAGCTTTGGTGTCTCCTTAATTCCTTTTATATCACGGTTCCCCTCAATCTTAAAAACTTCATCCACCCAAAACTCAACAAGAACTCATGAGATAAGTTAGTATAAATCAATGCAATAACCTTATCATTCTCTACTGTAGCAAATCACTAAAAATATTATTTAACATTGCATACTAAATGCCTCTGCATATTTAAAATACTCCTATCCTCAAATAGAATCATTAAACAAGCAAACATAACAACAATCTGCCAAAACATGACAGCCTGTAAAGAATGCAAGAAGATCCATACTTCTTTAACTCCAAAATTTCTAAAAATTTACCACACTGTATAAACTTTGTCATAGCTTATTGTGCACAAAAATTCAACATGTTATCACATTCTTACTTTTCTCAGGAATTTTTGCAACAGCGATAAACTTTCTGTTTTGAAACAACAACTCATATACTTGGAAAATAAGCATGGTGAAGGCTATCCATGAATTTTTTATTGAAATAAAAGAAGCAAAACATTATTCTAAATATCAGCAAGCAATATAAATAAAATAAAATGATGCTCCAAGCAAAACACATATCATGTGACGAATAAAAATATAGCTCCAAGTAAGGTTACCGATAATGTTGAAGACGAAAGAGGGGATGCCTGCCGGGGCATCCCCAAGCTTAGTTGCTTGGTTATTCCTTGAATATTAACTTGGGGTGCCTTGGGAATCCCCAAGCTTACGGTCTTGCCACTCCTTATTATCCTCATATCGATATCTCACCCAAAACTTGAAAACTTCAATCACACAAAACTTGACGGAACTTCGTCAGATAGGTTAGTATGATAAAGCAAATCATTCACTTTGGTACTGTCAAAGACAAGATTCATAATTGTTCTCACGCAATGCCTACTGTACCTTATCATTTACACAATTTAAATTGAGCAATATAAGCCATAGAAACTAGGAAACAAGCAAACTATGCATTGAAAACAGAATCTGTCAAAAACAGAACAGTCTATAATGATCTGGACAATGACCATACTTCTACTACTCCAAACTTCTGAAAAATTAGGAAAACATGGGAAATTTGTATATAAATCATCTGTTAAAAATTAAACAATTTATCATGTTCCAGCAGAGCAGATCAATTCTATTACTGGGTGCAAAAGTTTCTGTTTGTGCACGAAATCAAATCAACTATCATCCACACTATCCCAAAGGCTTTACTTGGCACTTTATTGAAACAAAAGCTATTAAACATGATTACTATAGTATCTTAATCATGTGAACACACAAAAATAGTAGGTAAAAGTATTGGGTTGTCTCCCAACAAGCACTTTTCTTTAATGCCTTTTAAGCTAGGCATGATGATTTCAATGATGCTCACATAGAAGATAAGAATTGAAACATAACAAGAGAATCATGAAACACATGGAAAGCACATTTAAGCCTAACCCACTTCCTATGCATAAGGATTTTGTGAGCAAACAATTTATGGGAGAAAGAATCAACTAGCATAGGAAGACAAAAGAAGCAAAACTTCAAGATTTTCACCACGTAGAGAGGAAACTCGATATCGTTGCAATACCTACAAGCATGTATTCCTCTCCCATAATAATTTTCAGTAGCATCATGAATGAATTCAACAATATAGCTATCACATAAAGCATTCTTTTCATGATCCACATGCATAAATGTTTTTCTACTCTCTACATAAGCAAATTTATTCTCATCAATAGTAGTGGGAGAAAACTCAACAAAATAACTATCATGAGATACTTGATTGGCATAATCAATTCGAGCATAAAAATCATGATGACAAGTTTCATGGATATCATTACTCTTTATAGCATACATGTCATCACCATAATCATCATAGATAGGCACTTTGTTGTCATAGTCAATTGAAACCTCTTCCAAAATAGTGGAATCATTACTAAATAAAGTCATGAACTCTAGAAATCCACTTTCATCAATATAATCATCATAAATAGGAGGCATGCTTTCATCATAATAAATTTGCCGATCAAAATTTGGGGGACTAAAAATATCATCTTCGTGAAACATAGCATCCCCAAGCTTATGGCTTTGCATATCGTTAGCATCATGGATATTCAAAGAGTTCATACCAACAACATTGCAATCATGCCCATCATTCAAAGATTTTATGCCAAACATTTTATAGAATTCTTCTTTTAACAATTGAGCACTATTTTCCTTTCCATCATTTTCAAGAAAGACATGATAAAGATGAATAATATGAGGCCACCTCAATTCCAATGTTTTGTAGTTTTCTTTTTATAAACCAAACTAGTGATAAAACAAGAAACTAAAAGATTCAGTTGAAAGATCTAAAGATATACCTTCAAGCACTCACCTCCCCGGCAGCGGCACCAGAAAAGAGCTTGATGTCTATGATAACCCACAAGTATAGGGGATCGCAACAGTTTTCGAGGGTAGAGTATTCAACCCAAATTTATTGATTCGACACAAGGGGAGCCAAAGAATATTCTCGAGTATTAGCAGCTGAGTTGTCAATTCAACCACACCTGGAAACTTAGTATCTGCAGCAAAGTGTTTAGTAGCAAAGTAATATGATAGTGGTGGTACCGGTAACAAAGTAAAGACAACAAAAGTAATGTTTTTGGTATTTTGTAGTGATTGTAATAGTAGCAACGGAAAAGTAAATAAGCGTAAACCAGTATATTGAAAACTCGTAGGCACCGGATTAGCGATGGATAATTATGCCGGATGTGGTTCATCATGTAGCAGTCATAACATAGGGTGACACAGAACTAGCTCCAGTTCAGCAATGTATTGTAGGCATGTATTCTGAATATAGTCATACGTGCTTATGGAAAAGAACTTGCATGACATCTTTTGTCCTACCCTCCCGTGGCAGCGGGGTCCTATTGGAAACTAAGGGATATTAAGGCCTCCTTTTAATAGAGAACCGAAACAAAGCATTAGCACATAGTGAATACATGAACTCCTCAAACTATGATCATCACCGGGAGTGGTCCCGATTATTGTCACTTCGGGGTTGCCGGATCATAACACATAGTAGGTGACTATAGACTTGCAAGATAGGATCAAGAACACACATATATTCATGAAAACATAATAGGTTCAGATCTGAAATCATGGCACTCGGGCCCTAGTGACAAGCATTAAGCATGGCAAAGTCATAGCAACATCAATCTCAGAACATAATGGATACTAGGGATCAAACCCTAACAAAACTAACTCGATTACATGATAAATCTCATCCAAACCATCACCGTCCAGCAAGCCTACGATGCAATTACTCACGCACGGCGGTGAGCATCATGAAATTGGTGATGGAGGATGGTTGATGATGACGACGACGACGAATCCCTCTCTCCGGAGCCCCGAACGGACTCCAGATCAGCCCTCCCGAGATTAGGGCTTGGCGGCGGCTCTGTATCGTAAAACGCGATGAAACTTTCTCTCTGATTTTTTTCTCCCCGAAAGCCAATATATGGAGTTGGAGTTGGCGTCGGAGGGCCACCAGGGGGCCCACGAGGTAGGGGGGCGCGCCCAGGGGGGAGGGGCGCGCCCCCCACACTCGTGAACAGGGTGTGGGCCCCCTGGCCTTCATCTTTGGCGAGGATTTTTGATTATTTATTCTAAGATATTCCGCGGAGTTTCAGGTTATTCTGAGAACTTTTGTTTTCTGCACATAAAACAACACCATGGCAATTCTGCTGAAAACAACGTCAGTCCGGGTTAGTTCCATTCAAATCATACAAGTTAGAGTCCAAAACAAGGGCAAAAGTGTTTGGAAAAGTAGATACGACGGAGATGTATCAACTCCCCCAAGCTTAAACCCTTGCTTGTCCTCAAGCAATTCAGTTGACAAACTGAAAGAGAAAAAGAAAAACTTTTACAAACTCTGTTTGCTCTTGTTGTTGTAAACATGAAAAGCCAGCATTCAAGTTTCAGCAATTATTATGAACTAACCATACTCACAATAACACGTAGGTCTCACAATTACTAATATCAATAACATAATCAGCTAGCGAGCCATAATAATAAAACTTGGATGACAACACTTTCTCAAGATAATCATAATATGATATAACAAAATGGTATCTCGCTAGCCCTTTCTGAAACCGCAAAACATAAATGCAGAGCACCTTTAAAGATCAAGGACCGACTAAACATTGTAATTCATGATAAAAGAGATCCAGTCAAGTCATACCCAATATAAACCAATCATAATGAATGCAAATGACAGTGTGCTCTCCAGCGGGTGCTTTTTAATAAGAAGGGTGATGACTCAACATAAAAGTAAATAGATAGGCCTTTCGCAGAGGGAAGCAGGGATTTGTAGAGGTGCCAGAGCTCGGTTTTGAAATAGAGATAAATTATATTTTGAGCGGCATACTTTCATTGTCAACATAACAACTAAAAGACGACGATATCTTCCATGCTAAACAGATTATAGGCGGTTCCCAAACATAATGGTAAAGTTTATACTCCCCTCCTCCACAAGCATCAATCCATGGCTTGCTCGAAACAACGAGTGCCTCCAACATTCAACGGGTCCCAAGGGGAGTTTTGTTTGCAGTTATTTTGATTTAGTTTGCATAAAGCATGGGACTGGGCATCCCGAATACCAGCCATTTTCTCGTGAATGAGGAGCGGAGTCCACTCCTCTTGAGAATAACCCGCCTAACACGGAAGATAAGGGTAGCTCTAGTTGACATATGAGCTATTTGAGCATGCAAAACAGAATGTTTATTTGAAGGTTTAGAGTTTGGCACATACAAATTTACTTGGAACGGCAGGTAAATACCGCATATAGGAAGGTATAGTGGACTCATATGGAACAACTTTGGGGTTTAAGGAGTTTGGATGCACAAGCAGTATTCCCGCTTAGTACAGGTGAAGGCTAGCAAAAGACTGGGAAGCGACCAACTGAGAGAGCGACAACAATCGTAAACATGCATTAAAATTAATTTACACCGAATATAAGCATGAGTAGGATATAATCCACCATGAACATAAATATCATGAAGGCTATGTTGATTTGATTCAACTACATGCGTGAACATGTGCCAAGTCGAGTCACTCAATTCATTTAAAGGAGGATACCACCCCATCATACCACATCATAATCATTCTAATTGCATGTCGGCACGACAGGTAAACCATTATAACTCATAGCTAATCAAGCATGGCACAAGCAACTATAATCTCTAAATGTCACTGCAAATATGTTTACTTCATTATAGCTGAATCAAGAATGATGAATCATCATATTTACAAAAACAAGAGAGGTCGAGTTCATACCAACTTTTCTCTTCCCAATAAGTCCATCATATATCATCATTATTGCCTTTCACTTGCACGACCGAACGGTGTGAATAATAATAAGAGTGCACGTGCATTGGACTAAGCTGGAATCTGCAAGCATTCAACTCAAGAGAGAAGACAAGTAATATGGGCTCTAAGTTTAAATAATCAATCATGCATATAAGAGCCACTAAGCATTTTCAATATGGTCTTCTCGACCCCCAAAGAAAGGAAAAGAAATAAAAACTATTTACACGGGAAAGCTCCCAACAAGTAAAAAGAAGAACGGGAAATATTTTTGGGTTTTATTTTTAATTCTACGGCAAGCATGAAAAGTAAACTAACTAATTTTTTTTGATTTTTCTTAAAGTTTAACAAACACACAAGAAGAAAGCAGGAAAAAGAAAAATAAACTAGCATGGATATTACAGTGAAAAAGTATGAGCACCGACATCTAGCAATGAGTGTGTGTGAACATAAATGTAATGTCGGTGGGAATACGTACTCCCCCAAGCTTAGGCTTTTGGCCTAAGTTGGTCTATTGCCAGGGATGGCCTGGCGGATATCCGTAGGTGAAGCTGGGGTCGTAGTGTGACGAAGAAGACTCTGACTGCCACTGGCTGGCAGCCTCCTCTGGATCCCAAGAATAAACATATAGTCGTGGAGGCTCATCTTGTGGCTCCGGCTACGGGGCCGGTGCAGGGTTCCGATAGGTTTGAACAGCCGACCACGGAACAATGTGAGGCTTGATGACGTTGGTCGTGGAGGAAGTCGGTGAGGCCAACGTTCTCAATCAATAAACAGGAATCTTCATGAATCCCAGCTCTCCTCAAGAAGTCATCGGAGGCCATTCACACGGCCGGACCTCCGCAGTGCGAGGTAAATTAAATTTGGGCTTCTCCTCTTCTTCCTTTTGTTTTTCCTTAGAGCTTCGGCTTGACGAGCCCCTCAAAAGTCTCTTCATTATTTCTGAAACAATCTGAAATTTTTAGTAACCTCAAATAAAAGTGAACCAACTTCAATAAAATTGATAGCAACAACTCCCACAAGTGCCTAGGGCCTATATCAAGCATTAGAACTACTTGGAACCATATAAATTTGACATGCAAGCTCAAGAACATGGTCACCTATGCATCACAAATTTGCAAAGAATAAAGCACTAGAACAAAAACTAATTGGACCAATGGAGGAGTCAAATACCAAGGGACAATCTCCCCAAGCAGTTTTGCGAGAGGTGCTTTGAGCAAGGAGATCGAAAATCACAGCAACGGGGGCTGGAACTCGTGCTTGAGTTGGTTTTTCGTGTTTGTGTGAGGCAGAGGAAGAAGATGGGTGCAGGAATAAGTGGAGGAGGGCCACCGTGGGCCCACGAGGCAGGGGGCGCGCCCAGGGGGGTAGGGCGCGCCCTCCACCCTCGTGACCAGGTGGCAGCTCCCCCCGTGGTAATTTTTGCACAGTAAATTCTCAAATATTCCCGAAAAAATCATATTAAATTGGCATGGCATTCTGAGGACTTTTATTTTTGGGATATTTTTATATTGCACGGATAAGTCAGGAAACAGACAGAAAATACTATTTTACTTTATTTCTACTAAATAACAGAAAATATAAAGAGGGTACAGAAGGTTGTGCTTCTAGTTTCATCCATCTCGTGATCATCAAAATGAACCCACTAACAAGGTTGATCAAGTCTTGTTAACAAACTCATTCCGAATAATCCCGGAACCGGAGAAATTTCGAATAGCACTAAGTTACCTCAACGGGGATATGAAAATCCCCAACAATAAGAATATCATACTTTTTCTTAACAGTAGGGAGAGGAAATTCGAAACCTCCAAATATAATCGATGGAACTTTTCCAATAGAGTTGATACTATAAACTTGAGGTTGTTTCCTCGGAAAATGCACAGTGTGCTCATTGCCATTAACATGAAAAGTGACATTGCCTTTGTTGCAATCAATAATAGCCCCTGCAGTATTAAGGAAAGGTCTTCCAAGAATAATAGACATACTATCATCCTCGGGAATATCAAGAATAACAAAGTCCGTTAAAATAGTAACGTTTGCAACCACAACAGGCACATCCTCACAAATACCGACAGGTATAGCAGTTGATTTATCAGCCATTTGCAAAGATATTTCAGTAGGTGTCAACTTATTCAAGTCAAGTCTACGATATAAAGAGAGAGGCGTAACACTGACACCGGCTCCAAGATCACATAAAGCAGTTTTAACATAATTTCTTTTAATGGAGCATGGTATAGTAGGTACTCCTGGATCTCCAAGTTTCTTTGGTATTCCACCCTTAAAAGTGTAATTAGCAAGCATGGTGGAAATTTCAGCTTTAGGTATCTTTCTTTTATTAGTAATAATATCCTTCATATACTTAGCATAAGGATTCGTTTTGAGCACATCAGTTAATCGCATACGCAAAAAGATGGGTCTAATCATTTTAGCAAAGCGGTCAAAATCCTCATCATCCTTTTTCTTGGATGGTTTCGGAGGAAAAGGCATGGGTTTCTGAACCCATGGTTCTCTTTCTTTACCATGTTTCCTAGCAACGAAGTCTCTTTTTATCATAACGTTGATTCTTTGATTGTGGGTTATCAAGATCAACAGCGGGTTCAACTTCTACATCATTATCATAACTAGGTTGAGCATCAACATGAACATTATCATTAACATTATCACTAGGTTCATGTTCATCACCTGATTGTGTTTCAGCATCATACATAGAGATGTCATTTGGATTATCAGGTTGTTCAGCAATAGGTTCACTAGAAGTTTGCAAAGTCCTATCATTTTTATTTTTCTTCCTCTTAGAAGAACTAGGTACATCAATATTATTTCTCTGAGAATCTTGCTCGATTCTCTTAGGGTGGCCTTCAGGATACAAAGGTTCCTGAGTCATTCTACCAGTTCTTGTAGCCACTCTAACAGCATAATTATTTTTCTTACTATTCATTTCATCAAGCACTTCTTTCTGAGCTTTAAGTACTTGTTCTACTTGAGTGGTAACCATAGAAGCAAGTTTGCTAACAAGTTTAAGTTCACCTCTAATATCAGCCATATAATCACTCAAGCGTTTAATCATAAAGGTATTCTGTTTTAATTGTCTACCAAAATAAGCATTAAAGTCATCTTGCTTAAACATAAAGTAATCAAACTCATCCAAGCACTGACTAGCAATTTTAGTAGGAGGAACTTCAGCTTTATCATATCTATAGAGAGAATTTACCTTTACTACCTGTGTCGGGATATCGGGAGGTTCTTCAGTAAATAAGTAATTGAGATCATATACTTCTTCAACAGGCGGTAAATTAAGACCATGTATTTCTTCAATAGGAGGTAAATTCTTAAAATCTTCAGCTTTAATACCTTTTTCTTTCATAGATTTCTTTGCCTCTTGCATATCTTCGGGACTGAGAAATAGAACACCTCTCTTCTTCGGAGTTGGTTTAGGAATAGGCTCAGTAATTGGCTCAGGAGTTGGCTCAGGAGGTGCCCAATTATTTTCATTAGCCAACATATTATTCAATAGAAGTTCAGCGTCATGTGGTGTTCTTTCCCTGAAAAGAGGACCAGCACAACTATCCAGGTAATCTCTGGAAGCATCGGTTAGTCCATTATAAAAGATATCAAATATTTCAGGTTTCTTAAGAGGATGATCAGGCAAAAGCATTAAGTAACTTGAGAAGCCTCCCCCAAGCTTGTGGGAGACTCTCTTCTTCAATTTGCACAAAATTGTATATTTCCCTCAAAGCAGCTTGTTTCTTATGAGCAGGGAAATATTTAGCAGAGAAGTAATCAATCATATCCTGGGGACTTTGCACACAACCAGGATCAAGAGAATTAAACCATTTCTTAGCATCACCCTTTAATGAGAACGGAGATATTTTAAGTAAATAAAGGTGGCGCGATCTCAGATTATTAGTAAACAGGGCAGCTATACCATCTAACTTACGAAGATGTGCCACAACAGTTTCAGATTCATAGGCATAAAAAGGATCAGATTCAACCAAAGTAATTATATCTGGATCGACAGAAATATCATAATAATCATAATCAGGAACACAAATAGGTGAAGTAGCAAAAGCAGGGTCGGGTCTCATCCTACCTCTAAAAGATTCTTTACTCCACTTAATTAGCAACCTCTTACGTTCAAGAATATCCTGGCAAGCAACAACAGCTTCAAAAGATTCAGCACTAAAAAGATAACCCTCAGGAATAGCAGGTGTCGGTGTCAAAACCGGCGGATCTCGGGTAGGGGGTCCCGAACTGTGCGTCTAGGCGGATGGTAACAGGAGGCAAGGGACACGATGTTTTTACCCAGGTTCGGGCCCTCTCGATGGAGGTAAAACCCTACTCCTGCTTGATTGATATTGATGATATGGGTAGTACAAGAGTGGATCTACCATGAGACCAAGGAGGCTAAACCCTAGAAGCTAGCCTATGGTATGATTGTTGTTCGTCCTATGGACTAAAACCCTCCGGTTTATATAAACACCGGAGAGGGCTAGGGTTACACAGAGTCGGTTACAATGGTAGGAGATCTACATATCCGTATTGCCAAGCTTGCCGTCCACGCCAAGGAAAGTCCCATCCGGACACGGGACGAAGTCTTCAATTTTGTATCTTCATAGTCTTGGAGTCCGGCCGATGATGATAGTTCGGCTATCCGGACACCCCCTAGTCCAGGACTCCCTCAGTAGCCCCCGAACCAAGCTTCAATGACGATTAGTCCGGCGCATATATTGTCTCGGCTTTGCAAGGCGGGTTCTCCTCCAAGTTCCATGTGCTTGTCGAATAGTGTCCGGCTTCCTTATAAATGTTGCGCTCCTTGGCTTCCACGTCCAATAATGGCCCTCTTCCACGTGTCATATGAATGCGAAAAGCCAGGTATTTTTACATTTTACCCCCTAGCTGCGTGAATAAGCTGCCTATAAGAGAGGCGAGGATCTATATCCGAATCACACCATCCTCCTTCCGCGAGTACTCATCGAAGCGCCTCTGACAAAAATCCACTCCATCATGGACAGTCGACGCGGCTCCTCCTCTCGCGCTCCCAGCCCTCAGCCAGGAGATTGCAGGAGATGTTCAGTCCCGCACAGCGAGCTAGTGATGCTCCAAGCAGAGGGATACCTCCCTCCAGCCTTCATGGTTTCGGTTCGAGCCGGACTGGCCACCTACAAAGGGGGAAAGCAGGCAGAGAGCACCCCCAACCCCACCAAAGGAGAGCGGGTATGCTTCATCCCTTTTCTAATAAGGGGACTCGGATTTCCTATACATCCGTTTCTCCGGGGGCTCCTGGAGTTCTACGGGCTCTAGCTTCACCACCTTACACCTGCCTCCATCTTGCATATTGCGGGCTTTGTAGCCCTTTGTGAGCTGTTCTTGGGCACCGAGGCCCATTTTGCGCTGTGGAAGAGATTGTTTTGCCTCGTACCCCGTTCTCACGAGGGGTCGATATATCAAGTGGGCGGAGCCGAAATATGGCACATCGCCGGGACCGGATACCTATCCGGAACCCCAAAGAAGGCATTCGAAGACTGGCCTTCAGGATGGTTCTATATGGAAGACGCCCCACTGCCGGACCCAGTTCGGATTGGCCTCCCGGAGTTCAGCAACGCTCCTCTGAAGAAACACCTGAGTTGGCGCCCGCAGAGCCCTCAACGGGAGAATGATGGGAGCGTCCAATATCTGATGGGCTGGATAAGGTTGCTGGCTCATTCCGGATTGACCATGATTGGAGTCATGGCCACGTGCATCATGCGGGGAGTGCAGCCGCTCCAATATAGGGGCCACCCCATGTGGGACTTTAACGGGGAGAATGACGCCACCCGTCATGGCCGCAAGGGGCCGGGATCGGTTGCCGATCTGGTGAAGATCCTGTCCGGCTTGTACAAGGGGGAGAAAGAGGACTTCCTCCGTGCGAGTCCATTGAATGGATTCTCCATGAATAACCCTCGGAGCTGGGTAAGCGAACGTTTATCTATCCGATCCGTATTTCCAGAGTTAAGTGTCTTACTTTGTGATTTCGACGCAGGAACTGCGCCGGGACGTGGAGGGCATACACAGCCCGACTCCACAGCCCGAGGATCCGAAACGATCCCTTGATTCGGCCTCCGAAGAGGATCCGGACATAGAGGTGGAGCTGATCGATGGGGTGTTCCACCAACTTAGAATGGAAAATGTTTTGGTCGCCATTACGGCCGACTACCCCGGTTTATCTCCGGCTTCCCAGGTAACTGTGACCATAGTCCTGACATTATTACTCATCGATGCTTATTTCTGACCACCGTATACGGACGGTGCCTCGCAGAAGGCGCCTTAAGGGCGGGAAGACGAACCCGCGGCGGCTGGCCAACAAGGGTCAGTTCGGCCCAGCAGGCGGAAGAGGAGTGCGGCGCGAATCGAAACCTTGCCGCAACGGTATGGCACGCCACCGTATTTAAGGGAAAGATTCCTGGGAGGTATATTAACGCTCATGACTTTTCCAGGAGAAAGAGTGCTCGCCGGACTGTGCCCGAAGAGGTTACCAACCAAGCCTCCACCAGCCAGGCTCCATCGCCTGGTCCGGAGGGGGAGGCGAACACAAGGCGTGTGCCGGATGCTCCTCCAACGGAGGATGCTGACAGGCTGTCCGCCACCAGGTCTGAGGTGGAGAGCGCCATGAATCACAGGCGCCATCGGACAGTTCTTCGTGACGCTTGTTTCTTCCCGGAGGCGTTGAATGCCTTCAATGCGGGAGACGCGCACCTCCGTGCCGCTCAAGATGGTTTAACTTGAGCCACGGAGCAGTATGTGAAAGACATACGGGTGAGGAATTTTAATAGTTATATATGCCAGTAGCCCCCGAGACTTAAAATAGTTAGAATAACTGATTTAAGGATCGTTTTTTATGCAGGATCTTATGGAGAAGAATACCCACCTTTCCCAGGAGCTTCAAGAGTGCAAGGCCCAACTTGAGGCCGCACTAGCCGCCACAGGGGGAGCCACAGAGACCCCCTCTGGTAATACATATTTCAAAAAGATAAGTAGTATATGAAGTGCGGCGTGTGTATAAGTCTGGCAATAATATTGCAGATGGTGCCGGACTAGATCCGGACAAGCAACATCTACTGCGCCAGTTGAAGGCCAGCGAGAAGGTGCTTATGAGGGTGCAACAGGAGAGGAACAAACTCCAAGATGCCAACACCCAGCTGGGCGAAGAACTGAAAGATGTTCGGGTCCAGCTGTTTGACTCCATGAAGGAGAGTCGGCGGCTTTGTCGCGGCATTTACAGTAAGTGCTTGAGCAAACTCTTTTGAAAAGAAGAGTTCGGCGAGGAAGTCGATTGACAGAGATGTGTCTGTAGGTGTGCTCACAGGTCGTCCTGCGGAGGAAATGCCCGGTTCAACGGGTGACCTACTTCCCGAGCTGCTGCAACTGCACGAACGTGTTCGGCAGGCGATGAGCAGCGTCGTCCAGGCCTTATGGCCGTCCGTCTCCCTACCCGAGGGTCTTGGAGGGCTTGCGGAGAAGCTTCAGGGAGCACGGAAGCGCTTCCGTCTATGGAAGATATCGGCCTACCATCAAGGCGCCAGGGAGGCCTAGGCCATGGTGAAGACGCGGTACACGAAGGCTGATCCAAACCACATGGCCGAGGTCGGACCTGTGGGGCCTGATGGGAGGGAGATCCATGTGAGCTTAATGTACGGCCAGGTAGAGTTGGCCACGAAGTATTCCCAACGGGACTGTAAACTAGACAGCCTGTTAGATGGGATTGAAGAGGAGTACAATCAATCAATTTGATGATGTAATTTTAAAATGACATGTAAAATGCCTTCTAGCCGGATTGTAGATCGTTTGTCTTTGCGGACCTTTTCGCTTCAACCTCGGGACCCGACAGTCCGGAGTGTGTCCGAATACCCTCACGGTTATGAAAAAACTGGGGCATGCATGGAGACCAGGCGTAGGGGTCATTAGTGCTTTATCAGACAAGTGCCCAACTAGTTCCGTTAGGGGTTCCTTTCCCTGGGAGGCATGCCCTAAAGTGCATGTCCGGACTGCTAAAAGAGAAGAAAAGCATCTGGGGGGATATAAATAAATAAGTAAGAAATCATCTTTCAAGTCACCGACTGCATATTCCCTTAAGAACGCTAGCTTTCGGCTTCACCCAGTCTGAGGTACACATCCGGCTGACCCGGCAGTAACAATCGCAGAGGTGCTCCCTTTACCTCCTAGCCGAACAATCGGGAACGTAGGGGTAAGAACAGGAGCCAGGCAACCCAGCTTGGCCAAAACTTAAGTCATATCGATGCATATAATGGTGAATAAAAGGTACATGCGGAAGTGTGACGCATGTGTTGGGCATGAAGCCCGTATAATAAGCTTCTGTTAAAGAAGCCCCGAGGTATAATGAGTGCGAGCAGCACGTCAAGTGTGTGTGAACAATGCGCGGATCAGCCCACAAAGGCTTGACGAAAAAAGGAGGAAGGAAGAGAGAAACAAAAGACAGCTAAA
Organism: Triticum dicoccoides; assembly: GCF_002162155.2. Taxonomy (NCBI): domain Eukaryota; kingdom Viridiplantae; phylum Streptophyta; class Magnoliopsida; order Poales; family Poaceae; genus Triticum; species Triticum dicoccoides. The sequence continues at coordinate 555,281,013 of NC_041393.1, read as the reverse complement.
GTTTAAAACGTGGACGGAGGGAGGAGACGAACTCTGAGTCCGGCGCTTGGTGTAGAATCTTCGGAGACGGCTGCGTTCCATGGGTTCGGCTCGAGTCGGTTGTTTGATGCGTTTCGTAGACGGTATGCTCCACCGGTCAGGACTTGATCGATGATGAAGGGAACTTCCCACTTGGGCTTGAGTTTGTCCTTTTTCTTGTCCAGCAGGCGTAGAACAAGTTCGCCAACATTGTAAGTTTTGGCCCGTACTTCTCTGCTTTGATATCTTCGAGCCTGCTGCTGATAGAATGCGGAACAAGCCTTTGCCACGTCGCTCTCCTCTTCCAATGCGTCCAAACTGTCCTGCTGATCCAACTCGGCTTCTCTTTCTTCATACATGCGCACGCGAGGTGATTCATGAATTATATCGCAGGGCAAAACTGCCTCTGCGCCGTATACCATAAAAATGGTGTGAATCCGGTAGTGCGATTTGGCGTGGTCCGCAGCCCCCAGAGTACGGAGTCGAGCTCCTCCACCCAGTGCGTGTTAGATTCCGTGAGGGACCGCACTAACCTGGGTTTAATGCCGCTCATGATTAGACCATTTGCTCATTCGACTTGACCGTTAGTTTGAGGGTGATAGACTGAAGCGTAGTCGAGCTTGATGCCCATATTTTTGCACCAGAGTTTAACCTTGTCGGCTGTGAAGTTTGTGCCTTATCAGTGATGATGCTGTGGGGGACGCCATAACGGTGTACTACCCCAGATATGAAGTCTATCATAGGTCCAGATTCGACCGTTTTGACCGGCTTGGCCTCTATCCATTTGGTGAATTTGTCCACCATGACCAATAGGTATTTTTGCTTGTGGGTTCCCCCTTTAAGGGGTCCAACCATGTCAATCCTCCAGACCGCGAACGGCCAGGTGATGGATATAGTTTTGAGGGTGGTGGGTGGCATGTGGCTTTGATTAGCAAAGAGCTGGCAACCGACGCATCGTTGGACTAAGTCCTGAGCATCTGCCCGGGCAGTCGGCCAATAAAATCCTGTACGAAAGGCCTTGCCCACAAGGGCCCGGGCTGCGGCATGGTGCCCACCGAGTTCGGCGTGAATTTCAGCCAGAAGATTTTGCCCTTCCTCTTCAGAGATGCACCTTTGAAGGACTCCGGTTGTGCTTTTCTTATAAAGCTCTCCCTCATGGACCTTGTAGGCTTTAGATCGCCGTACTATGTAGCGGGCCTTGTTTTGGTCTTCGGGAAGTTCCTGCCTAATTAAGTAGGCTAGGAATGGTTCCGTGCATGGGGCAATGACTGCCATTATTTTGTGGGCTGAAGGTGTTATTTCATTGGCTGAGCCACCGATTGTGTCAGAATGTTCAGTGTTGGGCAGTGCGGTTGGTTCCGGGTTGTTGTTTCCGGATTCCTCTTCCCATAATATGGATGGCTTAAAAAGCCGCTCCAGGAAGATGTTTGGAGGGATGGCGTCGCGCTTTGCGCCGATGCGTGCCAACACATCGGCCGCCTGGTTATTATCCCGGGCTACATGGTGGAATTCGAGTCCTTCGAACCGAGCTGACATTTTTAAGACGACGTTATGATAGGCTGCTATTTTCGGATCCTTGGCGTCAAAGTCTCCATTTACTTGGGATATTGCAAGGTTTGAATCCCCGCGCACCTCTAGGCGTTGAATGCCCATGGAGATTGCCATCCGGAGACCATGTAGAAGGGCCTCGTATTCGGCTGCATTGTTGGAGTCCGTGTACATTATCTGAAGTACGTATTGGACTGTGTCTCCGGTTGGGGACGTCAATACAACGCCAGCCCCCAAGCCGGCCAACATTTTGGAGCTGTCAAAATGCATGATCCAATTGGAGTATGCGCCGTACTCTTTAGGGAGTTCGGCTTCGGTCCATTCAGCGATGAAGTAGGCCAAAACTTGCGACTTTATAGCTCGCCGTGGTTTGTAGGTTATGTCGAATGGTAAGAGCTCAATGGCCCATTTTGCAATCCTGCCCGTCGCGTCGCGGTTGTTTATAATGTCGTTGAGGGGTACTTCGGAGGCCACTGTTATCAAACACTCTTGAAAGTAGTGTCGCAGCTTCCGGGATGCCATGAACACCGCGTACGCTATCTTTTGATAATGTGGATACCGGGACTTGCATGGTATTAAGACATTGGATACCTAGTACACTGGTTTTTGAAGAGGGAATTTGTGTCCTTCTGTTTCTCGTTCGACGACGAGCATCGCGCTTACAACTTGATGTGTTGCCGCGATATATAATAACATTGGTTCGCCCAAGTTGGGCGCGGCCAGGACCGGATTTGTTGCCAATATGGCCTTTATTTCTTCGAGTTCGGCCGTGGCGGCATCCGTCCATTCAAAGTGTTCGGTGCGTCGGAGGAGGCCATAGAGGGGCAATGCCTTTTCTCCCAGACGGGAGATGAAGCGGCTTAGAGCCGCCATGCATCCAGTTAATTTTTGTATTTGTTTGAGGTCTTTTGGGATATCCAACTGTGACAGAGCTCGGATCTTGGCTGGGTTTGCTTCAATTCCTCTACCGGATACAATGAAGCCCAAGAGCTCTCCGGCTAGTACGCCGAAAACGCATTTTTCCGGGTTGAGTTTAATGTCATATGCTCAGAGGTTGTCGAATGTGAACCTCAAATTGTCTACTAGAGTTTCGACGAGTTTGGTCTTGACGACCACATCGTCTACATATGCCTCCACTGTTTTGCCGATCTGGGTTGCCAGACATGTCTGAATCATGCGCTGATATTTTGCGCCGGCGTTCTTGAGCCCGAAGGGCATTGTGTTGAAGCAGAATGGTCCATATGGAGTAATGAATGCCGTTGCGGCTTGGTCTGTCTCCGCCATCTTGATTTGATGGTATCCAGAGTATGCGTCGAGGAAGCACAATGAATCGTGCCCTGCGGTAGCATCGATGATTTGATCGATGCCGGGAAGGGGGAAAGGATCCTTTGGACAAGCCTTGTTAAGGTCTTTAAAATCGACACACGGGCGCCAGGATTTGTCCATTTTTGGTACCATTACCAGGTTCGCTAGCCAGTCCGGATGTTTTATGTCTCTGATGAATCCGGCTTCTAATAGTTTGGCTAGCTCCTCTCCCATTGCCTGTCTTTTGGGTTCGGAAAATCGCGGAAGAGCCTGTTTGACTGGCTTGAATCCTTTTAGGATGTTTAGGCTGTGCTCTGCCAGCCTGCGTGGGATTCCTGGCATATCTGAAGGGTGCCAGGCAAAGATGTCCCAATTTTCCCGAAGGAATTCTCGTAGTGCGGCGTCTACATCAGGGTTTAATTGTGCCCCAATGGAGGCCGTCTTTGTGGGGTCCGTTGGATGGACTTGGAATTTGACTATTTCGTCTGCTGGTTTAAAAGAGGTGGACTTGGATCTCTTATCGAATATCACATCGTCCCTATTCACCGTGGAGCGTAGCGCAGTTAGTTCCTCTGCCGCTAGGGCTTCGGATAGTGTCTCTAGGGCTAGAGCGGCTGTCTTGTTTTCGGCGTGGAGTGCTATGTCCGGATCACTGACAAGAGTGATGATTCCATTGGGCCCAGGCATTTTAAGCTTCATGTACCCATAATGGGGTATAGCTTGAAAAATTGTAAATGCCTCTCACCCTAGTAAAGCGTGATATCCGCTGCTGAACGGGGCCACTTGGAATGTGACCTCCTCGGACCTGTAATTGTCCGGCGAGCCGAACACCACATCTAGTGTAATTTTTCCTGTGCAGCGTGCTTCCCGACTAGGGATTATTCTTCTAAAGGTTGTGCTGCTTCGCTCAATGCGGCTCCAGTCTATTTCCATTTTTCGAAGGGTTTCCTTGTAGATGAGGTTTAATCCGCTGCCGCCATCCATGAGTACCTTGGTAAGACAAAAGTCGTCCACTATTGGACTGAGGACCAATGCGGCTGGTGCTCGGGCTGTTCGGAATTTAGGTTTGTCGCTTGCGTTGAAGGTGATAGCCGTGTCGCTCCATGGATTTATTGTTGCTACTTGGTAGACTTCGGCGAGGCTGCGGAGTGTTCGTTTCCGTATATTGTTTGATGCGAAAGTCTTGAAGACTGTTAATACCGTACTAGTATTGTTGGGCTGGTTCTCCGGGGCTAGAAGCTCTTCGCCACTTTTGGCCACCTGCCATAGTATCCAACATGCTCGAAGGCTATGTGTTGGAGTGGCGCCCTCTGTACTATGGATTTTACAGGGTCCGCTGAGCCATCCCTCCAGTACGGTTTCGTGCCCTTTAGGGGGTTTTTGCTTTTTGATTTTTGTTCCAGGTGCCTGAGCATGATGCACCCTTTTGTTTCGGACTAGGGTTGTGTTCGGAGCCGGATCGTCCCAAAACTTAGTTTCGGTTTTCCAGGCACTTTCCATCCCACAGTACTTTCGTACTATGGACGTCAGGTCGGTGAAACGTGTAATTTCGCGAGGACTTATGGAGTTCATGATTCCTTTCTCCGTGCAACTGTTGCAGAAAATTGAGATTGCGCTTTCCTCACGGCAGTCCTTTATCCCGTCCATAACCAGGAGGAATCTGGCCCAGTAATGATGTACTGTTTCAGTGGGCTCTTGCCGGATTTGAGATAGATCGCTTGTGTTTGGGTGGGCGGGTGGAATTAAGTCCGGACCCCCGCCCAATCTAAGGCTCAAGGGCCGAAAAGTTTCCGAATTTGGAAGCTCGGATTGCTGGATGTTATCCAACGAATCTGGTCCGCTGCCTGACTTTAGGTTCAGTACTTGATTGACGTCCGTCCCTTCGCGAGAATCTGGCATGGAGGGATCGGGAATCCGGACATAACTGGTTTTTAATATAGAAGAAGAGTCGCCGCGTTGTTCCCACAGCAACGTGGTGGGTAGCCTGGGGAGAGTTAATCTCTCTCCGATCGGTTTTAAGCCCAATCTGATCATAGTCTGTAGCGACTCCTAGGGCGGCGATGCGATCCAAGAGCTCGTTTACGGAGGAGAGCTCCCTTGGATCCAACTGCTCGGAGAATTCCGAGTTGATGTGAAGATCGTTTTTGATGACCCGAGAGGTCATTGTCGGAGCGGCGGCCGAACAGGCGGTCATAAGAAAACCACCTAGCCGGATAGTCTGGCCTGTGGCCAAAGCTCCCTTGGCGACGGTGCCGTCTTTAAAGACGGGAAGAGGCATCCTTCCTGATTGCGACAGCACAGAGGAACTCTCAATGAAAGCACCAATGTCGGTGTCAAAACCGGCGGATCTCGGGTATGGGGTCCCGAACTGTGCGTCTAGGCGGATGGTAACAGGAGACAAGGGACACGATGTTTTTACCCAGGTTCGGGCCCTCTCATTGGAGGTAAAACCCTACTCCTGCTTGATTGATATTGATGATATGGGTAGTACAAGAGTGGATCTACCACGAGATCAAGGAGGCTAAACCCTAGAAGCTAGCCTATGGTATGATTGTTGTTCGTCCTATGGACTAAAACCCTCCGGTTTATATAAACACCGGAGAGGGCTAGGGTTACACAGAGTCGGTTACAATGGTAGGAGATCTACATATCCGTATTGCCAAGCTTGCCTTCCACGCCAAGGAAAGTCCCATCCGGACATGGGACGAAGTCTTCAATCTTGTATCTTCATAGTCTTGGAGTCCGGCCGATGATGATAGTTTGGCTATCCGGACACCCCCTAGTCCAGGACTCCCTCAGTAGGCATAGGCTCATCATCACTAACATCATCGTGTTCAGGTTCAATAATTTCTCTTTCTCTAGACCTAGAAATTTGCTCATCAAGAAATTCATCGAGTGGCACAGTAGTATCAAGCATAGAAGTAGTTTCATCATAAGTATCATGCATAGGAGAAGTGGCATCATCAATAACATGCGACATATCAGAATCAATAGCAGTAGTAGGTTTAGGTGTCGCAAGCTTACTCATAACAGAAGGAGAATCTAGTGCAAAGCTAGATGGCAGTTCCTTACCTCCCCTCGTAGTTGAGGGCAAAATAGTAGTTCGATCATCTTTCAAGTTCTTCATAGTGTCCAGCAGATATAAATCCCAAGTGACTCAAAGAATAGAGTTATGCTCCCCGGCAACGGCGCTAGAAAAATATCTTGATAACCCACAAGTATAGGGGATCGCAACAGTTTTCGAGGGTAGAGTATTCAACCCAAATTTATTGATTCGACACAAGGGGAGCCAAAGAATATTCTCTAGTATTAGCAGCTGAGTTGTCAATTCAACCACACCTAGAAACTTAGTATCTGCAGCAAAGTGTTTAGTAGCAAAGTAATATGATAGTGGTGGTAACGGTAACAAAGTAAATACAGCAAAAGTAATGTTTTTGGTATTTTGTAGTGATTGTAACAGTAGCAACGGAAAAGTAAATAAGCGAGAACCAGTATATGGAAAACTCGTAGGCACTAGATTAGCAATGGATAATTATGCCGGATGTGGTTCATCATGTAGCAGTCATAACATAGGGTGACACAGAACTAGCTCCAGTTCATCAATGTAATGTAGGCATGTATTCCGAATATAGTCATACGTGCTTATGGAAAAGAACTTACATGACATCTTTTATCCTACCCTCCCGTGGCAGCGGGGTCCTATTGGAAACTAAGGGATATTAAGGCCTCCTTTTAATAGAGAACCGGAACAAAGCATTAGCACATAGTGAATACATGAACTCCTCAAACTATGGTCATCACCGGGAGTGGTCCCGATTATTGTCACTTCGGGGTTGCCGGATCATAACACATAGTAGGTGACTATAGACTTGCAAGATAGGATCAAGAACACACATATATTCATGAAAACATAATAGGTTCAGATCTGAAATCATGGCACTCGGGCCCTAGTGACAAGCATTAAGCATAGCAAAGTCATAGCAACATCAATCTCAGAACTTAATGGATACTAGGGATCAAACCCTAACAAAACTAACTCGATTACATGATAAATCTCATCCAACCCATCACCGTCCAGCAAGCCTACGATGCAATTACTCACGCATGGCGGTGAGCATCACGAAATTGGTGATGGAGGAAGGTTGATGATGACGACGGCGATGAATCCCCCTCTCCGGAGCCCCGAACGGACTCCAGACCAGCCCTCCCGAGAGAGATTAGGGCTTGGCGGCGGCTCTGTATCGTAAAACGCGATGAAACTTTCTCTCTGATTTTTTTCTCCCCGAAAGCCAATATATGGAGTTGGAGTTGGCGCCGGAGGGCCACCAGGGGGCCCACGATGTAGGGGGGCACGCCCAGGGGGGAGGGGCGCGCCCCCCACCCTCTTGAACAGGGTGTGGGCCCCCTGGCCTTCATCTTTGGCGAGGATTTTTTATTATTTATTCTAATATATTCCGTGGAGTTTCAGGTCATTCCGAGAACTTTTGTTTTCTGCACATAAAACAACACCATGGCAATTCTGCTGAAAACAGCGTCAGTCCGGGCTAGTTCCATTCAAATCATGCAAGTTAGAGTCCAAAACAAGGTCAAAAGTGTTTGTAAAAGTAGATACGGCGGAGACGTATCAGTCTACTATGCAACTTTATTCTTGTTGACTCATATTGGGCCTCCAAGTGCAGAGTTTTGTAGGACAGTAGCAATTTTCCCTCAAGTGGATGACCTAAGGTTTATCAATCCGTGGGAGGCATAGGATGAAGATGGTCTCTCTCAAATAACAATGCAACCAAATAACAAAGAGTATCTTGTGCCCCAACACACCAAATACAATGGTAATTTGTATAGGTGCACTAGTTCGGTGAAGAGATGGTGATAGATGTGTAATATGGATAGTAGATATTGATTTTTGTAATAGTAACAATAAAAAACAACAAGGTAGCAAGTAACAAATGTGAGCACAAATGGTACTTCAATGCTTGAAATTGAGGCCTAGGGTCCGTACTTTCGCTAGTGCAATCTCTCAACAATTCTAATATAATTGGATCATACAACTGATACGTCTCCAACGTATCTATAGTTTTTGATTGCTCCATGCAATATTATATACTGTTTTGGACTATACTAGGCTTTATTATCCACTTTTATATTACTTTTGGGACTAACCTATTAACCGGAGGCCTAGCCCAGATTTGCTGTTTTTTTTTGCCTATTTCAGTGTTTCGAAGAAACGGAATATCAAACGGAGTCCAAACGGAATGAAACCTTCGGGAATGTGATTTTCTCACTGAATATGATCCAGGAGGCTTGGACCCCACGTCAAGAAATAAGGGAGGCGACGACGAGGGTGGAGGGCGCGCCCCCCTGCCTCGTGCCCCCCCCCCTCGAAGCTCCACCGACGTACTTCTTCCTCCTATATATACCTACGTACCACCAATCGATCAGAACAGGAGCAAAAAACCTAATTCCACCGCCATAACTTTCTGTATCCACAAGATCCCATCTTGGGGCCTTCTCCGGAGCTCCGCCGGAAGGGGCATTGATCACGGAGGGCTTCTACATTATCATAGCCTCTCCGATGAAGTGTGAGTAGTTTACCTCAGACCTTCGGGTCCATAGTTAGTAGCTAGATGGCTTCTTCTCTCTTTTTAGATCTCAATACAATGTTTTCCCCCCTCTCTCGTGGATATCTATTTGATGTAATCTTCTTTTTGCGGTGTGTTTGTTGAGACCGATGAATTGTGGGTTTATGATCAAGATTATCTATGAACAATATTCGAATCTTCTCTGAATTCTTTTATGTATGATTGGTTATCTTTGCAAGTCTCTTCGAATTATCAGTTTGGTTTGGCCTACTAGATTAGTTTTTCTTGCAATGGGAGAAGTGCTTAGCTTTGGGTTCAATCTTGCGGTGTCCTTTCCCAGTGACAGTAGGGGCAGCAAGGCACGTATTGTATTGTTGCCATCGAGGATAACAAGATGGGGTTTTTATCATATTGCATGAATTTATCCCTCTACATCATGTCATCTTGCTTAAGGCGTTACTCTGTTTTCATTAACTCAATACTCTAGATGCATGCTTGATAGTGGTCGATGAGTGGAGTAATAGTAGTAGATGCAGGTAGGAGTCGGTCTACTTGTCTCGGACGTGATGCCTATATACATGATCATATCAAGATACTCTCATAACTAAGCTCAATTCTGTCAATTTCTCAACAGTAATTTGTTCACCCACCGTAGAATACTTATGCTCTTGAGAGAAGCCACTAGTGAAACCTATGGCCCCCGGGTCTATTCTCATCATATCAATCTTCCATCACTTTATTATTGCTTTGCTTTTTTACTTTACCTTTTATTTTACTTTGCATTTTTATATCAAAAATACCAAAAATATTATCCTATCATATCTATCAGATCTCACTCCCGTAAGTGACCGTGAAGGGATTGACAACCCCTAATCGCGTTGGTTGCGTTGAGCTATTTGTTTTGTGTAGGTACGAGGGACTTGCGTGTAGCCTCCTACTGGATTGATACCTTGGTTCTCAAAAACTAAGGGAAATACTTACGCTACTTTGCTGCATCATCCCTTCTTCTTTAGGGAAAACCAACGCAGTGCTCAAGAGGTAGCAAGAAGGATTTCTGGCGCCGTTGCCGGGGAGTCTACGCAAAAGTCAACATACCAAGTACCCATCACAAACCCTTACCTCTCGCACTACATTATTTGCAATTTGCCTATCGTTTTCCTCTCCCCCACTTCACCCTTGCCATTTTATTCGCCCTCTTTTTCCTCCTCCTCTCTTTTCCGTTTGCCTTTTCTTGCTTGCTTGCCATTATGGCTAGTCTTCTATCTTCTCCGTTATCTCCCGAGAATGAAGTTCTTAATTTTAAGAAAAGGGAGGGAGAAAATTTAAAAGATGCTTGGTATAGAATTTGCAATGCTCAAAATATATCTACCAGGAAGCAATCTACTTCCGTTCTTCTCCATAATTTTTATGTAGGCGCTAATCCTTGGTATAGATATATCCTTGATACCATTACCGAAGGGAATTTTTTGGGTAGCCATACTTTTGATTCTTATAATGCTATGATAGATTTATTTGGCTCACCACCTCTTACGATTAATGGAACTATGTTAACTTTGGAACATGTGATGCAAAGGCTTGAAATTATTGAAAATAGAGTAGCTACTATTGAATTGATTGAGAATTTGGATAAAAAGATCCATAACCAAATTACCCAATATGGATCTAAGGTTGGAGTCGTTCTGAAATTTTTTAAGGAAAAGGAACCCGTGGTGAATGAAAGAATAGATCAAGATTCTATTAGGATCGATAAACTTGAGGGAATTATTACCAACTTGGGGACCGCTTTTCTTCCACTAAAAATATTCCAAATTCTCCTACCAAAACTACCAAGCTTGTCTATGTTCCTAAAAATAACGGTGAATATTCTAGTAAGGAAACGACGGATCTAAAATCAATAAGTGTTCATCCCAATCTTTTTGCTATCATTAAGGAACCAGTTGCTATGAATGATTTTCTTGGGTTTCTGCCTAAAAGTTTGATACATAATCAAAATACTCCTAAGAGTCATAAGTGCCTCATCGAAGAATTGCCTACCAAAGATGGCAATACCTAGATCTATCCGTATCTTTATCCCTAACTAGGGGCGTTAAACGATAGCGCTTGTTGGGAGGCAACCCAATTTTATTTTTGTCTTTGCTTTTTGTTTCTGTTTAGTAAAAATAAATTTTGTTTAGTCTCTGGTTAGATGTGTTTTTATTCTTAAATTAGTGTTTGTGCCAAGTTAAACCTATGGGATCTTCTTGGAATAAGAGTTATTTGATCTTGCTGTAATTTCCAGAAACTTTGCGCTTAGTGCCCGAATTGTTAAAAATCACCAGAACGTGATAAAATACTGATTCCAATTGCTACTGATCAATAAAAAATTATCTAGATCTTCCTATTTTGGTAGAATTTTTTGGGTTCTAGAAGTTTGCGTTAGTTACAGATTACTACAGACTGTTTTGTTTTTGACATATTCTGTTTTTCATGTGTTGTTAGCTTATTTTCATGATTCTATGGCTAGTAAAATAGTTTATAAACCTTAAAGAAGTTGGAATACAGTAGTTTTAACACCAATATAAATAAATAATGAGTTCATTACAGTACCTTGAAGTGTTCTTTTGTTTTCTTTCTCTAACGAAGCTCACGAGATTTCTATTGAGTTTTGTGTTGTGAAGTTTTCAAGTTTTGAGTGAAATCTTTTGATGGATTATGGAACAAGGAGTGGCAAGAGCCTAATCTTGGGGATGCCCATGGCACCCCCAAGATAATCCAAGGACACCAAAAAGTCAAAGCTTGGGGATGCCCTGGAAGGCATCCCCTCTTTTGTCTACATCCATCGGTAACTTTACTTGGAGCTATATTTTTATTCACCACATGATATGTGTTTTGCTTGGAGCCTCTTGTATGATTTGAGTCTTTTCTTTTTAGTTTACCACAATCATCCTTTCTGTACACACCTTTTGAGAGAGCCATACATGAATTGGAATTTGATAGAATACTCTATGTGCTTCACTTATATCTTTTGAGCTATATAGTTTTGCTCTTGTTCTTCAGTTATATTTTTTGAGCTATGTAGTTTTGCTCTTGTGCTTCACTTATATTTTTTGAGCTATGTAGTTTTTCTCTAGTGCTTCACTTATATCTTTTAGAGCACGGTGGTGGATTTGTTTTATAGAAACTATTGATCTCTCATGCTTCACTTAGATTATTTTGAGAGTCTTAAATAACATGGTAATTTGCTTAATAATCTTAATATGCTTGGTATTCAAGATTTGTAAATCTTTATTTTGAGTGCGTTGAATACTAAGAAAAGTTTGATGCTTGATAATTGTTTTGAGATATGAAGATGGTGATATTAGGGTCATGCTAGTTGAGTAGTTGTGAATTTGAGAAATACTTGTGTTAAAGTTTGTGATTCCCGTAGCATGCATGTATGGTGAACCGTTATGTGATGAAGTCGGAGCATGATTTATTTATTGATTGTCTTCCTTATGAGTGGCGGTCGGGGACGAGCGATGGTCTTTTCCTACCAATCTATCCCCCTAGGAGCATGCGCGTAATACTTTGCTTTGATAACTTCTAGATTTTTGCAGTAAGTATATGAGTTCTTTATGACTAATGTTGAGTCCATGGACTATACGCACTTTCTCATCCTTCCACCATTGCTAGCCTCTCTAATATCGCGCACTTTTCGCCGGTATCATATACCCACCATATACATTCCTCAAAACAACCACCATACCTACCTATCATGGCATTTTCATAGCCATTCCGAGATATTATTGCCATGCAACTTTCCACCGTTCCATTTATTATGACACGCTCCATCATTGTCATATTGCTAGCATGATCATGTAGTTTACATAGTATTTGTGGCAAAGCCACCATTCATAATTCTTTCATACATGTCACTCTTGATTCATTGCATATCTCGGTACACCACCGAAGGCATTCATATAGAGTCATATTTTGTTCTAAGTCTCGAGTTGTAATTGTTGAATTGAAAGAGAAATAGAAGTGTGATGATCTTCATTCTTTTAGAGCATTGTCCCAAGTGAGGAAAGGATGATGGAGACTATGATTCCCCCACAAGTCGGCATGAGACTCCGGACGAAAAATAAAAAAAGAGAAAAAAAGAGGCCATAAAAAAAGGGAAAAGGCCCAAATAAAAAAATGAGAGAAAAGGAGAGAAGGGACAATGTTACTATCCTTTTACCACACTTGTGCTTCAAAGTAGCACCATGATCTTCATGATAGAGAATCTCTCGTTTTGTCACTTTCATATACTACTAGTGGGAATTTTTTATTATAGAACTTGGCTTGTATATTCCAATGATGGGCTTCCTCAAATTGCCCTAGGTCTTCGTGAGCAAGCGAGTTGGATGCACACCCACTTAGTTTCTTTTGTTGAGCTCTCATATGCTCTAGTGCATCCGTTGCATGGCAATCCCTACTCACTCACATTGATATCTATTGATGGGCATCTCCATAGCCCATTGATACGCCTAGTTGATGTGAGACTATCTTCTCCCTTTTTGTCTTCTCCACAACCACCATTCTATTCCACATATAGTGCTATATCCATGGCTCACGCTCATGTATTGCGTGAAGATTGAAAAAAGTTTGAAAATTCTAAAGTATGAACATAGTTTTAAATAGCCCGCTATAGCTCTGCTATAGCACGCTATAGCGTTTAAAAGAGGTGCTGCGCTAACGGTGTTTTGTCCAATCACATGAGCAAACATTTTAAATAGCTCGCTATAGCACCGCTATAGCACGCTATAGCATTTAGAAGAGGTCCGCCGGTAAGAGGCTTAGCGCGCTATTTAAAACTTTGAGTATGAAACAATTGCTTGGCTTGTCATCGGGGTTGTGCATGATTTAAATACTTTGTGTGGTGAAGATAGAGCGTAGCCAGACTATATGATTTTGTAGGGATAAATTTCTTTGGCCATGTTATTTTGAGAAGACATGATTGCTTTATTAGTATGCTTGAAGTATTATTATTTTTATATTGATATAAACTTTTGTCTTGAATCTTCCGGATCTGAATATTCATACCACAATTAAGAAGAATTACATTGAAATTATGCCAAGTAGCACTCCGCATCAAAAATTCTTTTTTATCATTTACCTACTCGAGGACGAGCAGGAATTAAGCTTGGGGATACCTGATACGTCTCCAACGTATCTATAATTTTTGATTGCTCAATGCTATATTATCTACTGTTTTGGACTATATTGGGCTTTATTATCCACTTTTATATTACTTTTGGGACTAACCTATTAACCGGAGGCCCAACCCAGATTTGCTATTTTTTTGCCTATTTCAGTGTTTCGAAGAAACGGAATATCAAACGGAGTCCAAACGGAATGAAACCTTCGGGAACATGATTTTCTCACTGAATATGATCCAGGAGGCTTGGACCCCACGTCAATAAAGAAGGGAGGCAGTCACGAAGGTGGAGGGTGCCCCCCCTAGGGTGCGCCCCCCTGCCTCGTGGGCCCCCCGAAGCTCCATCGACGTACTTCTTCCTCCTATATATACCTACGTACCCCCAAACGATCAGAACAGGAGCCAAAAACCTAATTCCACCGTTGCAACTTTCTGTATCTACGAGATCCCATCTTGGGGCCTTTTTCAGAGCTCCGCCGGAAGGGGCATTGATCACGGAGGGCTTCTACTGTTGGAAGTATGCCCTAGAGGCAATAATAAAATGATTATTATATTTCCTTGTTCATGATAATTGTCTGTTATTCATGCTATAAATGTGTTATCCGGAAATCATGATACATGTGTGAATACATAGACCACAACATGTCCCTAGTGAGCCTCTAGTTGACTAGCTCGTTGATCAACAGATAGTCATGGTTTCCTGACTATGGACATTGGATGTCATTGATAACGGGATCAAATCATTAGGAGAATGATGTGATGGACAAGACCCAATCCTAAGCATAGCACAAGATCGTGTAGTTCGTTTGCTAGAGATTTTCTAATGTCAAGTATCATTTCCTTAGACCATGAGATCGTGTAACTCTCGGATACCGTAGGAGTGCTTTGGGTGTACCAAACGTCACAACGTAACTGGGTGACTATAAAGGTATACTACAGGTATCCCCGAAAGTGTCTGTTGGGTTGACACGGATCGAGACTGGGATTTGTCACTCCATATGACGGAGAGGTATCTCTGGGCCCACTCGGTAATGCATCATCATAATGAGCTCAATGTGACCAAGTGCTTGGTCACGGGATCATGCATTACGGTACGAGTAAAGTGACTTGGCGGTAACGAGATTGAACGAGATATTGGGATACCGACGATTGAATCTCGGGCAAGTAACGTACCGATTGACAAAGGGAATTATATACGGGGTTACTTGAATCCTCGACATCATGGTTCATCCGATGAGATCATCAAGGAGCATGTGGGAGCCAACATGGGTATCCAGATCCCGCTGTTGGTTATTGACCAGAGAGTCATCTCGGTCATGTTTGCGTGTCTCCCGAACCCGTAGGGTCTACACACTTAAGGTTCGGTGACGCTAGGGTTGTAGAGATATTAGTATGCGGTAACCCGAAAGTTGTTCGGAGTCTTGGATAAGATCCCAGACGTCACGAGGAGTTCTGGAATGGTCCGGAGGTGAAGAATTGTATATAGGAAATCTAGTTTCAGCCACCGAGAAAGTTGTGGGGGTCACCGGTATTGTACTGGGACCACCGGAAGGGTCCCGGGGGTCCACTGGGTGGGGCCACCTATCCCGGAGGGCCCCATGGGCTGAAGTGAGAGGGGAACCAGCCCCTGGCGGGCCGGTGCGCCCCCCTTGGGCCTCCCCTGCGCCTAGGGTTGGAAACCCTAGGGGTGGGGGCGCCCACTTGGCTTGCGGGGCAAGTCCCCGCTGGCCACCACCCCCCTTGGAGATGGGATCTCCTAGGGCTGGCGCCCCCCTAGGGGCCCTATAGATAGTGGGGGCGAGGGAGGGCTGTGCACCCCTGCTCCTGGCGCCTCCCTCTCCCTCCGTAACACCTCTCCCTCTCGCTGAGCTTGGCGAAGCCCTGCCGAGATCGCTGCTACTTCCACCACCACGCCGTCGTGCTGTTGGATCTTCATCAACCTCTCCTTCCCCCTTGCTGGATCAAGAAGGAGGAGACGTCTTCCCAACTGTACGTGTGTTGAATGTGGAGGTGCCGTCCATTCGGCACTAGGATATTCGGTGATTTGGATCACGACGAGTACGACTCCCTCAACCCCGTTCTCTTGAACGCTTCCGCTCGCGATCTACAAGGGTATGTAGATGCACTCCTCTCTCTCTCGTTGCTAGATGACTCCATAGATTGATCTTGGTGAAGCATAGAATTTTTTTTATTTTCTGCAACGTTCCCCAATAATGGTATCAGAGCTAGGTCTATGCGTAGTATCTTGCACGAGTAGAACACAAAGTAGTTGTGGGCGTTGATTTTTCAATCTTCTTGCCGTTACTAGTCTTATCTTGATTCGGCGGCATCGTGGGATGAAGCGGCCCGGACCGACCTTACACGTACGCTTACGTGAGACAGGTTGCACCGACTGACATGCACTAGTTGCATAAGGTGGCTAGCGGGTGTCTGTCTCTTCCACTTTAGTCGGATCGGATTCGATGAAAAGGGTCCTTATGAAGGGTAAATAGAAATTGGCATATGACATCGTGGTTTTTGACGTAGGTAAGAAACGTTCTTGCTAGAACCCTATTGCAGCCACGTAAAAACATGCAACAACAATTAGAGGGCGTCTAACTTGTTTTTGCAGCAAGTGCTTTGTGATGTGATATGGCCAAAGGATGTGATGAATGATATATGTGATGTATGAGATGATCATGTTCTTGTAATAGGAATCACGACTTGCATATCAATGAGTATGACAACTGGCAGGAGCCATAGGAGTTGTCTTAATTTATTTATGACCTGCGTGTCAACATAAACGTCATGTAATTACTTTACTTTATTGCTAAACCGTTAGCCATAGTAGTAGAAGTAATAGTTGACGAGACAACTTCATGAAGACACGATGATGGAGATCATGGTGTCATGCCGGTGACGAAGATGATCATGGCGCCCCGAAGATGGAGATCAAAGGAGCAATATGATATTGGCCATATCATGTCACTATTTGATTGCATGTGATGTTTATCATGTTTTTGCATCTTATTTGCTTAGAACGACGGTAGTAAATAAGATGATCCCTCATAACAATTTCAAGAAAATGTTCCCCCTAACAGTGCACTGTTGCGAAGGTTTGTTGTTTCGAAGCACCACGTGATGATCGGGTGTGATAGATTCTAACGTTCGAATACAACGGGTGTAAGCCATATTTACACACGCAATACACTTAGGTTGACTTGACGAGCCTAGCATGTACAGACATGGACTCGGAACACGGAAGACCGAAAGGTCGAACATGAGTCGTATAGAAGATACAATCAACATGAAGATGTTCACCGATGATGACTAGTCCGTCTCACGTGATGATCGGACATGGCCTAGTTGACTCGGATCATGTATCACTTAGATGACTAGAGGGATGTCTATCTGAGTGTGAGTTCATTAAATAATTTGATTAGATGAACTTAATTATCATGAACTTAGTCTAAAAACCTTTGCAGAATGTCTTGTAGATCAAATGGCCAACGCTCATGTCAACCTCAACTTCAACGCGTTCCTGCAGAAAACCAAGCTGAAAGATGATGGCAGCAACTATACGGACTGGGTCCGGAACCTGAGGATCATCCTCATAGCTGCCAAGAAAGCATATGTCCTAGAAGCACCGCTAGGTGAAGCACCCATCCCAGAGAACCAAGACGTTATGAACGCTTGGCAGTCATGTGCTGATGATTACTCCCTCGTTCAGTGCGGCATGCTTTACAGCTTAGAACCAGGGCTCCAAAAGCGTTTTGAGAAACACGGAGCATATGCGATGTTCGA
Organism: Triticum dicoccoides; assembly: GCF_002162155.2. Lineage (NCBI taxonomy): Eukaryota > Viridiplantae > Streptophyta > Magnoliopsida > Poales > Poaceae > Triticum > Triticum dicoccoides. Next base: position 555,263,622 of record NC_041393.1, on the reverse strand, counting down.
AGAGATGAAAATAGTTTTCCAAGCTCATGCCCGGGTCGAGAGATATGAAGTCTCCGACAAGTTCTACAGTTGTAAGATGGAGGAAAATAGTTCTGTCAGTGAGCACATACTCAAAATGTCTGGGTTGCACAACCGCTTGTCCCAGCTGGACATTAACCTCCCAGACGAGGCGGTCAATGATAGAATCCTTCAGTCGCTCCCACCTAGCTACAAGAGCTTTGTGATGAACTACAATATGCAGGGGATGGAAAAGACCATTCCTGAGGTATATTCAATGCTGAAATCAGCGGAGGTAGAGATCAAAAAGGAACATCAAGTGTTGATGGTGAATAAAACCACTAAGTTCAAGAAAGGCAAGGCTAAGAAGAACTTCAAGAAGGATGGCAAGGGAGTTGCCGCGCCTGGTAAGCCAGTTGCCTGGAAGAAGCCAAAGAATGGACCCAAGCCTGAGACTGAGTGTTTTTATTGCAAGTGAAGTGGTCACTGGAAGCGGAACTGCCCCAAGTACTTAGCGGACAAGAAGGCCGGCAACATCAAAGGTATATGTGATATACATGTTATTGATGTGTACCTTACCAGTACTCGTAGTAGTTCCTGGGTATTTGATACCGGTGCGGTTGCTCATATTTGTAACTCAAAACAGGAGCTCCGGAATAAGCGGAGACTGGCGAAGGACGAGGTGACGATGCGCATCGGGAATGGTTCGAGGGTCGATGTGATCGCCGTCGGCATGCTACCTCTATATTTACCTACGGGATTAGTTTTAAACCTTAATAATTGTTATTTAGTACCAGCTTTGAGCATGAACATTGTATCAGGATCTCGTTTAATACGAGATGGCTACTCATTTAAATCCGAGAATAATGGTTGTTCTATTTATATGAGAGATATGTTTTATGGTCATGCCCCGCTGGTGAATGGTTTATTCTTGATGAATCTCGAACGTAATGTTACACATATTCATAGTGTGAATACCAAAAGATGTAAGATTGATAATGATAGTCCCACATATCTGTGGCACTGCTGCCTTGGTCACATCGGTGTCAAACGCATGAAGAAGCTCCATACAGATGGACTTTTGGAGTCTCTTGATTTCGAATCATTTGACACGTGCGAACCATGCCTCATGGGTAAAATGACCAAGACTCCGTTCTCCGGAACAATGGAGCGAGCAACCAACTTATTGGAAATTATACATACTGATGTGTGCGGTCCAATGAGCATTGAGGCCTGCGGTGGCTATCGTTATGTTCTCACCCTCACTGATGACTTGAGTAGATATGGGTATGTCTATTTGATGAAACACAAGTCTGAAACCTTTGAAAAGTTCAAGGAATTTCAGAATGAGGTAGAGAATCAACATGACCGAAAGATAAAATTCTTACGATCAGATCATGGGGGAGAATATTTAAGTCACGAAATTGGTACGCACTTAAGGAAATGTGGAATCATTTCACAACTCACGCCGCCTGGAACACCTCAGCATAACAGTGTGTCCGAACGTCGTAATCGCACTCTATTGGATATGGTGCGATCTATGATGTCTCTTATCGATCTACCGCTCTCATTTTGGGGCTATGCTTTAGAGACTGTCGCATTCACTTTAAATAGGGCTCCGTCGAAATCCGTTGAGATGACGCCGTATGAATTATGGTTTGGAAATAAACCTAAGCTGTCGTTTCTAAAAGTTTGGGATGCGATGCTTATGTCAAGAAACTTCAACCTGAAAAGCTCGAACCCAAATCGGAAAAATGCGTCTTCATAGGATACCCTAAGGAAACCATTGGGTATACCTTCTACCTCAGATCCGAAGGCAAAGTATTGTTGCCAAGAATGGATCCTTTCTAGAGAAAGAGTTTCTCTTGAAAGAAGTAAGTGGGAGGAAAGTAGAGCTTGATGAAGTACTGCCTCATGAAACAGAAAATAGCGCGGCTCAGGAAGATGTTCCTGTGGTGCCTGCACCAACTAGAGAGGAAGTTAATGATGATGATCAAGGTACTTTGGATCAAGCTCCTATTGAACTTCGTAGCTCCACAAGGACACGTTCCGCACCAGAGTGGTACAGCAACCCTGTCTTGGAAATCATGTTGTTAGACAACGATGAACTTTCGAACTATGAAGAAGCGATGGCGGGCCCAGATTCCGAAAAATGGCTAGAATCCATGAAATCCGAGATAGGATCCATGTATGAAAATGAAGTATGGACTTTGACTGACTTGCCCGATGATCAGCGAGCCATAGAAAACAAATGGATCTTCAAGAAGAAGACAAATGTGGATGGCAATGTGACCATCTATAAGGCTCACCTTGTCGCTAAGGGTTATCTACAAGTTCAAGGGGTTGACTACAATGAGACTTTCCCTCCCGTAGCGAAGCTGAAGTCCGTCCGAATCATGTTAGCAATTGCTGCATACTATGATTATGAGATATGGAAAATGTACGTCAAAACGGCATTCCTTAACGGCTTTCTTAAGGAAGAATTGTATATGATGCAGCCGGAAGGTTTTGTCGATCCTCAGAATGCTAACAAGGTATGCAAGCTCCAACGCTCAATCTATGGGCTGGTGCAAGCATCTCGGAGTTGGAACATTCGCTTTGATGAGATGATCAAAGCGTTTGGGTTCACACAAACTTATGGAGAAGCCTGTGTTTACAAGAAAGTGAGTGGGAGCTCTGTAGCATTTCTCATATTATATGTGGATGACATACTATAGATGGGAAATGATATAGAATTCTTGGAAAGCATAAAGGCCTACTTGAACAAGTGTTTTTCAATGAAGGACCTTGGAGAAGCTCCTTATATATTAGGCATCAAGATCTATAGAGATAGATCGAGACGCCTCATAGGTCTTTCACAAAGTACGTAACTTGACAAGATATTGAAGAAGTTCAATATGGATCAGTCCAAGAAAGGGTTCTTGCCTGTATTGCAAGGTGTGTGATTGAGCTCGGCTCAATGCCCGACCACGGCAGAAGATATAGAAGAGATGAGTGTCATCCCCTATGCCTCAGCCATAGGGTCTATTATGTATGCCATGCTGTGTACCAGACCCGATGCAAAACTTGCCGTAAGTTTGGTAGGAAGGTACCAAAGTAATCCCGACAAGGAACACTAGACAGCGGTCAAGAATATCCTGAAGTACCTGAAGAGGACTAAGGATATGTTTCTCGTTTATGGAGGTGATGAAGAGCTCATCGTAAAGGGTTACGTCGACGCTAGCTTCGACACAGATCTGGATGACTCTAAGTCACACACCAGATACGTGTATGTTTTGAATGGTGGGGCAGTAAGCTGGTGCAGTTGCAAGCAAAACGTTGTGGCGGGATCTACATTGGAAGCGGAGTACATGGCAGCCTCGGAGGCAGCGCATGAAGCAATCTGGATGAAGGAGTTCATCACCGACCTAGGAGTCATACCATATGCGTCGGGGCCGATCACTCTCTTCTGTGACAACACTGGAGCTATTGCCCTTGCCAAGGAGCCCAGGTTTCATAGGAAGACCAGTCATATCAAGCGTTGCTTCAACTCCATTCGTGAAAATGTTCAAAATGGAGACATAGATATTTGTAAAGTACATACAGATCTGAATGTCGCAGATCCGTTGACTAAACCTCTTCCGCTAGCAAAACATGATCAACACCAGAACTCTATGGGTGTTCGATTCATCACAATGTAACTAGATTATTGACTCTAGTGCAAGTGGGAGACTATTGGAAATATGCCCTAGAGGCAATATTAAAAATATTATTATATTTCCTTGTTCATGATAATTGTCTGTTATTCATGCCATAAATATGTTATCCGGAAATCATGATACATGTGTGAATACATAGACCACAACATGTCCCTAGTGAGCCTCTAGTTGAATAGCTCGTTGATCAACAGATAGTCATGGTTTCCTGACTATGGACATTGGATGTCATTGATAACGGGATCACATCATCAGGAGAATGACGTGATGGACAAGACCCAATCCTAAGCATAGCACAAGATCGTGTAGTTTGTTTGCTAGAGCTTTTCCAATGTCAAGTATCATTTCCTTATACCATGAGATCGTGTAACTCCCGGATACCGTAGGAGTGCTTTGGGTGTACAAACGTCACAATATAACTGGGTGACTATAAAGGTATACTACAGGTATCCCCGAAAGTGTCTGTTGGGTTGACACGGATCGAGACTGGGATTTGTCACTCTGTATGACGGAGAGGTATCTCTGGGCCCACTCGGTAATGCATCATCATAATGAGCTCAATGTGACCAAGTGCTTGGTCACGGGATCATGCATTACGGTACGAGTAAAGTGACTTGGCGGTAACGAGATTGAACGAGATATTGGGATACCGACGATTGAATCTCGGGCAAGTAACGTACCGATTGACAAAGGGAATTGTATAAGGGGTTACTTGAATCCTCGACATCGTGGTTCATCCGACGAGATCATCGAGGAGCATGTGGGAGCCAACATGGGTATCCAGATACTGATGTTAGTTATTGACTGGAGAGTCGTCTCGGTCATGTCTATGTGTCTCCCGAACCCGTAGGGTCTACACACTTAAGATTCGGTGACGCTAGGGTTGTAGAGATATTAGTATGCGGTAACCGGAAAGTTGTTGGGAGTCCCGGATGAGATCCCGGACGTCACGAGGAGTTCCGGAATGGTCCAAAGGTGAAGAATTGTATATAGGAAATCCAGTTTCGGCCACCGGGAAAGTTTTGGGGGTCACCGGTATTGTACCGGGACCGGCGAAAGGGTCCCAGGGGTCCACCGGGTGGGGCCACCTATCCTGGAGGGCCCCATGGGCTGAAGTGGGAGGGGAACCAGCCCCTAGTGGGCTGGTGCGCCCCCCCTTGGGCCTCCCATGCGCCTAGGGTTGGAAACCCTAGGGGTGGGGGCGCCCACTTGGCTTGGGGGGCAAGTCCCCCCCCTGGCCGCCGCCCCCCCTTGGAGTTGGGATCTCCTAGGGCCGGAGCCCCCCTAGGGGGCCTATATATAGTGGGGGGGAGGGAGGGCTGCGCACCCCTGCTCCTGGCGCCTCCCTCTCCCTTCGTAACACCTCTCCCTCTCGCTGAGCTTGGCGAAGCCCTACCGAGATCGCTGCTACTTCCACCACCACGCCGTCATGCTGCTGGATCTTCATCAACCTCTCCTTCCCCCTTGCTGGATCAAGAAGGAGGAGACGTCTTCCCAACCGTACGTGTGTTGAACGCGGAGGTGCCGTCTGTTCGGCACTAGGATATTCGGTGAGTTGGATCACGACGAGTACGACTCCCTCAACCCCGTTCTCTTGAACGCTTCCACTCGCGATCTACAAGGGTATGTAGATGCACTCCTCTCTCTCATTGCTAGATGACTCCATATATTGATCTTGGTGAAGCGTAGATTTTTTTATTTTCTACAACGTTCCCCAACATCTACATCATCATAGCCTGTCCGATGAAGTGTGAGTAGTTTACCTCAGACCTTCGGGTCAATAGTTATAGCTAGATGGCTTCTTCTCTCTTTTTGGATCTCAATACAATGTTCTCTCCCTCTCTCATGGAGATCTATTCGATGTAATCTTCTTTTTGCGGTGTGTTTGTTGAGACCGATGAATTGTGGGTTTATGATCAAGATTATCTATGAACAATATTTGAATCTTCTCTGGATTCTTTTATATATGATTGGTTATCTTTGCAAGTCTCTTCGGATTATCAGTTTGGTTTGGCCTACTAGATTGGTTTTTCTTGCATTGGGAGAAGTGCTTAGCTTTGGGTTCAATCTTGCGGTGTCCTTTCCCAGTGATAGTAGGGGCAGCAAGGCACGTAATGTATTGTTGCCATCGAGGATAACAAGATGTTTTTTTATCATATTGCATGAATTTATCCCTCTACATCATGTCATCTTGCTTAAGGCGTTACTATGTTTTCATTAACTTAATACTATAGGTGCATGCTGGATAGCGTTCGATGAGTGGAGTAATAGTAGTAGATGCAGGCAGGAGTCGGTCTACTTGTCTCGGACGTGATGCCTATATAGATGATCATACCTAGATACTCTCATAACTATGCTCAATTCTATCAATTGCTCAATAGTAATTTGTTCACCCACCGTAGAATACTTATGCTCTTGAGAGAAGCCACTAGTGAAACCTATGGCCCCGGGTCTATTCTCATCATATCAATCTTCCATCACTTTATTATTGCTTTGCTTTTTTTACTTTACCTTTTATTTTACTTTGCATCTTTATATCAAAAATACCAAAAATATTATCCTATCATATCTATCAGATCTCACTCCGGTAAGTGACCGTGAAGGGATTGACAACCCCTAATTGCGTTCGTTGCGTTGAGCTATTTGTTTTGTGTAGGTACGAGGGACTTGCGTGTAGCCTCCTACTGGATTGATACCTTGGTTCTCAAAAACTGAGGGAAATACTTACGCTAATTTGCTGCATCATCCCTTCCTCTTCAGGGAAAACCAACGCAGTGCTCAAGAGGTAGCAACAACCATCCCTCAAGGTGCGATGAAGAATCACTCCAAAGTTCTTATCTAGCGGAGAACATAAGAAGAAATGGTTTGTAGGGTATGAAACCACCTCAAATCTATTCTTTTTGATCAATCTATCCTAGAGTTCGTACTAAAATAACACCAACTATTCTTTCCGATTGATCTATCCAAGAGTTCATACTAAAATAACACCATATGATACACATCAACCAACTCCAATGTCACCTAGATACTCCAATGTCACCCCGAGTATGCATGAGTTGATTATACGATATGCCTCAAACAATTTCAGATTCATAATACTCAGTACAACACAAATAACCTCAAAGAGTGTCCCAAGATTTCTACTGGAGAAACAAAGACGAGAACGTGCATCAACCCTATGCATAGATTACCCCAATGTCACCTCGGGAATCCGTGAGTTGAGTGCCAAAACACATATCAAGTGAATCAATATGATACCCCATTTTCACCACGGGTATTCATAGAAATACATACATCAAGTGTTCTCAAATCCATTAAAGTATTCAATTTGATAAGAGCGAAATCTCAAAGGGAAAACTCAATTCATCACAACAAGATAGAGAGGGGAAAACACCATATGAGCCAACTATATTAACAAAGCCGGCGATAAATCAAGATCATGACATCTCAAGAACACGAGAGAGAGAGAGAGATTAAACACATAGCTACTGGTACAAACCCTCAGCCCCGAGGGTGGACTACTCCCTGCTCATCATGGTGTCCGCCGGGATGATGAAGATGGCCACCGGTGATGATTTCCCCCTCCGGGATGGTGCCGGAACATGGTCTAGATTGGTTTTTCATGGCTACAAAGGCTTGCGGAGGCGGAACTTCTGATCTAGCATTATTTGTGGGTGTTTCTGTATTTATAGGATTTTTTGGCATCGGTTTCACGCAAACATGGGCCTCGAGGTGAGCACGATACACCAGGGCACGCCTGGGGTGCCTGGCGTGCCTTGGTCGGTTGTGCCCACCTCATGGCTCTTCTGGCCCTCCCACGAAGCTTCTAGTGCCTCTTTTGTTCCGAAAAAATCATCAAAAAGTTTCATTGCATTTGGAGAACTTTTATTTCTGCACAAAAAACAACACCATGGTATTTCTGATGAAAACAACGTCATACCGGGTGAGTTCCATGAAAATCATACCAAAACCATATATAATTTTTGTAAACATGGCATGAATACTTCATAAATTATAGACACGTTGGAGACGTATCACATGTGTTGAAGCTGTTCCTGCTGCCATTGAGGAACTTGAAGCAGGAGGAGGCACTGTAGATTTTGCAATCTTGGGTGCTGAGGCCTTTGAAGCTTTTGGCTTGGCCTCTGAGGGCTTTGGGTCAGACGGCTTGGGCTTAATAGCAGGCTTCTTTTTCACAGCCTTCTTGGGAGCACCATCACTGCCACTACCACTTGCATCGGCTTTAGCTAACGCCTTTCTAGCCTTGTTGAATTCTTCAATGAGTTTCTTGGCCTGTTTTGCCAGTTTAGCTTGACGCTTTTCCCATTCTTTGAGGAATTCTTCACCCCTTCTGGTACTTGCAGGATCAGCCAGTTGACCAGGAGCAAGTGGTGGCCTATTGCACGGAGGAGTCACACCAAAGTCCTTCATATACTTGGGAGTGACAAATCTGTACTCTCTCCATTCATACATCTGGTACCTCTTGATTTTTTGTGTGCATGTTTTGCGCAGCTTCTTAGTTTCTAGGCCATGAAGATTTTCATCTGGTGTACAATACCCTGCATATAAATCATCAGGAATTTCGAAAGTAGTATGTTCCTCTTTCCTCTTGCCTCCTTTATGAGGCCTCTTTCCTTCAGCCATTTTCTTCAACTGAGGTTTTTGAACATGTGAGGACTCTGATGAAGTTTGAAGATTTTCCTCAAGGAATGATGCAAATGAATTAATTTGATGAGAACCAAGTGATTCGTCGGCAGAAATTGTACCTGTGAACAGAGTACAATTGTGAGGAAATTGGGAAGAGTCACATGTGTTCTTAGAGATTTTTTAAAACATAAACCATTTGAGGAAATCGACCCTTATCGTCTTGACGCAGTTCACTAAGTGTTCTTGACCTAGGTTCCAGAGTTGTACAGGTTGAAGCCATTGCACAATTGAGGAATCTAGTTGTTAAGCATAACTTAGTAGATATACACAAGACTGGCCAAAAGGAAGTGTTGAAGAATTGAAAGAGTAGTAAAAACAGCACTTGAAGATTTTCGAGTAGAGTGAAGATCAAATAGGGCGGTAAAATTAGCATTTAATTACCCCAGAGATGAACTCGATGAACTGGACGATGAAATGAAGGAAATCATCAGTTAAGATCTTCGGCGCCCTAACTTGGCGATGAAGGACGGCTACGGCGACAGCGGAGGTGAAGAAATCCGTGTCCGATGTGAGTACGACGACAGAGAAGTCGAGGCAGTGAAAATCTTCTTCTCCGGCGGTGATGAAATCCAGCGGAGGTGCTAGGGTTTGAGATTTGGGAGCGACGAGAGCAGAGAGGCAAAGTAAATTGAGGTTGACGGGATCAAGGTTATTTATAGCCGCAGCGAAAACTAAGGGGTCCAAAAAATTTGGACGGATAAGCCCCTGACTGTTCACATCTTGGTGACACACGTCACACATGCATTTTCACCCTTATCCACGCGTGTGAAGTGCGGAATGAAGTTACTTTGGCAACCACCAAAAATAAAATTTTCAGATTTTAATATGTGTTCACAATTTGTTCAGATGTCAAGGACACAGTGAAGACTTTGAACTGTGTCAAGTAGAACGCATATGAAGAGTTTGTGAACAGAGTGGGTTGAGCTTAGCATAGAGGGGAGCGGGTCCGATCACATCCACATAGTTTAAGAAATCAATCCAAGGAATTAGCAATATGTGGATGCTGTTGAGGACATGAAAAGCTCTAATATATACATCTGGGCTATTCTGTTACGCGTAGCAGAATATTATTCTGTTACCCTACATGAACTGATGAATTCAAGTGGGTGAACTAATGAAATTCGAGCGCTTGAACTGATGCTTTCTGTTTCTGTTAAAAATCATCTTCTTTAGTTCAATTTTTTTTGCAATTTTTTTGTCGAAACGGGGCGTGTAATATATCGTTGGAAAGCTCTTGACATCTACATTACAATTTTATAATTTGGTTTTTCAAAAAAATTATGGTTTAAAAGCAGTTTTGAAAAAACCCTTTTTTTCAAAACCGAAAATGCAAATCGTATTTTGGACTTAATTTTCAAACGTTTTTTCGGAATTGAGAAAATGAGATGGAGTTGGAAAGGTTGTGAAAATCCGCATCTTCCATATATCTACTATTTTTTCAAATTCTAAATGATTTAAAAGGAATTTAAAAAATAGTGAAATTCTAAGCGAAACGTATTTTCTCTGCTTTTTGCAAACGTTCTGTCGGATTGACGCAAACGATACGGTGTTGGGAAGCTATGGAAAATGTGCAACTTTTGCGTATAGAAAGTTTTTTTATAATTTCTTACGGTTTAAATACGAATTCAAATACAGTTAAAGTTGGTTTTGAACGTGATTTTGTTAAAAAGTTTATTGAAATGGGGCAAATAATATATCATTGGAAAGCTACCGAAAATGCGAAACTTAGTCATGTTGAACATTTTCTCAAATTCTCAATCGATTAAGAGTAATTTTGAATACGGCAAGACGGATCCTGCTATTTTCCCGTCTGAAAAATAGAGTACTCGTACTGATATATGTGTGTGTTTGTACTGAGCTCTTTTTTTCAGAGTAATTTTGAATTGTTCTGAAAAAAGATTACTTGTACTGATGTTTGCATGGGTTTGTACTAAGTGTGTTTTCACTAACTAGACTTTGCTATGTTTTTGGATAATGTGTTTGCTCGTAAGTTTTCAACGGTTTACTGTATCGTCGCCCATGTACTTGCATGGTTTGTATCAGCGAACTGAATGATATTTTATTCAAAAAGAAAAGTTTTGTTTTGTTACTTTTTTTAACTCAACATTTTTTTGACAACGATGTTCTGAACTTCTCTCATTTTACGACTTGTACTGACGTACTTACTAAGCAGGATTTTCATGGGGTTTCTTTTTTTGCTTGAACATTTACAATTTTGAATTTCTGTTATTTATTTTATTCCGAACAGACCATCGTTTTTAACTCGTATTGAGGTACTTACTATGCCTGAACTGGGTGGCTGTCGCATGTCACGGTGCCGCGGGCTCCCTCGATCTGGCTGCCGTCGTCGCTCGCTCGCCCGTGATGGCTGCCTCCGGCGGTAGGAGGCGGGTTAGGTTGGGATCGGGTCCGGGAGTTTCTGCTATGGCCTGCGCGTCGCGCCCTTATAGGGCCGAGGGGTAACAAAATAATATTCTGTTACCGGTAACAGAATAGTCCAGCCCTACACACACACACACACACACACACACACACACACACATAAACACTATTCTGATCACGGGATCAGAATAATATTCTGATCACAACCTGACCTGCCTGAGTAACGCGCCTGAACTTCCCTCTGTACGAACCCGACCTTCGGGCTATCTTCACAACCGTGTCTCCCTGCGCGAATTATTCTGATTAGTCGTGTTCTATATGATGTTAGTGCAATCTAGAAATGTTTTTAGCAACTAAATACCCATTTTAAATAGGAATCTCTCTCATTGGCGGATTTTGCACTCGGGTCGTGATGAACTCGCGTTTTTTGAAAATTTACTGCCTGAGTTGTTCGACCTGAACTTCCCCCTATGCTAGGTTGAACTTCCGCCAACATCTTCCAAATGGGGCTTGCTATATACCATTCCAAAGCTATGGACATGAGTATCATGACCCAAGTTAAATTTTGGGAAAAATATAAGTGGTTTAACAGCAGTTTTGAAAACCATTTTTACATCATATAAAAAACATGAACCGTATTTTCAATCGCATTTCCAAACCGTTTATCGGAAAGAGGCAAATAATATGGCGTTGGAAAGCTGCTGCAAAACCGTACTTCCAGATGTTTAAAGTTTTCTCTAATTCCCTATGGTTAAAGACTAATTTGGAAAATCGTAAAATTTCACAAACCGAACAGCCGAGTTCGTATTTTCGATGTCATTTCTAAACGGCTAATCCAATTGAGGCAAATGATATGGCGTTGGAAAGCTTATGAAAATGCGCTACTTTTTAATGTTGAAAGTTTTTTCTACTTTGAACGGTTTAAAAGTAATTTAGAAAACGGTACAAGTTTTACCGAGTTTGTAGTTTTCGAGGTAATTTTTTAACCGTGCATCCGAACGCAGAAAATGATATGGCGTTGAAAAGCATGAGCAAATGCGAAACTTTTTTTATATATTGTTTCTCCAAATTTTGTACGGTTTTATGTTAGTTTTGAAAATGGCTAAAAACGTATTTTCACCGTAATTTCTACAAACTTTGTTGGAATGGGGCAAATAATATACCGTTGAAAAGCTACAAAAAATGCGAAACTTTTTCATATTGATGGTTTTCTCTGATTCCTAGCCGTTTTGAAGTAATTTCAAAAACGACGAGATCATTCGTTCTGCCTTTATCGCGAAACAGATTCTTTGAAATGCTCCGCGTGAAGAACTTGAACTTCTCAGCATGTCTACTTGAACTTGACTCTGTTTTCACGTGCTTTTATTTGCTCGTAGATCTCCATCCACTGCTCGTAGCTCTCTATCCACTCACCGGCGTTGAGCAAGTGATATACCGATGAAAAGCTGCTGTAAACACGCAACTTTCCCGTGTTGATCATTTTTTCATACTCGCGACGATTTTAAAATTTTTTCATCTAAAATTCATTTGGCGTAGTAGTTGAACTTCCTGTTGTTTTCACGTTGAACTTCTGTGATGTATTTTCTTCTATAGTTTTCTCATCCATTCGTCAGCGTTACACAAATGGTATTCTTTTTGTACAAACCTCTCTCACAATATATTTTTTAACTTTATCCAACCGATGACTTGAACTTACACAAATGATATTCCTGTCATTTGAAGTAAATTAGAAAATGACGAGATCATGATTTCTGCCTTCATCGCGAATGGAAATGCAATGCGTGAAGTAGTTGAACTTCTCGGGCATGTTTGTTTGAACTTCACTCTGTTTTTGACGTGGTGTTTTTTGCACTGCGTGAAGTAGTTGAACTTCTGGGGCATGTCTGTTTGAGCTTCACTCTGTTTCACTTTATTGTATTTTTCTTATATGACATACACACCATGTAGTACATGAACTTCCGGTTGTTATCACTTTGAACTTCTCTCTAGTTTGAGAGAATTATTTTAAAACACAAAAAACAACATATTTTTTATGTATTTTTGGACATCTAAATACACAGTGAACCTCTCTCACAAGAATTTTTTGAACTTTTCCTCGCCGAGCACGTGAACTTCTAGCAACCATTTTTTTCGTTTATGAGTTGTTTTTAAAAGTGCAAAAAATGGCGTTGTGTTTATTTTATTTTTTTGAACAGGTAAATCCTAGGTTTTAATAAACTCTGAACTTCTCTGTTATTTCAATTTGAACTTCACCTTTTTATATTTTTAGTAAAGAACTGTATTCGATTTTTATACGAAAAAAATCGAATATGGAAATACAAGTTGAACCTCTCACGCGAGAATTTTTGAACTTCCCCGGACAGAGCACTTGAACTTCTTTCAACAAACCTTTTAAGCTTTTATTTTTCTATACTTTTATTCTCACCTGAAATACATTCCTTGCAGTAGTTCAACTTCTCATTGTTTTCACCTTGAACTTCTGTCACGTATTTTTGTTCAACCTATCTCACAAGTATTTTTATACTTTCTCGGACCGAGCACTTGAATTTCTAGCAACAAAACTTTAGGCTTTGCATTTTCATTATTTGTTAATACAAAATGCATACCGTGTAGTACGTGAACTTATGGCAGTTATCAAACCGCACTTCTCTCGGTTTACGTGAAAATATCCGAGTTTTTTATAGATAGTGAACTGATCTACCTTTTTTACTTGTAGTTTTTTTAGAAACAGGAAAATTTGGTTTAAAAAAAATTAAACTACACTATTTTTTTAATTTCACTATCTTGATTTTCTAATAAATATTGAACTTCTTGTTATTATAATTTGAACTTCTAGATTTTTATGTAGAAATGAGTAAAATCCATTTTCTGTATATTTTTTGAAGTGCTCTATTTATTCAAGTTGAACTTCTTGGTTTATTCATTGGTAATGATGGAAATCATAGTTTTTTAATAACATTGAGCTGCTCAGTTATTTAAATTTGACTCCTAGGTTTTTTAGAAATGAGAAAAAATTGTTTTCTTTGTTAAAAAAATGAACTATTCCGTTATTTCATTTTGACCTTCTTGGGGTTTTTTAGAATTTGGAAAAATATATCTTTGTTACAGCATCAAACACCTTTCTTATTTTAATTTTTGTTTTAAAAATATCAACAACACATGGCTCACTACATTTTTTTATTTGCACTAATTTTACTATACCTGAACTTGTCCTTATTTTATATTTAAACTTCTCACATGAAACTAATATTTTCATTGTATATATTTTTCACAAAAAAATGTCTACTGTTTTGTCTTTTAACTTATAGGCTTTTGGGGTTTTGTAAACTTCTAGATTTATTTTTGGGCAAACTCTTTTTTTTTGGTATAAATGCCTTTTCGCTTGTTTTTTAATGTTAATTTTTCTTATCTCTTTTTTCCAACCTTCGAACACTTTGTATATGTATTTCTCATCAACTATATGCATCCATTTTTGTGATTTTAAAAATAACAGGCACTACCATGGAGGGTTGAATTTTGTCAACCACGAATTAGATGGACCTTGTCTAATGGAATAGTAGGACTTCATTTAACTTTAGATTTCGTCTCCACCAAAATTACAGCTGGTCAAGCTAAAGCAATGAATCTTGTGTTTTTTTACCTCAGTTTTTGTATCCAACTCCTCATTTTTTTCCACAATGATTGAACTATGGGCACAATATAATAGAGCTACATCATATTTTCAAACTAGACGAGATGCTTTAGTGCTTTTTTCAGCAACTTGTACCTTTTAGTATGTTGTACATCCCGGTTCATTTTTTACCTTTTCTTTTCTTTTCTCTGAACGGCTTTACCTTTTAAATATGAACTTCTATGGAAAAATGATTTTTTGGCGAAATGAAATACTTCACCTCATATATTTTTTGACAAGAGACTTTTGACTGAAAAAGAACGAGCATCCTTTTTGTTCCTAAAAAATGCTTGCTTTTTGTTTTAGTTTCGGCATGTTGAACATCGAATCGTTCCGTTACTTATTTTTGAACTTCTAGATTTATTTAGAAATATGGAAATTCCATTTAACAAAAGTGAAACGACATTTTTTTGAAACTTTCAGATTGTAAACCGAAGAACTTCTTTGAGTTTTTTCATGAAAAAACCACTGGTTTTTAGGTAAACATTTAATACTACTCTCTTATTCATGTCATCCAAAACCTAAAATTACATTTCTATATATAGATGCACGTTATTTTTTGTATAGTCTCATATGGTGAACATGTAAAGAGAAACAAAATTAGTATTTTTCATCATCCCAATGAGCATACTCGCCAATTGCCAGTACCCATGTCATGAATGAAGTTAAGGAGCCAGGCCAGCCGTATAGCTGCAGTAGAATTTGGTATATGGCGTAGAACTTCACAGTGGCCGTAGCGTCTAGCCGCAGTAGAACCTTGCGTACATCCATAGTAGAAGTTCACGGCCGCCGGCATGTAGCCGTAGTACAACTTCTCATTGGCCAGCGTATAAATGTAGAACTTGAATACAAAACAAAGCTCCAGGAGCCTCACGGCGACCTGTAATATCTCCTAAACATAAAGGTCATCTCTGAACCTTGTCCCCTCAACCTCTCTAACTACATTTCCTAATCAAAGATCTCTTTTTCTATAGGACTAGCAACCAGCATATGGTGCATCTGAACGGCCATTTTGAACTTTACTGAACGGCGCCTCGTCGGGCCTTTTGCTCGACGCAGAGGACGAACGCTACTGCTGCTTTGAAGAGGAAGGCGAATGGGTCTAGGCGCTGCTGGTTGAAAGCAAACATGATGGAGCTCAGAGGAGCAGGACGGTTGCTCTACCTCGTGCAGTTTAGAGAAACGGTGAGCTCCAGCCAAGCAAGATTATGGCCCACCCTGGCCTGTAAGACCAATTGCCTTGAGTGTGGGTGGAGACACCACTCAGAAAAAAGAGTGTGTGGAGACTTCAGTGGAGTGGGGAACAATGGCGCTCAAATCTGGCGGCGGCACCAACGTGAAGAGACCGCAGCCGCTGGCAGAAGACGGCGAGACCGGCCAGGACAACCACCTCTCGGCACTGCCGGAGCCGCTACAGCAGCGCATCCTGACCTTCCTCCCGCTCAGGTTCGCCATCCTCGCCTCGTCATTCTCTCGCGCCTGGTGCGGCCTCTGGGCGCACCGCTGGGAGGACGACGGGAACCCGTCCCCCTCCCTGCACCACCACCTCCGCCCGCACTCCACTCCCTCTTCCACCAAGCTCCTCGAGGCCCTCGAGCTACGCCAGTCCCAGTGCCGGCGCGGGCGAATCCACCGCTACTCCCTCGTCGTCGACACCCTCTCCATCCGCCCCCGCAGGCTCGGTCGCTACCTCGCTGTCGTCGCCCGCTGCGGCGTGGAGGACCTCTGTGTCGAGCTGTGGAGGACTAGGCCGGAGCAGCGTTTTGATTTTCGGATTGGGTTTTTTTTCACCCCTGGACGAAATGGCCGAATTTCGGTCAATTCAAAAATTGCGGCAAAATCTCGGATGAATTTTTGAATGAAATTTGACCGAAATCTGGCCGAATTCCGGCCGAAATTTGAGAGAAATTTTGCAATCAACAGAGGAAAAGTATAGCAAATCGAGCTCTAGGTGTGAGAGGGAGAGAGGGAATGAGCTTGGCACCTTAGGTGCTGCCTCTGTATTGACTGAGTATATATGGGTTACTAGCCCGTGCGAGGGCGCAGTATACAACAGGCGACGTGCGCCAGGGAGCGGGGATCGTGCGCTAGAGCACGTCCCGTCTAGGCTACGTGGGGAGACCAGGAGTTTTCTGCTGACACCCCGCCGCAGCTGAAGCGTCCGAAGGGCGGATGCACAAGCTGGAATGAAACTCCTAAAACGCTGGCGTAGGCAGCCCTTTTGTCATAACATCCGCAAACTGCTGCGTCGTAGGAACGTGGAGGACACGCAGTTCGCCGAGGGCAACTTTCTCGCGCACGAAGTGGATGTCCAGCTCGATGTGCTTTGTGCGACGATGATGGACCGGATTTGCCGCCATGTAGACCGAGGAGATGTTGTCGCAGTAGACCACGGTTGCCTTGGACAGAGGTGCGTGGAGCTCGCCGAGGAGTTGACGAAGCCAGCAGCATTCGGCGACAGCGTTGGCGACAGCGCGGTACTCGGCCTCTGCACTGGACCGTGAGACAGTGGGCTGTCTTTTGGACGACCAGGAGATGAGGGAGTCGCCGAGGAAGACAGCATAGCCCGACGTCGATCTTCTTGTGTCGGGGCACCCGGCCCAATCTGCGTCGGAGTAGGCGACGAGGTCGAGGGAGCGCGAGCGGCTGATGTGCAAGCCATGCGTGGAGGAGCCGTGGACGTAGCGTAGAATGCGCTTGACAAGCGCGAGGTGCTGCACGCGCAGGTCATGCATGGAGAGGCATGCCTGCTGCATGGCGTACGCCAGGTCGGGCCTGGTCATGGTGAGATATTGCAGCGCGCCGACAATGCTGCGGTAGTCCGAGGGGTCGTCCACCGGTGTGCCAGCGTTGCCGGAGAGCTTGCTGTGTGTGTCCACAGGCGTGCTGGCTGGCCCTCACCCGGACATGTTGGCGCGGTCCAAGAGCTCGTCGGCGTACTTGCTCTGGGAGAGGAAGAAGCCGGTGCGATCGCGCGTGACCTGGATGCCGAGGAAGAAGTGGAGCGGGCCGAGGTCTTTCATCGAGAACTCGGCAAGAAGCTGGCGCTGAAGATGGTGTAGAAGCGCAGACGTCGAGGCCGTGAGGACGATGTCGTCCACGTACAGAAGGAGATACGCCACCTGCTCGCCATGACGTAGAACGAACAATGAGGGGTCCGCCCATGCCGCCACGAAGCCGATCGAGCGGAGGAAGGCGGCGAAGCGGTCGAACCAAGCTCGAGGCACCTGCCGGAGTCCATAGAGGGACCGGTCGAGCAGGCAGACGTGGTCAGGTCGGCGATCGTCGATGAAGCCTGCAGGTTGCTGGCAGTAGACGCGTTCGGTGAGGAAGCCCTGAAGAAACGTGTTGTTCACATCCATCTGGTGGACGGGCCAGTCCCGGGCGGCGGCGATGGCGAGCACGACACGGATGGTGGCTGACCACCGGCGAGAATGTTTCGTCGAAGTCGACGCCGGGGCGCTGCGAGAAGCCGTGAACCACCCAGCGTGCTTTGTACCTCTCCAGCGAGCCGTCAGCTTTGAACTTGTGTCGAAAAAGCCACTTCCCAGAGACGATGTTGGCGCCATGCGGCCGGGGCATGAGCGACCACGTCTGGTTTGACATCAAGGCCCTGTAGTCCTCCTGCATAGCAGTTAGCCAGTGGGGATCGCGCAGCGCAGCGTGCACCCTTTTGGGTAGGGGGGAGATGTCGGTGGTGGTGGTGGTAGCTAGGTTGGCGTATTTAGGGTTTGGGTGAAACTTGCCAAGTTTGCCACGGGTGACCATGGGGTGTGTGGGTGCAAGGCTGCGCGAGGAGGGGCGAGCTGGTGGAGGGGGAGGGGAGGGGTCCGGCTCAGCCACGGTGGTGGAGGGAGCAGGTGTGGGCGGTTCAGGTGATCGCGCGGCCACGGTAGCAGATGGTGGTGCCGGGGTAGCCGAAGCGTTATCTGACGGTGCTGGCGTGGCGAGAGCAGCTGCAGCGCGAGGATGCGGCCTCGTGGAGCGGGGTTGGCGTGGGACGTGGAGTGTGAAGGGGAGGAGTTGATCATCAGCGCTGTTCGTAGAGCTGGCCGCAGGGGGGACGCCGTCGGCGGCGAAGGGAAATGAGCGCTCGTCGAACACCACGTGACGCGAGATGACAACGTGCCCAGTGCTGCGATTGAGACAGCGGTACCCCTTGTGTTCGGGTGAATACCCAAGGAACACGCAGGGGTGAGAGCGAGGCGCGAGTTTGTGTGCACTGGTGGAGGTGAGGTTGGGGTAACACAAGCAGCCAAATACACAGATGTGAGTGTATGTGGGCTGCACACCGTAGAGAAGGAAGAAGGGTGTGTGGTTGTGGCGTGAGCGGCATGGGCGGCGATTGAGGAGGAAAGTGGCAGTGTTCAGAGCCTCAACCCAAAACGTGTACGGCATGGAGGCGTGCACTAGGAGGGAGCGCGTGATGTTGTTTAGTGTATGTAGGATGCGCTCGGCCCGTCTGTTTTGAGGCGAGGTATAAGGGCATGACATGCGCAGCTGTATGCCCTCGGAGGAGAAGAATGCGCGCGAGGCGTGGTTGTCAAACTCACAGCCATTATCGGTTTGGATGGTGTGTAAGTTTAGGTTGAAGTGGCACCTAACAAACGCATGGAAGTTCTTAATGGTGGGGAGCACGGCAGACTTGTGTCGTAGGGGAAAAGTCCAGGTGAAGTGGCTGTAGTCGTCAAGAAGGACGAGGTAATACTGATAACCGGATACACTGATTACAGGGGAAGTCCACACATCACAATGCACAAGTTGGAAAGGAAAGTACGACACATGCTCGGAATCACTAAATGGGAGGCGAACATGCTTCCCTAACTGACAAGCTAGACACGAGGACGACGGCGCGCCATGGGCGGTGATGGACGAGGAGCGGAGCAGGTGGGCGAGGGAGTCGGCCCCCGGATGACCAAGCCGCTGATGCCACACATCGGTAGTGACGGCGAGGAGCGCGTGGTGCTGGGCTCGCTTGGCTACGGGGTAGAGCTCGTCGCCGTAGTCGTTACATCGGAGGATCACCTGGCTCGTCCTTCAATCCTTGACAGAACAACCAAAGTCATCAAATTCGACGTTAATGGGGTTTTCACGAGCAAGTTTCTTAACAGAGATAAGATTTTTGATTAGGTGGGGGGAGACGAGGACGTCGTTGAGTGCGAGAGGGGCTGCATTAGTTGGAATGGTGGTTTGGCCAGTGTGTGTAACTGCGAGAGCGGTCCCATCACCAACTAAAATGCCGAAAGAGGAGGAGGGACGAGAGGTGGATAGCATACCAGAGGAGGAGGCCATGTGCGTGGAGGCGCCGGAGTCCAAGTACCACTCAGCGGACGGCGGCGGCGGCTGGTACTGCTGCACGTGCATGTTGTGGAGGGCGTGCACGAGTGCAGACTGGTCCCATGCAGGGTTGGCGGAGGGCGCGACCGGTCCAGGTGCGGCACCATACTGCGGTGAAGTGGGCGCGGCGCCAGGATGCCACTGGGAAGGAGGGGCGCCGGTCGGGACGTAGTAGGGCGCACCGTAGTGCATGGCAGCACCTGCAAATGGAGCAGCTGCACCGGGGCGCGGGCCAAGGACACCGGCGTCAGGGGTATGAGGGCGCCAAGGCATGGGCCAAGCGTGCACCATGCCTGTCCAGGGCGTGGTGCTGATGGGGGGAGCCGGCGCAGGCCCGTGTGAGGAAGACGCCCCGCCGTGCTGCGATCTGCCGGAGGTGTCCACCGCCTTGCCCTTGCCGCGGTTCCGGCCGCTGCCCCCGCCGGAGCTGTTGCGCCGGGTACCTTGGGCGCTGCCTCCGGGGTTGGGGCTCGGTGGTGGTGGAGCGCGGGTGGCGTGGAGCGCCATCTCGTGGGTGATGTCGGGGGTTAGGCGACTCTCCTCAAGTAGCAGGAAAGCACGGCAGCGGAGGAAGGAGGGGAACGGCGTCTGCATGGTGAGGATGGGGATGGCGTACCGGAGGCGAGGGTGAAGGCCGCGGAACATGTTGAGGACCTCCTCACGATCCTGCACGACCTCGCCGAGGTCAGCAAGACGGTCGGCGCACTCCTTGAGGCGGCCGAAGTAGTCGATGGTGGATGAGCCTCCCTGCTCGATGCGCCGGAACTCCGTGGCGAGGAAGACGACCTGGTGTTCGGCGTTCTCCATGAACAGCGATAGGATCGCAGCCCATATCTCGGCGGCCGTGGCGCCGCACTGGTGAACGAGGCGGAAGATCTCCGGGCTCACACGAGTGTATAGCCAGGAGAGAATGTGAGCGTCGTCCTGGACCCAAGCAGCGTCGTCGGGGCGCGCCGCGCCGGTGATGTGGGTGACGACCGCGTATTTCTGGAACATGACCTCGAAGAGGGTGCGCCATTGGGAGAAGTTGGGTGGATGGAGGGTGAGGGTGATAGGAACGTGCTGGTTGATGTAGATGCTGGCGAGGGGGGAGAAGTTGCCGGCCGCCGATGAGGAAGCGGCGGGATCAGGCAGAAAAAGCGGGCCGCCGCGGGTGAGCGCAGAGGCCGTGACCAGAGACGGCCGAGTTCGGGCCGGCGTCGCCAGGGAGGCACCATGGCCAGAGAAGCCAGGGCGGGGGGAGGTGGGGGAGATGGAGGCGGCGGAGGGGATGGGGCCGCCATTGGTGCGAGCTTGAGGATGGGCAGCGGAAGACGGAGGTTACAGACGAAGGGCGGAACCGACCTCTGATACCATGTGAGCGGGAGAGAGGGAATGAGCTTGGCACCTTAGGTGCTGCCTCTGTATTGACTGGGTATATATGGGTTACAAGCCCGTGCGAGGGCACAGTATACAACAGGCGACGTGCGCCAGGGAGTGGGGATCGTGCGCTAGAGCATGTCCCGTCTAGGCTACGTGGGGAGACCAGGAGTTTTCTGCTGACACTAGGGATTAAAAACTGAATCAGTCCAACAATAAACATTGAAGAAGCAAACGAAGAAGGAAATGCCCTGATGCTACCTATGCATCAGTCCAACATATAAAAACAATTCTCACTGCCACAGACATCAAGCACCATGTCGTGGCCTTGAAGAAGCAACAGAGAAGAAACTAGATGGTGATGGAGGAGGCGCAAGGTGGCCCTGATGGAGGCTGCGCGTCCACGCACTCAGACGCAAGTGAGCGGGCGGGAGGTACCCGTCAACGAGGCGGCTTGATGCAGCGGTGGAGTGCAGATTCTTCACCAGAGGAGCTCCTGACGGGCGGGGAAGGCAGCAGGCTGGCAGCGGCGGCGCTGCGCACACGGAAAGACAGAGGAAACGAGAAGTTTAGGGTTCGGGTGTTCAGTTTGATGGTGTTTTCTTAGCCGGACCATAGTGGAGGCCTTCTAGATGTTGGGCTAGGCCATAACTTTCAAATCAGGCCGAAATTTTTTAAGCGGAAGGGACATATTCCGGGCCCAGGCGAGATGGCCGAAATTCGGCCGAAATTGGTTTTTTCGGCCGAAAATCAGAACTGTGGGCCAGAGACGCCC
This sequence comes from Triticum dicoccoides, assembly GCF_002162155.2. Classification (NCBI taxonomy): domain Eukaryota; kingdom Viridiplantae; phylum Streptophyta; class Magnoliopsida; order Poales; family Poaceae; genus Triticum; species Triticum dicoccoides. The sequence goes on along the minus strand of NC_041393.1, from coordinate 555,241,700 downwards.
CTCCTCTTCCCCTTCCCGGCAGCGGCCGGCCCCGCCCTCGCACGCCTCTCGCTGCGGGGCATTGGGGTCTCCGGCCTCTATAGCAGGGCCGGAGGAGGCGGGGGGCAGCAGCGCACCGGAGAGGCTGGTGAGGCCTTGCGCCGGAGGTGGGCGGCGGTGGTGCGCTAGAGAGGCAGGGGAGGCCTCGCGCCAGAGGGGACGTGAGTGGCATCAAGCCGGAGGGGGTGGGGGCGGCGGCACGGCAG
>NC_041393.1:555218391-555241159 GCF_002162155.2 Triticum dicoccoides | reverse complement strand
GGCGGCGCGGCAGCACGAGGGGTTGGGGGCGGCGGGATCGAGAAGAAGGTTGTGGGGTGGATCAGAGAAGGTCGTGCGAGGTGTGGGGTAGTTGGTCTGATGTTTTTTCGTTCGGAAGAACCTGATCGGGCCTTATACAAGCCCGACGTGATCCAAATAACAATTATGACAGCACAATTGTAATCCCAGGATTAGAATAGTTATTTGGATCACAACAGCCCCTATAAGGGCCCGACAGAACCCACCCGAACTTTCTGAACTGCCGGCCCGCCCCGACAGGAACCCACCTGGTCCCGATCCTGATTCAGCCGCCCCAGCCCCCCTCCTCGCCGCTCCTTCCCTCGATCACCGGCCTCCCCACGTGATTAGCCGCCGAACTCCGCCGGATCCAACGCCTCCCCTCCGTCTCCATCTCCTGGCCGACCAGATCCAGTGCCTCCTCTCCGTCTCCACCTCCTGGCCGACCGGATCCAGCTCCGCCCCCTCTGTCACCACCTCCTTTTCGACTGCCAGCGCGGGCGAGCGAGCGACGACGGACACCGGCACGAGGGAGCCCGCGTCGCCTGGAGGCGGCGAAGCTGCCGGACTTTCTGGCACTAACAGCCATGGACTTTCGGAAGCCTCCTCCTCGGTCCATCCTCACAGCCCGATGGCTTAGCAGTTCTCATGACGGCTAAGGCGCAACTTACGACAAACGACGCGGCCAAGGAAGCATCTCGGCGGCGGAGGCCGCATCGGCGGCGCCTTCAAATCTACCAATGGCCCTGTTTGGATCCCTAAGTTAGAGTTAGTTTTGGTTAGTTGGGGTTCAAATAACCCAAAAGTATCCAAACACGATGGGTTAGTTTAGGTTAGTTGGATCTAACCCACCCTAAAAAACTAGCCCACACTAGAGGAGCTTATTTGGGTTAGTTCTCTTGGCACTAAAAAATTAGTAAAAAAAGTTACCCCTCCCATCCAAACATTGTCTAAGGTAGTCAACTGATTGAGAAAGAATATTTATTGTCAATCTAACCCTACCATCCAAACAGTTCTTTGGTTAGAGTTAGTTTAGGGTTAGTCCAGGGTTAGAATCTAACTCTAACCTCTAACTGAGTTAGAGTATCCAAACAGGGCCAATGGTAGATGAACTTCCTCCCTCTTCTTGCCTTCTTCTTCAATCTTGCCTTGCCTGACCTTCTTGCTTCGTGCAGATGAACTTCGCGCCCTCTGCAAGACATGGATTGCCATGGAATTCCTCTCCTAGCTCCCCGATGAATTGCTCTCAAGGTGGCCTATCTACTGCTGGAAAAAGGTTGGCCGAACTTCCAGCCAAGGTATGGTTGAACTTCCTTCTGTCTCTTATTTTTCTTACAACCACATGAAGTTCAAGAAGTGTTTGAGCCTCAGTCCAGGCTGCAAACATTTGGAAATCTGCCTGCATTCATATGTGAAAAGCCATGTGAAGTTCAATTATTAAGTGTGCTAGAGTTCAGGTTGGTATGTATCTGGTTGTGTGCAAAATATAAAAAGGAAAATAAAACATACAAATGATCACATGAAGGTCAGGTTGGTATGCACCAGTGGTTCAACCATTCAAACTCATGAAGGTCAGGTTTTTTAACTGTAAACAGTATTTCCCCTTTGCAAACAGGAAGTTCAGTATGTGGAGAGTGCTCAGTCCAGGTACATAAGAAATCATAAAAAGTGTAGAATAAAGAAATGTGAGGTTCATTCTGTGAAGAGTGCTCAGTTCAGGTACACAAGTATGGGTAGATGCTCACCTCAGTTTGGAGTGTGATACCTGTCCTAGGGAAATAATATGTACATGAACACCACTTTTATATGAGAAGTTCAGGCTGTGAATAATGCTCAGTTCAGTTACAAAGGTATAGGTAAATGTAACTTGTGTACTAATAAACATTTTTTCTTTTATGGCAGCAAGATGAGAGGCGCATGAAGAAGCTTAGAAGTTCCCAGCAGCAAGTACACAATGCTAAGTCTGTACGCGTTGCACCACCCCCTCAATGGGTCACACCTCAAACGCACCAACAACATTACCAACCTGCTCCCCACCAAAATTGGATGACACCCGAAACACATGGAGACTACAAGGACGTTGTGTCATAGCCCTATCGGCACAACTTTGCGCCTCCACCTAATTGGGTGACACCGGAAATCCCACGCGGATTCTGTGTATCCACCAGCAGACTGCCAAGCACATCGATGGAGGAGGGGGTTAGCTCAAGTCCTGCATGTAAATCTGGAGGTTATCCTGGTTTGCCTCGTCAATGCCAAAGGGAAGCAACTAAACTGGATCCTAGGACAAGTCCAATAGGAACACACACACGGAGGAGAGTGCTCTGCACACTGCCACCGGTGGATGATGCTGCTGCTGCTGCTACAACTTAGAATTGTACGGGACATATGGTAGATGGATTGCTTCACAAAACAAGAGAGCAAACCAAAACCAGGATCCCAATACCTCCACAACCACCTCAAGCAAAATGACGCAAACAAGAGAGAGGCCATATTCAGCGCTTCTTCCTCCTCGTGATCCACTCCTGCATCCTGCTATGATAACTCTGCCTTTCCCCATCCCAAAGGGCCAGCAGCAGACTCCGATGGAGTTGCGATCATACACACACGTAAGTGAAACAAAAATTTAGGTATTTATATATGCATCTTATATTATCTGCAAATTTTCTGCTCCCTCCAGGATAACAAGTTCATATACTGCATTTTAACATGCCGTTTGGATTATTTTTTCTTTTTCTGCAGATGCCGGATCTCCCGGATTATCTGATACCAAGACTAAAGATGCGATTTCAAAATGTACAGAAAGCAAGGGAATTTTGTAGGGATAATTAGATTTATGCCCCTAGTTGTGTCCCACTCGTCTGTTTTACCCCTAATTCCCAAAAGTCACCGGTTCTGTCCAAGTCACTTTGCTCCTCTTATGCTTTTTCCCTTTTTCCCTTTGACCGTTTGACCGTCAGTTTGAAAACTTCATAACTAATTCATAGTAAATCATAAAAATGCAAATAAGATACCAAAATGTTCAGAAAAACAACACCTATATGTGAGTTTCATCTGCATTCATGAAAAAAGTGTTGGAAAGTGCCCAACCGAGTTTTAGCTCTTTTGCTACCACCATGAATAGTAAAATCTAAAAAAAAATCAAAAAAAATCAAAAAAAAATTGGTGGCAAAGAACGACAAATGTTTTAAGTGCTTGCCAAGTTTCATTAGGGAATAACATTCGTGGGTGTCGCCGCAAAAAAACAATCGGCACTCCAAAATAGATTATTTTTTGTCACGACTTCCATGAATGTTATTCCCTGATGAAACTTGGCAGGCACTTAAAACATTTGTCGTTCTTTGCCACCAATTTTTTTTGAATTTTTTGAACTTTTTTAGATTTTACTATTCATGGTGGTAGCATAAGAGCTAAAACTTGGTTGGGCACTTTCCAACACTATTTTCATGAATGCAAATGACACTCACATATAGGTGATGTTTTTCTGAACATTTTGGTATCTTATTTGCATTTTTCTGATTTAGTATGAATTAGTTATGAAGTTTTCAAACTGACGGTCAAACGGTCAAAGGGCAAAAGCATAAGAGGAGCAAAGTGACTTGGACAGAACCGGTGACTTTTGGGAATTAGTGGTAAAACAGACGAGTGGGACACAACTAGGGGCATAAATCTAATTATCCCAATTTTATAACAGATACGCCAGACATGCTGGTTTTGGAATCAGGAAGACGGGAGGGAATGACAATCACAAGTATTTTGTTTGCGTGTTCCAAGGGAAACACACAACTTCTGTTTCAGAGGCTGACAGGAAGCGAAACAAAACATCACAAATGACAGGTTGCAATGCAAGAATGAGGGTGAATGTGCAGGAGGATAACACATGTGTGGTAGTGGACATTGAGTACAATCATAATCACCACCTCATGCAAACTGATGACATGCTAGTATTCTTGCACTCACACAAGATTTGTGACCCCACTATTCTGGAGTACTTAAATCTCCTGCAGTACCATGATGTCAAGCATACACCAATCATGTCCATGCTATCCGAAAATGAAGATGGAAGCTACTTCCTAAGCATGACCGGATGAGACCTACTGAACCAGTAAGAGTTCAAAAATGCACATACTGCAAATGTACATAGCATCCTAAGTCACCACCCTTTGCTAGCAAAACTAACAAATGCATTTTTGCATATAATTTGCAGGAAAGCCATGAATGCAAAGAAAGATAATTTGGATGATGTATTGAAACTTGTATCTTTCTTCAAAGACATGAAGGCAATCAATAATGAGTTTTTCTATGACATACAAGTAGACAACGACAAGTCAATCAAAAACATTTTCTGGTCCAGTGCAAGCTGTCGAGGAGCGTATCAAGACTTTGGCGATTGCGTAATTTTCGACACAACTTACAAGACTAACAGATTTCATATGCCTCTAGGAGTGTTTGTTGGAACAAAACATCATTTGCAGTCAACGATATTTGCTGTTGCCCTGATCAAAGACGAAGATGCAAAGTCATTCAAGTGGTTGTTTGATACATTTGTACGGTGCATGAACAACAAATACCCAACTTGCATTCTAACAGGTAAGTTAAAAAAAAATCTACAAGTTTCATCATATTTTCAGTCTATGGGTCTGTATTGGGTACACTGGTTTTATCTGAAAAAATGTAAAGCAAGTAGTCCAACCACTGTTAGCACAGAATTCCAACAAAAACAGTATAAGAAGCAAAATTATATGTCACATGTAAGAAAAATATAGTTCTTGATGTGAACTTCAAATAGAGGAATCATAGAAGTTCAAGGACACTCCTGTAAGAAAAAACATATGAAACATGGTCAGGAAAAATATAGTTATGTATGTGAAGTTCAAGCACTAGTACCACAGAAGTTCAACAACACTGCTGTAAGAAAAAAATTGGGTTACATTATTAGTTAGTCCTACTACTACTTGTGAAGTTCAAGTACTTGAACAACATAAGTTCAACAACACATGAAAGAACATGCAGTGCCCCCATGTTTGGTTTTGGTAATTGATGACAATCTCAATGGACTAATGGTTGCCTTGAGTTATATTTGAAGGTTTTGTCCATAGGCTTTTCTTGGAGTACATGTGTTGGTTTCAAGGAGAGTTTGTGTCGACCAAGGTGCTATTCTAGGAATTACCTAAAGATTGGTCTTGTGAGAGGTTGATCAGGACTAAGTCAAAAAGTGATTCAAGTTAATCAATACACAAAGCATAGAAGATGTACCGAGAGGGATCAAATGATCCCATGGTATGGTAAGCATTGTCAATTACCCTTTGTGTACTAACCCATGGTCTTCGTGAGAGTTCTTTGTGGGGTTAGGTTGCGCTGTGCAAGTTCAAGTGATGCATCATGAAGAGATCAAGTGCTTGAAGCTTGCCGTCCATTGTGATGACAATGGACTTGTGAAGATGTGCAGAAGAGTGGCTCACCCATAGTGGAGTATGGGGGAGAAATCTGAAGGAAATATGCCCTAGAGGCAATAATAAAGTTATTATTTATTTCCTTATTTCATGATAAATGTTTATTATTCATGCTATAATTGTATTAACCGGAAACATACTACATGTGTGAATACATAGACAAACATAGCGTCACTAGTATTCCTCTACTTGACTAGCTCGTTTATCAAAGATGGTTATGTTTCCTAGCCATGGACAAAATGGTTGTCATCTGATTAACGGGATCACATCATTAGGAGAATGATGTGATTGACTTGACCCATTCCGTTAGCTTAGCACTTGATCGTTTAGTATGTTGCTATTGCTTTCTTCATGACTTATACATGTTCCTATGACTATGAGATTATGCAACTCCCGTTTACCGGAGGAACACTTTGTGTGCTACCAAACGTCACAACGTAACTGGGTGATTATAAAGGAGCTCTACAGGTGTTTCCAAAGGTACATGTTGGGTTGGCGTATTTCGAGATTAGGATTTGTCACTCCGATTGTCGGAGAGGTATCTCTGGGCCCTCTCGGTAATGCACATCACTTAAGCCTTGCAAGCATTGCAACTAATGAGTTAGTTGCGGGATGATGTATTACGGAACGAGTAAAGAGACTTGCCGGTAACGAGATTGAACTAGGTATTGAGATACCAACGATCGAATCTCGGGCAAGTAACATACCGATGACAAAGGGAACAACGTATGTTGTTATGCAGTTTGACCGATAAAGATCTTCGTAGAATATGTGGGAGCCAATATGAGCATCCAGGTTCCGCTATTGGTTATTGACCGGAGAGGTGTCTCGCTCATGTCTACATTGTTCTCGAACCCGTAAGGTCCGCACGCTTAAGGTTTCGATGACAGTTATATTATGAGTTTATGAGTTCTGATGTAATGAAGGAGTTCGGAGTCCCGGATGAGATCGGGGACATGACGAGGAGTCTCGAAATGGTCGAGACGTAAAGATCAATATATTGGACGACTATATTCGGAGTTCGGAAAGGTTCCGAGTGATTCGGGTATTTTTTGGAGTACCGGAGAGTTACGGGAATTCGCCGGGGAATATATGGGCTTGTTGGGCCATACGGGAATAGAGGAGAGAGGCCAAAAGGAAGGAGGCCTGCGCCCCCCTCTGGTCCGAATTGGACAAGGGTGCAGCCCCCTTTTCCTTCTTCCTCTCCCCCTCTTTCCCCTTCTCCTACTCCAACAAGGAAGGAGGGAGTCCTACTCCCGGTGGGAGTAGGACTCCCCTTGGCGCGCCCCCTCCTAGGCCGGCCGCCCCCTCCCCCCTTGCTCTTTTAAATACGGGGGCAGGGGGGCACCCCATGACACACAAGTTGAACTTCGTGATCGTTCCTTAGCCGTGTGCGGTGCCCCCCTCCACCATATTCCACCTCGGTCATATCGTTGCGGTGCTTAGGCGAAGCCCTACGTCGGTAGAACATCATCATCGTCACCACGCCGTCGTGCTGACGGAACTCATCCCCGACACTTTGCTGGATCGGAGTCCGGGGATCGTCATCGAGCTGAACGTGTGCAGAACTCGGAGGTGCCGTACGTTCGGTGCTTGGATCGGTCGGATCGTGAAGACGTATGACTACATCAACCGCGTTGTCATAACGCTTCCGCTTACGGTCTATGAGGGTACGTGGACAACACTCCCCTCTCGTTGCTATGCATCACCATGATCTTGCATGTGCGTAGGAATTTTTTTTGAAATTACAACGTTCCCCAACAGTGGCATCCGAGCCTGGTTTTATGCGTAGATGTCATATGCACGAGTAGAACACAAGTGAGTTGTGGGCGATACAAGTCATACTACTTACCAGCATGTCATACTTTGGTTCAGCGGTATTGTGAGATGAAGCGCCCTGGACCGACATTACGTGTACGCTTACGCGACACTGGTTTCACCATTACGAGCACTCGTTGCTTAAAGGTGACTGGCGGGTGTCTGTCTCTCTCACTTTAGTTGAATCGAGTGTGGCTACGCCCGGTCCTTGCGAAGGTTAAAACAACACTAACTTGACGAACTATCGTTGTGGTTTTGATGCGTAGGTAAGAACGGTTCTTGCTCAGCCCGTAGCAGCCACGTAAAACTTGCAACAACAAAGTAGAGGACGTCTAACTTGTTTTTGCAGGGCATGTTGTGATGTGATATGGTCAAGACGTGATGAGATATAAGTTGTTATATGAGATGATCATGTTTTGTTGAAGTTATCGGCAACTGGTAGAAGCCCTATGGTTGTCTCTTTGTTGCATAAGATGCAAGTGCCAAATAATTGCTTTACTTTATCGCTATGCGATAGCAATAGTTGCAAGAGAAATAGTTGGTGAGACGACCATGTGACGACACATTGATATAGATCAAGATGATGAAGATCATGGTGTCGTGCCGGTGACGATAGAGATCATGACAGTACTTTGGAGATGGAGATCAAAGGCGCAAGATGATCATGGCCATATCATGTCACATGTTTTGATTGCATATGATGTTTATCTGTTATACATCTTATTCTGTTTTGATTGAAGGTAGCATTTTAAGATGATCTCTCACTAATTATCAAGAAGTGTTCTCCCTGAGTATGCACCGTTGCGAAAGTTCTTCCTGTTGAGACACCACGTGATGATCGAGTGTGATAGGCTCTACTTTCAAATACAACGGGTGCAAAACAGTTGCACACGCGGAATACTCAGGTTAAACTTGACGAGCCTAGCATATAACAGATATGGCCTCGGAACACAGAGACAGAAAGGATGAACGTGAATCATATAGTAGATATGATCAACGTAGTGATGTTCACCATTGAAACTACTCCATCTCACGTGATGATCGGACATGGTTTAGTTGATTTGGATCACGTGATCACTTAGATGACTAGAGAGATGTCTGTCTAAGTGGGAGTTCTTAAGTAATATGATTAATTGAACTTAAATTTATCATGAACTTAGTACCTAGTAGTATTTTGCAAATTATGTTGTAGATCAATAGCTCGTGTTGTTGCTTTCATATGTTTATTTTGATATGTTCCTAGAGAAAATTGTGTTGAAAAATGTTAGTAGCAATGATGCAGATTGGATCCGTGATCTGAGGTTTATCCTCATTGCTACGCAGAAGAATTATGTCCTTGACGCACCGCTAGGTGACAAACCTATTGCAGGAGCAGATGCAGACGTTATGAATGTTTGGCTAGCTCAATATGATGACTACTTGATAGTTTAGTGCACCATGCTTAACGGCTTAAAATCGGGACTTCAAAGACGTTTTGAATGTCATGGACCATATGAGATGTTCCAGGAATCGAAGTTAATATTTCAAGCAAATACCCGAGTTGAGAGATATGAAGTCTCCAACAAGTTCTATAGCTAAAGGATGGAGGAGAATCGCTCAACTAGTGAGCAAGTGCTCAGATTGTCTGGGTACTACAATCGCTTGAATCAAGTGGGAGTTAATCTTCCAGATAAGATAGTGATTGACAGAGTTCTCTAGTCACCATCACCAAGTTAGTAGAACTTCGTGATGAACTATAGTATGCAAAGGATAACGAAAATGATTCCCGAGCTCTTTGTGATGTTGAAATCAACGAAGGTAGAAATCGAGAAAGAGCATCAAGTGTTGATGATTGACAAGACCACTAGTTTCAAGAAAAGGGCAAAGGGAAAGAAAGGGAACCTTCAAGTAGAATGGCAAACAAGTCGTCACTCCCGTGAAGAACCAAAGCTGGACCAAAGCCTGAAACTGAGTGCTTACACTGCAAAGGAAATGGTCACTGGAAGCGGAAATGCCCTGAATATTTGGTGGATAAGAAGGATGGCAAAGTGAACAAGGGTATATTTGATATACAGGTTATTGATATGTGACTTACTAGTGTTTATAGTAACCCCCGAGTATTTGATACTTGTTCGGTTGCTAAGATTAGTAACTCGAAATAGGAGTTACAGAATAAACAGAGACTAGCTGAAGGGGAAGTGACGATGAGTGTTGGAAGTAGTTCCAAGATTGATATGATCATCATCGCACACTCCCTATACTTTCGGGATTAGTGTTAAACCTAAATAAATGTTATTTGGCGTTTGCGTTGAGCATGAATATGATTTGATCATGTTTATTGCAATACGGTTATTCATTTAAAGTCAAAGAATAATTGTTGTTCTATTTACATGAATAAAACCTTCAATGGTCATACACCCAATGAAAATAGTTTGTTGGATCCCGATCGTAGTGATACACATATCCATAATATTGATGCCAAAAGATGCAAAGTTAATAATGATAGTGCAACCTATTAGTGGCAATGCCGTTTAGGTCATATTGGTGTAAAGCGCATGAAGAAACTCCATGCTGATGGGATTTTGGAATCACTTGATTATGAATCACTTGATTCTTGCGAACCATGCCTCATGGGCAAGATGACAAAAACTCCGTTCTCCGGAACAATGGAATGAGCTACTGACTTATTGGAAATAATACATACTGATGTATGCAGACCAATAAGTATTAAGGCTCATGGCGGGTATCAATATTTTCTGACCTTCACAAGATGATTTGAGCAGATATGGGTATATCTACTTGATGAAACATAAGTCTAAAATAGTTGAAAGGTTCAAAGAATTTCAGAGTGAAGTGGAAAAATCATCGTAACAAGAAAATAAAGTTTCTGCGATCTGATCGCGGAGACGAATATTTGAGTTACGAGTTTTGTCTTCAATTAAAACAACGTGGAATAGTTTCACAGCTGACGCCACCTGGAACACCACAACGTTATGGTGTGTCCGAACATCGTAACTGCACTTTATTGGATATGGTGCGATCTATGATGTCTCCTACTGATTTACCACTATTGTTTTGGGGTTATGCATTAGAGACAGCTGCATTCACGTTAAAAGGGCACCATCTAAATCCGTTGAGACGACACCATATGAACTGTGGTTTAGCAAGAAACCCAAGTTGTCGTTTCTTAAAGTTTGGGGCTGCGATGCTTATGTGAAAAAGTTTCATCCTGATAAGCTCAAACCCAAATCGGAGAAGTGCGTCTTTATAGAATACCCAAAGGAAATTGTTGGGTACACCTTCTATCACAGATCCGAAGGCAAGATATTCGTTGCTAAAAATGGATCCTTTCTAGAGAAGGAGTTTCTCTCAAAGAAGTGAGTGGGAGGAAAGTAGAACTTGATGAGGTAACTGTACCTTCTCCCGAATTGGAAAATAGTTCATCACTGAAATCAGTTCCAGTGATTCCTACACCAATTGGTGAGGAAGCTAATGATGATGATCATGAAACTTCAGATCAAGTTACTACAGAACCTCGTAGGTCTTCCAGAGTACGGTCCGCACCAAAGTGGTACGGTAATCCTGTTCTGAAAGTCATGTTACTAGACCATGATAAACCTACGAACTATGAGGAAGCGATGATGAGCCCAGATTCCGCGAAATGGCTGGAGGCCATGAAATCTGAGATGGGATCCATGTATGAGAACAAAGTGTGGACTTTGGTGGACTTGCCCGATGATCGGCAAGCCATAGAAAATAAATGGATCTTCAAGAGGAAGACGGACGTTGATCGTAGTGTTACTATCTACAAAGCTCGACTTGTCGCAAAAAGGTTTTTTGACAAGTTCAAGGTGTTGAATATAATGAGATTTTCTCACTCATATCGATACTTAAGTCTGTCCGAATCATGTTAGCAATTGCCACATTTTATGAAATCTGGCAAATGGATGTCAAAACTGCATTCCTTAATAGTTTTCTTAAAGAAGAGTTGTATATGATGCAACCAGAAGGTTTTGTCAATCCTAAAGGTGCTAACAAAATGTGCAAGCTCCAGCAATCCATCTATGGACTGGTGCAAGCATCTCGGAGTTGGAATATATGCTTTGATAAGTTTATCAAAGCATATAGTTTTATACAGACTTGCGGTGAAGCCTGTATTTACAAGAAAGTGAGTGGGAGCACTACAACATTTCTGATAAGTATATGTGAATGACATATTGTTGAACGGAAATAATGTAGAATTATTTTGCAAAGCATAAAGGAGTGTCTGAAAGGAGGGGTTTTTTCCAAAGAAATACCTCGGTAAAGCTACTAACATATTGAGCATCAAGATCTATTGAGATAGATGAAGACGCTTGATAAGATTTTCAATGAGTACATACCTTGACAAGATTTTGAAGTAGTTCAAAATGGAACAGTCAAAGAAAGAGTTCTTGCCTGTGTTGCAAAGGTATGAAATTGAGTAAGACTCAAATCCCGACCACGGCAGAAAATAGAAAGAGAATGAAAGTCATTCCCTATGCATCAGTCATAGGTTCTATAAAAGTATGCCATGCTATGGACCAGACCTATTGTATACTCTGCCCTGGTTTGGCAAGGGAGTACAATAGTGATCTAGAAGTAGATCACTGGACATTTGTCAGAATTACCCTTAGTGGAATAAGGATGTGTTTCTCAATTATGGAGGTGACAAAAGGTTCGTCGTAAAGGGTTACGTCGACACAAGTTTTGGCACTGATCCAGATGACTCTAAGTCTTAATCTGGATACACATTGAAAGTGGGAGCAATTAGCTAGAGTATCTCCGTGCAGAGCATTGTAGACATAGAATATTTGCAAAATACATATGGCTCTGAAATTGCAGACCCGTTGACTAAGATTCTCTCACGAGCAAAACATGATCACACCTTAGTACTCTTTGGGTGTTAATCACATAGGGATGTGAACTAGACTATTGACTCTAGTAAACCCTTTGGGTGTTGGTCACATGAAGATGGGAACTAAGGGTGTTAATCATATACAGATATGAATATTGGTGTTAAATCACATGGCGATGTGAACTAGATTATTGACTCTAGTGCAAGTGGGAGACTGAAGGAAATATGCCCTAGAGGCAATAATAAAGTTATTATTTATTTCCTTATTTCATGATAAATGTTTATTATTCATGCAATAATTGTATTAACCAGAAACATAATACATGTGTGAATACATAGACAAACGTAGTGTCACTAGTATGCCTCTACCTGACTAGCTCGTTTATCAAAGATGGTTATGTTTCCTAGCCATGGACAAAAGGGTTGTCATTTGATTAACGGGATCACATCATTAGGAGAATGATGTGATTGACTTGACCCATTCCGTTAGCTTAGCACTTGATCGTTTAGTATGTTGCTATTGCTTTCTTCATGACTTATACATGTTCCTATGACTATGAGATTATGCAACTCCCGTTTACCGGAGGAACACTTTGTGTGCTACCAAACGTCACAACGTAACTGGGTGATTATAAAGGAGCTCTACAGGTGTTTCCAAAGGTACATGTTGGGTTGGCGTATTTCGAGATTAGGATTTGTCACTCCGATTGTCGGAGAGGTATCTCTGGGCCCTCTCGGTAATGCACATCACTTAAGCCTTGCAAGCATTGCAACTAATGAGTTAGTTGCAGGATGATGTATTACGGAACGAGTAAAGAGACTTGCCGGTAACGAGATTGAACTAGTTATTGAGATACCGACGATCGAATCTCGGGCAAGTAACATACCGATGACAAAGGGAACAACGTATGTTGTTATGCGGTTTGGCCGATAAAGATCTTTGTAGAATATGTGGGAGCCAATATGAGCATCCAGGTTCCGCTATTTGTTATTGACCGGAGATGTGTCTCGGTCATGTCTACATTATTCTCGAACCCGTAGGGTCCGCACGCTTAAGGTTTCGATGATAGTTATATTATGAGTTTATGAGTTTTGATGTACCGAAGGAGTTCAGAGTCCCGGATGAGATCGGGGACATGATGAGGAGTCTCGAAATGGTCGAGACATAAAGATCGATATATTGGACGACTATATTCGGAGTTTGGAAAGGTTCCGAGTGATTCGGGTATTTTTCGGAGTACCGGAGAGTTACGGGAATTCGCCGGGGAGTATATGGGCCTTATTGGGCCATACGGGAATAGAGGAGAGAGGCCAAAAGGAAGGAGGCCTGCGCCCCCCCTCTGGTCCGAATTGGACAAGGGGCGCAGCCCCCTTTTCCTTCTTTCTCTCCCCCTCTTTCCCCTTCTCCTACTCGAACAAGGAAGGAGGGAGTCCTACTCCCGGTGGGAGTAGGACTCCCCTTGGCGCGCCCCCTCCTAGGCCAGCCGCCCCCTCCCCCCTTGTATCTTTATATACAGGGGCAGGGGGGCACCCCATGACACACAAGTTGATCTTCGTGATTGTTCCTTAGCCGTGTGCGGTGCCCCCCTCCACCATATTCCACCTTGGTAATATCGTTGCGGTGCTTAGGCGAAGCCCTGCGTCGGTAGAACATCATCATCGTCACCACGCGGTCGTGCTGACGGAACTCATCCCCGACACTTTGCTGGATCGGTGTCTGGGGATCGTCATCGAGCTGAACGTGTGCAGAACTCGGAGGTGTCGTACGTTCGGTGCTTGGATCGGTCGGATCGTGAAGACGTATGACTACATCAACCGCATTGTCATAACGCTTCCGCTTACGGTTTACAAGGGTATGTGGACAACACTCTCCCCTCTCATTGCTATGCATCACCATGATCTTGCATGTGCGTAGGAATTTTTTTGAAATTACTACGTTCCTTAACACAATCTACTAGTATTCATCGAGCCAATGCAATCAAGAAAGGTGGTCCGACTTGAGGAAGTCAAGATCGTCTACATCTAGCTCAAGTGGACTTTGTGCAAGGAAAAGGTTTGCCCTTGATAGGTTTTCTACTTTACCGGTCTCATGGTGGTAGCTGGGAGACCGGGTTATAGGATCGATTGCCGTACTATCAAGGGGGGCTCTCAATGAGTAGCTTGATCGTATCATTCGTAGAGAGCTCAAGCCATTGCATCCTTGCATCATCTTTCTTGATTCTTGTTTGGTTCTCTTTGTGAGATTGGGAGCTTATGGTCGTCTTGATGACAAGCTTGAGTTCATCGAAAACCGAGTTCACATGCATCTTCTATGATGTTTTCGATGTTGGAGGTTCTGCCGGTTCTTCTCTGTTGGAGGTTTCTCTCCTCTTTTTGTTAGGAATAACTCCCCTGCCTCTTCTTACTATTACTAGTCGCTGTTTTGATGCTACTTGTTGTCTTGTTTCCAACAAGCTTGAGTTTGCTCAATTTGGAGCTCATTTGCAGAAGTTATGGCAATTTGGATCCGTCTGTTGTCTTTAGCCGCGTTTAGGCATCCAAGTGCTAAAGCCTCTGTGGCGTGCGGTAGTACTGCTCAAGGGAGCGGTAGTCCCGCTCCTGGTGAGCGGTAGTACCGCTGCCTCTAGCCCAGAATGCTGGCGTGCGCGGAAGTAGGCACGGAAGTACCGCTCCTGGTGAGCGGTAGTACCGCTGCCTCGTGTCCTGGCTCTGTTGCGTGCGGTAGTAGGCGCAGATGTAATTTTTTACATCCACCCTTACGCGGTAGTACCCGTCCCTGTGAGCGGTAGTACCATGCCGACTTTTTCTCATAGCTAGCTCTAGCGGTTGTTGGCGCAGCATTTATTTTTTACATCCATGGTGGCGCGGTAGTACTGCAAGGGCAGGCGGTAGTACCGCTCCTGCAGTAGTACAAGCCTGTTGCTCCTTTGTAGTGTTGTTTCATTGGGCTTCCGCCCTAGCGGTAGTACCGCTCGTAGGAGTGGTAGTACCGCTCTGTGCGGGCTGTGAGCATAATAGTTGAGCATAATAGTTGGATTTTCCCCCTCCTATAAGAGGGGGTCTTCTTCCCCAATGAACCTTATCCTTTGAGCTCATGTTCTTCCCCCATTGTTGACCTTCTTCGAGCTTGCTAACTCTATGTCCCTCCATTGATTCTTGCTAGTTTTTGGGGAAAAGAGAGAGGAGATCTAGATCCACATTTCCACCAATCACTTTCTCCTCTATGTGAGGGGAACCCCTTGGATCTAGATCTTGGAGTACCTGGTGTTCTCCTTCTTGTTCTTCCTGTCATTTTCCTCCCTAGCATTAGTTGCTTTGGTGGGATTTTGGAGAGAAGGACTTGGGCACTCCGTGTGCCCTTGCCATTGCATTTGGTGCATTGGTTTGAGTTCTGCACAGTGATACATGAAAGTTACAAGTTGAGAAGCTTATTACTCTTGGGTGCTTGGTACCCTTAAGCTTGTTCCTCTTGGGTGCTTGGGCGCCCTAGATGGTTGGTGGTGTTCGGAGCTCAATCATTGTGGTGTAAAGCTCCGGGCAAGCGTTGGGGTCTCCAATTAGGTTGTGGAGATTGCCCCGAGCAATTTGACGGGTACCGGTGACTGCCCCCAAGGGTTGCCAAAGTGTACGGGTTCGATGACCGCCCCCAAGGGTTGCCATTTGTACGGGTTCGGTGACCGCCCTCAAGGGTACCTTAGTGGAATCACGACATCTTGCATTGTGGGAGGGCATGAGGAGATTACGGTGGCCCTAGTGGCTTCTTGGGGAGCATTGTGCCTCCACACCGCTCCAAACGGAGATTAGCATCCGCAAGGGTGTGAACTTCGGGATACATCATCGTCTCCGCGTGCCTCAGTTATCTCTTACCCGAGCCCTTTTACTTATGCACTTTACTTTGTGATAGCCATAGTGTTTCATGTTATATATCTTTCTATCACATAGTTGTTTATCTTGCTTAGCATAAGTTGTTGGTGCACATAGGTGAGCCTAGTTGTTGTAGGTTTTATGCTTGACAAATTAACCGCTAGGTTCGTTCCGCATTTGTTCAAGCCTAAGCCGTAATTATTTTAAAGCACCTATTCACCCCCCCTCTAGGCGACATCCACGGTATTTCAACACTGTTGTAAGAAAAAATTGGGTTACATTATTAGTTAGCCCTACTGGTACCTGTGAAGTTCAAGTACTTGAACAACATAAGTTCAACCTGTGAAGTTCAAGTACTTGTGCAACATAAGTTCACCATCAGTGAAAAATAAGCAAGTTTCATTTTTTAAATTCATGCGTACCAGTGCCCGTCAATGGAGAAAGCTATACCACAATCATTCCCAAACACCGTCCACAAGCTATGTCGTTGGCACATCCTGAAGAAGTTCGAGGAATACCTCGTGTTGCTGTACAAAAAGTATACAAAATTCAAAGAGGAGTTCACAACAATCTTAAACTGGTCGCTAAGGCCAACGGAGTTTGAAGCTGCCTTGGCTGAACTCATGCAAAAGTACAACCTGCAGAATGACCAGATGATGATGCAACTGTGGAATGATAGGAAAATGTGGATATCAGTATATTACAAGAACATTTTCTGTGCTAGAATGACTTCTACACAATGAAGCGAGAGCATGAATCACGTGCTCAAGAGAGGGTTTTGTAACACCCTAGATGTAAAACTTCCCATTTTGGCAATACATTCATCTTGTTATTCATCAATTCCAAGTGGGTTTTCCTCTTTGTGGGTTTCCTTTCGGGTTTGTTTGTTGCCATTGCATTATCTTGTCATTACATTGTCATATTTCTTTCGTCATCCATTGTTGCACCTTGGCCTCATCATTCGTTTGCATCATGTGCATATCTATGTTGTGTTGTGCTCATGTCAACTTGCCTTTCCATGGTATTCATGCATGATATGTTGTTGCATGTTCTATGTGTGATCCAGGCATCACCACCTCTCCTTTTATTCCTTTCTTTTGACAAGTGCCATTTTACCCTCCTCCATTAATGTTCAACTTTGCCCCAATATTCTATCACCTTGTTAGTTACCTCTCTACCAAGTTCACCTAAATTGGAGTTGGTTTGGTTGGCATAAAAAAATGCTTCAAGTTTGAATCTAATTCAAACTTGGAATATTTTACTGCCTTTAAAATTCCCCAAACCAATTTTATTAAATACTATGTAAATTCAGGACCTTGAGAATATTGTCACATTTCTCAAAATCCTTCCAAATTCCCCTGTGCTTTTCCTTTTGTTTTCTGTCTGAAGAAAATATGGAAAAGGAGAGCAACAGAGCTGCCTAGCAGCAGCGGCAACCACCTGGGCCCCGGCCACCAAGCCGGCCCAGCTAGTTCACTCCCGCAGCCCATGTAGCATGCGCGCCAGCCCGCTCGGTTCCCTCCTCCCTGTATTTTCTCACCTACGCGCGCGTGCACCCCCGCTAGTCCCTCTCCACGTGGCCATCCTGGCCCCGCTTGTCAGCGCCTACCCTGTTCCCCGCACCCACCTATTCCCTCTTCTCTCGCCGTCGCCATGGGGACCGCGAGCACGAGCGCGCATGAGCTCGCGCCGCTCACCTTAGCCCGTTTTAAGCCACAATTCCTCGTCCCCTACTTCGCCTAGGGTTTCCCTCGTCTGCCGCCGCCGTTTCCTGGTAGGTTTAGCCACCAGATTGATCGCACCATCACCATCCCAAACGCATCGGGGAGTGCGTCCTCGTTGCCGGCGTGCTCTTCGTCGATCTCTACCCTGCCTAGCGTGTCCCTCTTCGTCCCCGTCGTCGACTACGTGGAGCCGGAGCCCCGGCAGTGACCTCATCTTCCTCGTCTTCGAACCCGACAGCCGAACGTGTTCGACCATCGCCATCACCGTATTCGTCCACCTCCCGCCAAACCAAGCGCACCATCGTGCTTGTGGTGAGCATGCACTGCTCCCTGCCCCCTTTTCCCCCTCGTTTGCATGATCTAACCGCGTCCGCCGCGGGCGCTCGATCTCGCCGCCGTCGGACCTCGTCTCCGGCGAGTGCTCCGACCTCCTTAGCATCTCTGCACATGCCCGTCGGCGTCTCCGTGTCACGTAGGGTAGATCCGTGTGCGGTGTCGCTAGTTTAACCCCGCGACTCGGCGTGTTTGAGTTCGTCGCCGCCCGCTCTGGACCTCGTCGTCGGCAATGTTTCCGTCGCTGTTGGGCATCGTGCATACCAAGCGCGAGCGCGGGATCCTCTTGCTATCCCGTAGCACCTTCCGCCGCTCTGTTAGGTCGTCGGAGTTGCTCAGGCCATTCCTCCGCCGCCTCCGGCCGCGCTGTTGCCTTCCCCTCCTTCCTCTGTTTCAGTAGTTGCCTTGGCAGTTAGGCTAAGAGGAGAAGAACCCCCCTCTTCTGTCAGCCGTCGCCGTCTAGCCCAGTGGCTTGAGCCACTCGGTGGCAACCCAGCGACCTGGGTTCGATTCCCCGCGGGCACAAGTGTAACCCCCCTTTTTTCTGTATACTGCAACGTGCATGTGTATGACAGGGTGGCCCCACCTGTCCTACTCACCAGGGGCCATGACCCACCTGTCATCCTCCCATACCCCTGGTTTTTCCTTCTATTTTTATTTTCCAGCAAGTAATCCATTTCTGGGATTTGGAATCTATCCTTTTCAGGCAAGTCCATTTCTGGACATTTCCAAATAAGGAAACTGCCAATTCTGTTATATTCCATTTAGGGCAGTTTTTAACTTATTGCACTTGTGATGATTTTTCTATAGCAACCCCACCATATTATATATGCTTTTGGGGTAGAAAAATCCCACCAACCCAGCGATGGCATTAGTTTCTGCATTTGAGCAAGTTCATGATCATGTCATTTTACTTCATGTTGTTGTTTTGTCTCTCATGTGTATATTTATGCAATTATGCTAGGTGGTTGTTTTGCACATGGATAACTTCATTTTCATGTTTACTTCATGCTAGAACTTGTTCCATGCCATGACATGCCTTGTAGTGATTTAATCAAGCTTGTAAATATGCCATGTTGAATCTGTTTATGCCATGCTCAGTTTTCTGCTAAGTCTGAAATCTGTAACGAAACATGCTTATGTTTACATGGGTGCCATCATATCTTCTGATCCTTTTCGGCTCATGGTCACTAAGGGACTTTTGTTCTACGCTTTGAGTAGATTCACAACATGCCTTGTTTTGCTAGGTTATGATCCTGTAGCATGTTGTTTGCTTTCTCTAAACAAGACTTCCTGATGTTAATTTCTGGCATGTTGTTATTTTCACTAAGTCTGTGAAGCTGATATCTTTTGCACTTTTGCCATGCTTCTTTGAACCTGGTCTGGTGTGTTTTAGCCATAGCTCCGTGTACATCTTTTGTCAAGGATCTTGCGTAGATCACTGCCATATGCTTTGTTGTTATGTTTGAGTGCAGTAGCTTAGTTTCTTGTTGCATGCTAAGTGGCATCGTGCTGTTAGTCGCAGAATTATGCCATCTTTGTTTTGCTTGTCATTTGCAAACCGTGCATCCGATTCCGGTGATCTTTATATCGATTTCAACCGAAATCATCTCATCTTTCCAGTGGCATACTTGGTTTGCCAAGTTGATGCCTTGTATATCTTTTCCCTTCCGGAGCACGCTTATGCATTGCATACCACATCTCGCATACCATGCCATGTTTTGCATCATGTTGCTTGTGCATTACATCATGGTTGATAGATGTTCCTTTGCTTGTGTTCTTGTATTTGGGTAGAGCCGGGAGACGAGTACGTGAACGAGGAATCTGTTGAGAACGCTTACGAGGATCAAGCTTTCGACAACTCTGAGAACTTTGCAGGCAAGATGACCATATCCTTGAAATCACTTCTATCTTTGCTTGCTAGTTGCTCGCTCTTTTGCTATGCCGCGATACCTACCACTTGCTATATCATGCCTCCTATGTTGCCATGTCAAGCCTCTAACCATCCCTTCCTAGCAAACCGTTGTTTCGCTATGTTACCGCTCTGCTCAGCCCCTCTTATAGCGTTGCTAGTTGCAGGTGAAGATGAAGTTTGTTCCATGTTGGAACATTGATATGTTGGGATATCACAATATCTCTTATTTAATTAATGCATCTATGTACTTGGTAAAGGGTGGAAGGCTCGGCCTTATGCCTGGTGTTTTGTTCCACTCTTGCCGCCCTAGTTTTTGTCATACCGGTGTTATGTTCCTTGATTTTTGCGTTCCTTACACGGTTGGGTGATTTGTGGGACCCCCTTGACAGTTCGCTTTGAATAAAACTCCTCCAGCAAGGCCCAACCTTGGTTTTACCATTTGCCTACCACCTACACCTTTTCCCTTGGGTTTTCGCGAGCCCGAGGGTCATCTTTGTTTTAGCCCCCCCGGGCCAGTGCTCCTTCAAGTGTTGGTCCGAACCGAGCAGCCTGCGGGGCCACCACGGGGAAACTCGAGGCTTGGTTTTACTCGTAGCTTGACTTATCCAGTGTGCCCTGAGAATGAGATACGTGCGACTCCTATCGGGATTTGTCGGCACATCGGGCGGCTTTGCTGGTCTTGTTTTACCATTGTCGAAAAGTCTTGTAAATCGGGATTCCGAGACTGATCGGGTCTTCCCGGGAGAAGGAATATCCTTTGTTGACAGTGAGAGCTTATAATGGGCTAAATTGGGACACCCATGCAGGGTATTATCTTTCGAAAGCTGTGCCCACGGTTATGAGGCAGATGGGAATTTGTTAATGTCCGGTTGTAGTGAACTTGACACTTGGCTTAATTAAAATACATCAACCGCGTGTGTAACCGTGATGGTGTGTTCTCGGCGGAGTCCAGGAATTCAACACGGTCAGGGTTATGGATGACCGTAAGTAGTTTCAGGATCACTTCTTGATCACTTCTAGCTTCACGACCGTGCTTTGCCTCTCTGCTCGCTCTCATTTGCGTATGTTAGCCACCATATATGCTTAGTGCTTGCTGCAGCTCCACCTCATTTACCCCATCCTTCCTATAAGCTTAAATAGTCTTGATCTCGCGGGTGTGAGATTGCTGAGTCCTCGTGACTCACAAATTCTACCAAAACAGTTGCAGGTGCCGACGATACCAGTGCAGATGATGCAACTGAGCTCAGGTGGGAGTTCGACGAGGAACGTGGCCATTACTATGTGTCTTTTCCTGATGATTAGTAGTGGAGCCCAGTTGGGACGATCGGGGATCTAGCACTTGGGGTTTGTCTTCTTTTATTTTGGTTCCGTAGTCAGACCTTGATTGTACTCTGTATGATGTTTGTTAAGTTATGTATTGTGTGAAGTGGCGATTGTAAGCCAACTCTTTATCCCATCCTTGTTCATTACATGGGATTGTGTGAAGATGACCCTTCTTGCGACAAAACCACCATGCGGTTATGCCTCTAAGTCGTGCGTCGACACGTGGGAGATATAGCCGTATCGTGGGTGTTACAAGTTGGTAATCAGAGCCATCCCCGACTTAGGAGCCCCCTGCTTGATCGAATCGCTGGCGTTGTTGAGTCTAAAAAAATGTTTTGAGTCTTAGGATTATATATATCGGAGAGTTGGATTCTTTTTACTCCCCAGTCCCTTCATCTCTCTGGTGAGGCCTCCTGACGTAGAAGTTTTGACTCTACTCTCCTCAAATTTCACTAAAAAAATTTTAGGATCACGCGGGTATCTTGGAATCGTTCCGATGGTTTTGTGACAAGAACATTGTTCTTGGTGCCTCCTGACATTTAGGGGTTGTGGCAGTGTCCCGGGGAGTTGAGCTCCGAGGTGTTGTCGTCACAATTTTATCGTTGCAGTTCTGGAATACCTGAGTTTCGCCGACATCGAAAATCTCTTTTATGCAGTTGTTGGTGAGATCACCTTGACTCCACCCAGTACTGGGGCGGGAGTTCGGGAGTATTGCCATAACTCGTATAACGGATGCTTTTCGAAGGTTGAGGTAAACGATTTCCGAAGGTTTCTTGGTTATGTGTTGAAGGATGGATACAGCTGGATCTAGGTATTGTTAGTTTGGGTGATATATTTTGTGTCCCCTGTATCCCCAACACCTGATTGCATAACCAGAAAGTTTCGGGAGTTGAGAAGTGGGAATTCTTGTAGCTCTAGTATTTCTTCCCGCAGATATTTGGTTTGTGATTGGGTAATCCTTACCAAGTATTTGTTCATATCCGTACCTTGTTGTTTTATTCTTCTACCTTTATCTAAGTGGCTTATCACCTTAATGGAAGTGTGATGATTTACTTTGGAATTCATTCGTTCATTCTTATTCGAATGTTAAGGCTATATGTTGCAATTTCGATCCTTTGATTCAGCTTGAATATATGTCTTTCAAGATGCTAACGGATATCACCCTCTCCAGGATGGCACCGCCAACGCGTCAGAATCCGGAACGCAATGATGGGAGTTAGTCGAACCCTCCACCTCCACCTCCGCCTCCGGAGGCATGGCAAGCTGTCATGGCAGCCACCAACGCCAATGCTCAGATGATTTTGCAACTCTTGCAAGAACGCAACCAAGGGCAAGGCAACCAAGGAAATCAAGGCCAAGGCAATAATCAGCCTCACTTTGCTACCCTCAACCAATTCCTTGCAAATCAGCCAAAGTCTTTCAGCTTCTGTGCCGAGGCCACTGATGCCGATGATTGGCTCGTCGA
>NC_041393.1:555215903-555216418 GCF_002162155.2 Triticum dicoccoides | reverse complement strand
GGCCAGTTGAATTCTTTATCGATCTTGAGCCTGGCATGGAACCAGTTTGCAAGCGTCCATACATGCTTGGACCAAAAGAGTTGAAGGAATTTAAGAAACAACTCGATGAACAAGAGCATCTGGGTTTGATCAGACCGAGTTCATCTCCTTGGGGTTGTGGTGTTGTTTTTGTCCAGAAGAAGGATGGCATGGACCGACTTTGCGTCGATTACCGTCCATTGAACAAGAAGACTATCAAGAACAAGTATCCACTTCCCAACATCAATGAGCTATTCGAGCAACTCAAAGGTGCTAAAGTGTTCTCCAAGCTTGACCTTCGTATGGGTTATCATCAGATTCGAATTCGTGAAGAAGATATTCCCAACACAGCATTCAGAACAAGTTTTGGTTCTTATGAATATAATGTCATGTCTTTTGGCCTTGTCAATGCTCCTCCAACATTCTCTCGAATGATGAATTTCATCTTCAACCCCTACACTAATGAATTCGTCTTGGTCTATCTCGATGATATATTG
>NC_041393.1:555210532-555215607 GCF_002162155.2 Triticum dicoccoides | reverse complement strand
TTGTGAATTGGGAACCTCCTCAGAATGTCAAGCAGCTTCGCAGTTTTCTTGGACTTGCAAGCTATTGCCGAAGATTCGTTGAGAATTTCTCTAAGATTGCAAATCCTCTTTCCAACCTCCTCCAGAAGCATGTGAAGTATGTCTGGACTCCTGAGTGTGATGTTGCTTTCAACACTCTCAAAGAGAAACTCGTCACAGCTCCTGTCTTGACTCCTCGTGACGAATCCAAGCCATTCGAAGTTTTCTGTGATGCTTCTCTTCAAGGTCTCGGTGCTGTGTTAATGCAAGAGAAGAAAGTTGTGGCCTATACCTCTCATCAGTTGAAGCCCAACGAAAAGAACTACGCCACTCACGATCTTGAGTTGGCGGCAGTTGTCCAGGCACTAATAACATGGAGACATCTCTTGTTGGGAAGGAAAGTGGACATATTCACTGATCACAAGAGTCTCAAGTACATCTTCACCCAGCCCAACCTCAACCTCAGGCAAACTCAATGGGTCGAAATGATTCAAGAGTACAATACGAGTATTGAATATACTCCAGGAAAGGCCAATGTCATTGCAGATGCTTTGAACAGAAAGGCTTATTTCAACAGCTTAATCCTCAAGCCATTTCAACCGGATCTTTGTGAAGCTTTCCGCAAGTTGAATCTCCAAGTTGTTCCTCAAGGCTTTCTTGCCAACCTCATAGTCTCTCCTACTTTGGAAGATCAATTTCGTGAGGCACAACTCCTGGATACCATGGTGAAGAAGTGACAAGGGCATCTCCAAATACAAGTGCTATCGCATTGATGACAGAGACACCTTATTCTCCGAGGACCGGATTGTGGTTCCTAAGGGTGATCTTCGTAAAGTCATTATGAACGAGGCTCACAATTCACTCCTGTCTATTCATCCTGGAAGTACGAAGATGTACCATGACCTCAAGCAGTCGTATTGGTGGACTCGAATGAAGCAGGAAATCGCTCAATTTGTGAACGAATGTGATGTCTGCAGAAGGGTGAAAGCAGAACACCAACGACCAGCTGGTCTCCTCCAACCTCTTGCCATTCTAGAATGGAAGTTTGATCATATCAAAATGGACCTCGTGACTGGATTTCCTAAGTCCAAGCGTGGAAATGATGCTATCTTCGTCGTCATTGACAAGCTTACTAAAGTGGCTCATTTTCTGCCTATCAAAGAATCCATCAAGCAGCTCAGCTGGCAGAGCTATACACCTCCAGGATTGTCTCCTTGCACGGCATTCCACAATTGATATCTTTAGATCGTGGAAGCATCTTCACCTCTAAATTCTAGGACTCCTTCCAGAAGGCCATGGGCACCAATATTCGCTTCAGCACAGCTTTCCATCCTCAAACTAGTTAACCAAATTCTCGAAGATATGCTCAGGGCTTGTGTCATTTCTTTCGGCATGAAGTGGGAGGATTGTCTTCCATATGCCGAGTTCTCCTACAACAACAGTTTCCAAGCGAGTTCGGGCAAGGCCCCATTCGAGATTCTCTATGGCAGGAAGTGTCGTACTCCTCTAAATTGGTCAGAGACTAGCGAACGCCAACTTCTTGGCAACGACTTGATCATAGAGGCTGAAGAAATGTGTAAAGTCATTCGTGAGAATCTCAAAGCCGCGCAATCGCGCCAAAAGAGTTACTATGATAGCAAGCATCGTGATTTGACTTTCGAGATCGGAGACCATGTCTAGCTCCGTGTCTCTCCAATGAAAGGCACTCGTCGCTTCGGTATCAAAGGGAAGCTTGCCCCTAGATACGTGGGTCCTTTCAAGATCATTGGCAAAAGAGGCGACATCGCCTATCAACTTGAGCTTCCCTCCAACTTCACAAATGTGCACAATGTGTTCCACGTGTCACAGCTTTGCAAGTGCTTCAAGACGCCTGAGCGCACCATCAACTTCGAAGAGATTGATCTCCAAGAGGATCTGTCTTATCATGAGCACCCCATTGCTATTCTTGAAGAAACTGAGCGCAAGACTCGCAACAAGTCAATCAAATTCCTGAAAGTGAAGTGTTCACATCATTCCGACCAAGAAGCCACCTGGGAGCGCGAGGACCACCTCCATTTCGAATATCCGGAGTTCTTTCAGTCCTAGATCTCGGGAGGAGACCCTGATACGTCTCCGTCGTATCTACTTTTCCAAACACTTTTGCCCTTGTTTTGGACTCTAACTTGTATGATTTGAATGGAACTAACCCGGACTGACGCTGTTTTTAGCAGAACTGCCATGGTGTTGTTTTATGTGCAGAAAACAAAAGTTCTCGGAATGACCTGAAACTCCACGGAATATCTTAGAATAAATAATAAAAAATCCTCGCCAAAGATGAAGGCCAGGGGGCCCACACCCTGTTCACGAGGGTGGGGGACGCGCCCCTCCCCCCTGGGCGCGCCCCCTACCTCGTGGGCCCCCTGGTGGCCCTTCGATGCCAACTCCAACTCCACATATTGGCTTTGGGGGAGAAAAAAAATCAGAGAGAAAGTTTCATCGCGTTTTACGATACGGAGCCACCGCCAAGCCCTAATCTCTCTCGGGAGGGCTGATCTGGAGTCCGTTCGGCGCTCCGGAGAGGGGGATTCGTCGTCGTCGTCATCATCAACCATCCTCCATCACCAATTTCATGATGCTCACCGCCGTGCGTGAGTAATTGCATCATATGCTTGCTGGACGGTGATGGGTTGGATGAGATTTATCATCTAATCGAGTTAGTTTTGTTAGGGTTTGATCCCTAGTATCCATTATGTTCTGAGATTGATGTTGCTATGACTTTGCTATGCTTAATGCTTGTCACTAGGGCCCAAGTTCCATGATTTCAGATCTGAACCTATTATGTTTTCATGAATATATGTGTGTTCTTGATCCTATCTTGCAAGTCTATAGTCACCTACTATGTGTTATGATCCGACAACCCCGAAGTGACAATAATCGGGACCACTCCCAGTGATGACCATAGTTTGAGGAGTTCATGTATTCACTATGTGCTAATGCTTTGTTCCGGTTCTCTATTAAAAGGAGGCCTTAATATCTCTTAGTTTCCACTAGGACCCCGCTACCATGGGAGGGTAGGACAAAAGATGTCATGCAAGTTCTTTTCCATAAGCACGTATGACTATATTCGGAATACATGCCTACATTACATTGATGAACTGGAGCTAGTTCTGTGTCACCCTATGTTATGACTGCTACATGATGAACCACATCCGGCATAATTATCCATCGCTAATCCGGTGCCTACGAGTTTTCCATATACTGGTTCTCGCTTATTTACTTTTCCGTTGCTACTGTTACAATCACTACAAAATACCAAAAACATTACTTTTGCTGTTTTTACTTTGTTACCGTTACCACCACTATCATATTACTTTGCGACTAAACACTTTGCTGCAGATACTAAGTTTCCAGGTGTGGTTGAATTGACAACTCAGCTGCTAATACTCGAGAATATTCTTTGGCTCCCCTTGTGTCGAATCAATAAATTTGGGTTGAATACTCTACCCTCGAAAACTGTTGCGATCCGCTATACTTGTGGGTTATCAAGACCTTTTTCTGGCACCGTTGCCGGGGAGCATAGCTCTATTCTTTGAGTCAGTTGGGATTTATATCTGTTGGACACTATGAAGAACTTGAAAGATGACCGAACTACTATTTTGCCCTCAACTACGAGGGGAGGTAAGGAACTGCCATCTAGCTCTGCACTAGATTCTCCTTCTGTTATGAGTAAGTTTACGACACCTAAACCTACTACTGCTATTGATTCTGATATGTCACATGTTATTGATGATGCCACTTGTGCTATGCACGATACTTATGATGAAACTACTTTTATGCTTGATACTACTGTGCCACTCGGTGAACTTCTTGATGAGCAAATTGCTAGGTCTAGAGAAAGAGAAATTATTGAACCTGAACACGATGATGTTAGTGATGATGAGCCTATGCCTGCTATTCCGGAGGGTTATCTTTTTAGTGCTGAATCTTTTGAAGCTGTTGTTGCTTGCCAGGATAGTCTTGAACGTAAGAGGTTGCTAATTAAGTGGAGTAAAGAATCTTTTAGAGGTAGGATGAGACCCGATCCTGCTTTTGCTACTTCACCTATCTGTGTTCCTTATTATGATTATTATGATATTTATGTCAATCCAGATATAATTACTTTGGTTGAATCTGATCCTTTTTATGGCTATGAATCTAAAACTGTTGTGGCACATCTTCGTAAGTTAGATGATATAGCTGCCTTGTTTACTAATAATCTGAGATCGCGCCACCTTTATTTACTTAAAATATTTCCGTTCTCATTAAAGGGTGATGCTAAGAAATGGTTTAATTCTCTTGATCCTGGTTGTGTGCAAAGTCTCCAGGATATGATTTATTACTTCTCTGCTAAATATTTCCCTGCTCATAAGAAACAAGCTGCTTTGAGGGAAATATACAATTTTGTGCAAATTGAAGAAGAGAGTGTCCCACAAGCTTGGGGGAGGCTTCTCAAGTTACTTAATGCTTTGCCTGATCATCCTCTTAAGAAACCTGAAATATTTGATATCTTTTATAATGGACTAACCGATGCTTCCAGAGATTACCTGGATAGTTGTGCTGGTTCTCTTATCAGGGAAAGAACACCGGATGATGCTGAACTTCTATTGAATAATATGTTGGCTAATGAAAATAATTGGGCACCTCCCGAGCCAACTCCTGAGCCAGCTCCTGAGCCAATTATTGAGCCTGTTCCTAAGCCAACTCCGAAGAAGAGAGGTGTTCTATTTCTCAGTCCCGAAGATATGCAAGAGGCAAAGAAATCTATGAAAGAAAAAGGTATTAAAGCTGAAGATTTTAAGAATTTACCTCCTATTGAAGAAATACATGGTCTTAATTTACCGCCTGTTGAAGAAGTATATGATCTCAATTACTTATTTACTGAAGAACCTCCCGATATCCCGACACAGGTAGTAAAGGTAAATTCTCTCTATAGATATGATAAAGCTGAAGTTCCTCCTACTAAAATTGCTAGTCAGTGCTTGGATGAGTTTGATTACTTTATGTTTAAGCAAGATGACTTTAATGCTTATTTTGGTAGA
>NC_041393.1:555208687-555209594 GCF_002162155.2 Triticum dicoccoides | reverse complement strand
TACCTGAAGCTGAAATTTCCACCATGCTTGCTAATTACACTTTTAAGGGTGGAATACCAAAGAAACTTGGAGATCCTGGAGTGCCTACTATACCATGCTCCATTAAAAGAAATTATGTTAAAACTGCTTTATGTGATCTTGGAGCCTGTGTCAGTGTTATACCTCCCTCTTTATATCGTAGACTTGACTTGAATAAGTTGACACCTACTGAAATATCTTTGCAAATGGCTAATAAATCAACTGCTATACCTGTCGGTATTTGTGAGGATGTGCCTATTGTGGTTGCAAACGTTACTATTTTAACGGACTTTGTTATTCTTGATATTCCCGAGGATGATAGTATGTCTATTATTCTTGGAAGACCTTTCCTTAATACTGCAGGGGCTGTTATTGATTGCAACAAAGGCAATGTCACTTTTCATGTTAATGGCAATGAGCACATGGTGCATTTTCCTAGGAAACCACCTCAAGTTTATAGTATCAACTCTATTGGAAAAGTTCCATCGATTATATTTGGAGGTTTCGAATTTCCTCTCCCTACTGTCAAGAAAAAGAATGATATTCTTATTGTTGGGGATTTTCATATCCCCGTTGAGGTAACTTAGTGCTATTCAAAATTTCTCCGGTTCCGGGATTATTCTGAATGAGTTTGTTAACAAGACTTGATCAACCTTGTTAGTGGGTTCATTTTGATGATCACGAGATGGATGAAACTAGAAGCACAACCTTCCGTACCCTCTTTATATTTTCTGTTATTTAGTAGAAATAAAGTAAAATAGTATTTTTTTTGTCTGTTTCCTGACTTATCCGTGCAATATAAAAATATCCCGAAAATAAAAGTCCTCAGAATGCCATGACAATTTAATATGATTTTTTCGGGAATATTTGAGAATTTATTGTGCAAAAA
>NC_041393.1:555202415-555207196 GCF_002162155.2 Triticum dicoccoides | reverse complement strand
CGTGCACTCTTATTATTATTCACACCGTTCGGTCGTGTAAGTGAAAGGCAATAATGATGATATATGATGGACTTATTGGGAAGAGAAAAGCTGGTATGAACTCGACCTCTCTTGTTTTTGTAAATATGATGATTCATCATTCTTGATTTAGCTATTATGAAGTAAACATATTTGCAATGACATTTAGAGATTATAGTTGCTTGTGCCATGCTTGATTAGCTATGAGTTATAATGGTTTACCTTGTGTGCCAACATGCTATTAGAATGATTATGATGTGGTATGATGGGGGTGGTATCCTCCTTTAAATGATTTGAGTGACTCGACTTGGCACATGTTCATGCATGTAGTTGAATCAAATCAACATAGCCTTCATGATATTTATGTTCATGGTGGATTATATCCTACTCATGCTTATATTCGGTGTAAATTAATTTTAACGCATGTTTATGACTGCTGTCGCTCTCTCAGTTGGTCGCTTCCCAGTCTTTTGCTATCCTTCACCTGTACTAAGCGGGAATACTGCTTGTGCATCCAAACTCCTTAAACCCCAAAGTTGTTCCATATGAGTCCACTATACCTTCCTATATGCGCTATTTACCTACCGTTCCAAGTAAATTTGTATGTGCCAAACTCTAAACCTTCAAATAAACATCCTGTTTTGCATGCTCAAATAGCTCATATGTCAACTAGAGCTACCCTTATCTTCCGTGTTAGGCGGGTTATTCTCAAGAGGAGTGGACTCCGCTCCTCATTCACGAGAAAATGGCTGGTATTCGGGATGCCAGTCCCATGCTTTATGCAAACTAAATCAAAATAACTGCAAACAAAACTCCCCTTGGGACCTGTTGAATGTTGGAGGCACTCGTTGTTTCGAGCAAGCCATGGATTGATGCTTGTGGAGGAGGGGAGTATAAAGTTTACCATTCTATTTGGGAACTGCCTATAATCTGTTTAGCATTGAAGATATCGTCGGCTTTTAGTTGTTATGTTGACAATGAAAGTATGCCGCTCAAAATATAATTTATCTCTATTTTAAAACCGAGCTCTGGCACCTCTACAAATCCCTGCTTCACTCTGCGAAGGGCCTATCTATTTACTTTTATGTTGAGTCATCACCATTCTTATTAAAAAGCACCCGCTGGAGAGCACACTGTCGTTATTCATTATTATTGGTTTATATTGGGTATGATTTGACTAGATCTCTTTTACCATGAATTACAATGTTTAGTCAGTCCTTGATCTTTAAACGTGCTCTGCATTTATGTTTTGCAGTCTCAGAAAGGGCTAGCGAGATACCATTTTGTTATATCATGTTATGATTATTTTGAGAAAGTGTGGGCATCCGAGTTTTATTATTATGGCTCGCTAGCTGATTATGCTATTAATATGAGTAATTGTGAGACCTACGTGTTATTGTGAGTATGGTTAGTTCATAATCATTGCTGAAACCTGAATGCTGGCTTTTCATGTTTACAACAACAAGAGCAAACAGAGTTTGTAAAAGTTTTTCTTTTTCTCTTTCAGTTTGTCAACTGAATTGCTTGAGGACAAGCAAGGGTTTAAGCTTGGGGGAGTTGATATGTCTCCGTCGTATCTACTTTTCCAAACACTTTTGCCCTTGTTTTGGACTCTAACTTGTATGATTTGAATGGAACTAACCCGGACTGATGCTGTTTTCAGCAGAACTGCCATGGTGTTGTTTTATGTGCAGAAAACAAAAGTTCTCAAAATGACATGAAATTCCACGGAATATCTTAGAACAAATAATAAAAAAATCCTTGCCAAAGATGAAGGTCAGGGGGCCCACACCCTGTTCACGAGGGTGGGGACGTGCCCCTCCCGCCCTGGGCGTGCCCCCTACCTCGTGGGCCCCCTGGTGGCCCTCCGATGCCAACTCCAACTCCATATATTGGCTTTCGGGGAAAAAAATAAGAGAGAAAGTTTCATCGCGTTTTACAATACGGGGCCGCCGCCAAGCCCTAATCTCTCTCGGGAGGGCTGACCTGGTGTCCGTTCGGGGCTCCGGAGAGGGGGATTCGTCGCTGTCATCATCATCAACCATCCTCCATCACCAATTTCATGATGCTCACCACCGTGCGTGAGTAATTGCATCGTAGGCTTGCTGGATGGTGATGGGTCGGATGAGATTCATCATGTAATCGAGTTAGTTTTGTTAGTGTTTGATCCCTAGTATCCATTATGTTCTGAGATTGATGTTGCTATGACTTTGCTATGCTTAATGCTTGTCACTAGGGCCCGAGTGCCATGATTTCAGATCTGAACCTATTATGTTTTCATGAATATATGTGTGTTCTTGATCCTATCTTGCAAGTCTATAGTCACCTACTATGTGTTATGATCCGGCAACCCCGAAGTGACAATAATCAGGACCACTCCCGGTGATGACCATAGTTTCAGGAGTTCATGTATTCACTATGTGCTAATGCTTTGTTCCGGTTCTCTATTAAAAGGAGGCCTTAATATCCCTTAGTTTCCAATAGGACCCCGCTGCCATGGGAGGGTAGGACAAAAGATGTCATGCAAGTTCTTTTCCATAAGCACGTATGACTATCTTTGGAATACATGCCTACATTACATTGATGAACTGGAGCTAGTTCTATGTCACCCTATGTTATGACTGCGACATGATGAACCACATCCGGCATAATTATCCATCGCTAATCCTGTGCCTACGAGTTTTCCATATACTGGTTCTCGCTTATTTACTTTTCCGTTGCTACTGTTACAATCACTACAAAATACCAAAAACATTACTTTTGCTGTTTTTACTTTGTTACCGTTACCACCACTATCATATTACTTTGCTACTAAACACTTTGCTGCAGATACTAAGTTTCCAGGTGTGGTTGAATTGACAACACAGCTGCTAATACTTGAGAATATTCTTTGGCTCCCCTTGTGTCGAATCAATAAATTTGGGTTGAATACTCTACCCTCGAAAACTGTTGCGATCCCCTATACTTGTGGGTTATCAGACCCTCTCGTAGTGGTGGTGTGTTGTAACACCCCAGATGTAAAACTTCCCATTTTGGCAATATATTCATCTTGTTCTTCATCAATTCCAAGTGGGTTTTCCTCTTTGTGGGTTTCATTTTGGGTTTGTTTGTTTCCATTGCATTATCTTGTCATTACATTGTCATATTTGTTTTGTCATCCATTTGTGCACTTCGGCCTCATCATTTGTTTGCATCATGTGCATATCTATGTTGTGTTGTGCTCATGTCAACTTGCCTTTCCATGGTATTCATGCATGATATGTTGTTGCATGTTCTATGTGTGATCCATGCATCACCACCTCCATGCATCACCACCTCTCCTTCTATTCCTTTCTTTTGACAAGTGCCATTTTACCCTCCTCCATTAACGTTCAACTTTGCCCCAATATTCTATCACCTTGTTACTTACCTCTCTACCAAGTTTCACCTAAATTGGAGTTGGTTTGGTTGGGATCAAAAAATGCTTCAAGTTTGAATCTAATTCAAACTTGGAATATTTTACTGCCTTTAAAATTCCCCAAACCAATTTTAATCAAATACTACATAAATGCAGGACCTTGAGAATATTGTCACATTTATCAAAATCCTTCCAAATTCCCCTGTGCTTTTCCTTTTGTTTTCTGTCTGACGAAAATATGGAAAAGGAGAGCAGCAGAGTTGCCTAGCAGCAGCGGCAACCACCTGGGCCCCGGCCTCCAAGCCGGCCCAGCTAGTTCAGTCCCGCAGCCCATGTAGCGTGCGCGCCAGCCCGCTCGGTTCCCTCCTCCCAGACTTTTCTCACCTACGCGCGCGTGCACCCCCACTAGTCCCTCTCCACGTGGCCATCCCGGCCCCGCTCGTCAGCGCCTACCCTGTTCCCCGCACCCACCTTTTCCCTCTCCTCTCGCCGTCGCCATGGGGACCGCGAGCACGAGCACGCATGAGCTCGCGCCGCTCACCCTAGCCCCTTTTAAGCCCCAATTACTAGTCTCCTGCTTCTCCTAGGGTTTCCCTCATCCGCCGCCGCCGTTTCCTGGTAGGTTTAGCCACCAGATCGATCGCGCCATCACCATCCCGAACGCATCGGGAAGTGCGTCCTCGTTACCGGCGTGCTCTCCGTCGATCTCTACCCCGCCTAGCGTGTCCCTCTTCATCCCCGTCGTCGACTACGTGGATCCGGAGCCCCGGCAGCGACCTCTTCTTCCTCGTCTTTGAACCCGACCGCCGAACGTGTTCGACCATCGCCATCGCCGTCTTCGTCCACCTCCCGCCAAACCAAGCGCACCACCATGCTTGTGGTGAGCACACGCTGCTCCCTGCCCCCTTTTCCCCCTCGTTTGCATGCTCTAACCGCGTCCGCCGCGGGCGCCCGATCTCGCCGCTGTCGGACCTCGTCTCCGGCGAGTGTTTCGACCTCCTTAGCATATCTGCGCGTGCCCGTTGGCGTCTCCGTGTCACGTAGGGTAGATCTGTGTGCGCTATCGCTAGTTTAACCCCGCGACTCGGCGTGTTCGAGTTCGTCGCCACCCGCTCTGGACCTCGTCGCCGGCAGCGTTTCCGTCGTTGTTGGGCGTCGTGCATACCAAGCGCGAGCGCCGGATCCTCTTGCGATCCCGTAGCACCTTCTGCCGCTCCGTTAGGTCGTCGGAGCTGCTCAGGCCATCCCTCCTCCCCCTCCGGCCGCGCCGTTGCCTTCCCCTGCTTCCTCTGTTTCAGTAGTTGCCATGGCAGTTAGGCTAAGAGGAGAAGGACCCCCCTCTTCTGTCAGTCATCGCCGTCTAGCC
>NC_041393.1:555128849-555132133 GCF_002162155.2 Triticum dicoccoides | reverse complement strand
TTTAAAGACGGTATCTTTGCCGAAGGAGCTTTGGCCGCCGGCCAAACTATCCGGCTGGGTGACTTCCTCATGACCACCTGTTCGGCCACCGCTTCGACGACGACCTCTCAGGTCGTCAAAAGCAATCTTCACGTCAACTCGGAATTCGCCGAGCAGTTGGATCCAATAGAGCTTTCGTCCGTAAACGAGCTCTTGGATCGCATCGCCACCCTGGGAGTCGCTACAGACTACAATCAGATTGGGCTTAAAACCGATCTGGGAGAGATTAACTCTCCCCAGGTTACCCACCACGTCGCGGTGGTAGAGGAACAACGCGGCGACTCTTATCCTATATTGAAAACTAGTCATGTCCGGGCTTCCGAACCCTCCATGCCGGACTCTCGCAGGGGGACGGACTTCGATCAAGCACTGAACCTAAAGTCAGGCGTCGGACCGGACTCGTTGGACGACGTCCAATGATCCAAGCTTCCAAATTCGGAAACTACTCGGCCCTGGAGCCTCGAGATGGGTAGGGTTCCGGACTTAATTCCACCCACCCACCCAGACATATGCGATCTATATCAAATCCGGCAAGAGCACGCTGAAACAGTACATCATTATTGGGCCTGATTCCTCCTGGTTATGGACAGGATAAAGGACTGCCGAGAGGAAAACACAATTTCAATTTTCTGCAATAATTGCATGGACGAGGGAATCTTGAACGCCGTCAGACGCCGTGAAAATTACACGCTTCCCTGACCTGGCGTCCATAGTATGAAAGTACTGTGCGATGGAGAGTTTCCGGAAAACCGAAACTAAGTTTTGGGACAATCCGGCCCCGAATATAGCCCTAGTCCATAACAAAAGGGTGCAGCACACTCAGGCACCAGGTACAGAAACCAAAAAGTAGAAACCCCATAAAGGGCAAGGAACCGTACTGGAGGGATGGCTCGGCGGACCCTGTAAAATTCACAATACTGAACATGCCACCCCAACACATAGCCTTCGAGCATGTTGGATATTGCGGCAGGTGGCCAAAAGTGGCGAGGAGCTTCTAGCCCCAGAAAACCACTCCAACAGTACGAGTACGGTGTCAACAGTCTTCGAGACTTTCACATCAAATAATGTGCGAAAACAAACAATCCGCAGTCTCGCCGAAGTCTACCAAGTAGCAACAACAAATCCATGGAGCGACACGGCCATCACCTTCAACGCCAGTGACGAACCTAAATTCCGAACAGCCCGAGCACCAGCCGCATTGGTCCTCAGTCCAATAGTGGACGGCTTTCGTCTTACCAAGGTACTCATGGATGGCGGCAGCGGACTAAACCTCATCTACGAGGAAACTCTTCAAAAAATGAAAATAGACTGGAGCCGCATTGAGCGAAGCAGCACAACCTTTAGAGGAATAATCCCTCACCGGGAAGCGCGCTGCACAGGAAAAATCACACTTGATGTGGTGTTCGGCTCGTCGGACAATTACAGGTCGGAAGAAGTCACGTTCCAAGTGGCCCCATTCAGCAGCGGATATCACGCTATATTAGGATGGGAGGCATTCACAATTTTCCAAGCCATACCCCATTACGGGTACATGAAGCTTAAGATGCCTGGGCCCAGCGGAACAATCACTCTCGCTAGTGATCCGGACATAGCACTCCGCGCCGAAAACAAGACAGCCGCATTAGCCCTGGAGGCACTATCCGAAGCCCTAGCGGTAGAAGAACTCACTGCGCTGCGCTCTACGGTGAATAGGGACGATGTGATACTCGATAAGAGATCCAAGTCCACCTGTTTCAAACCAGCAGACGAAATAGTCAAATTCCAGGTCCACCCGACGGACCCAACAAAGACGACCTCCATCGGGGCGTAGTTGAACCCTGATGTAGATGCCGCACTGCGAGAATTCCTTCGGGAAAATTGGGACATCTTCACCTGGCACCCTTCAGATATGCCAGGAATCCCACGCAGATTGGCAGAACACAACCTAAACATCCTAAAACGATTCAAGCCAGGCAAGCAGGCTCTTCAGCAATTTTCCGAACCCAAAAGATAGGCAATGGGAGAAGAGCTAGCCAAACTACTGGAAGCCGGATTCATCAGAGACATCAAACATCCGGACTGGCTAGCAAACCTGGTAATGGTACCAAAGAAGGACAAATCCTGGCGCCTATGTGTCGATTTTAAAGACCTCAACAAGGCCTGCCCAAAGGATCCCTTCCCCCTCCCCCGCATCGACCAAATAATCGATGCTACTGCAGGGCACGATTCATTGTGCTTCCTTGACGCATATTTCGGCTACCATCAAATCAAGATGGCGGAAGCAGACCAAGCCGCAACGGCATTCATTACTCCATATGGACCATTTTGCTTCAACACGATGCCCTTCGGACTCAAAAACGCCGGCGCAACATATCAGCGCATGATTCAGACATGTCTGGCTATCCAGATCGGCAAAACAGTAGAAGCATACGTAGACGACGTTGTCGTCAAAACCAAAAACGTCGAGAGTCTAGTAGACGATTTGAGGCTAACATTCGACAACCTCCGAGCATATGACATCAAGCTGAATCCAGAAAAATGCGTTTTCGGCGTACCAGCCGGAAAGCTCCTGGGCTTCATTGTATCCGGTAGAGGAATTGAAGCAAACCCAGCCAAGATCCGAGCTCTGTCATAGCTAGATATTCCAAAAGACCTCGAACAAATACAAAAATTGACCGGATGTGTGGCGACCCTAAGCTGCTTTATCTCCCGTTTGGAAGAAAAGGCATTGCCCCTCTATCGCCTCCTCAAGCGCACCGAACACTTCGAGTGGACGGATGCTGCCACTGCCGGACTCGAGGAAATCAAAGCCATATTGGCAACAAATCTGGTCCTGGTCGCGCCTAACCTGGGCGAACCAATGTTGTTATACATCGCGGCAACACATCAAGTTGTAAGCGCGGTACTCGTCGTCGAACGAGAAACAGAAGGGCACAAATTCCCTCTTCAAAAACCAGTGTACTACGTATCCACTGTCTTAACCCCCTGCAAGTCCCGGTACCCGCACTATCAAAAGATAGCGTATGCGGTGTTCATGGCATCCCGGAAGCTCCGACACTACTTTCAAGAGTGTTCGATAACAGTGGCCTCCGAAGTACCCCTCAACGACATTATAAACAACCGCGACGCGACGGGCAGGATTGCAAAATGGGCCATTGAGCTCTTACCATTCGACATAACCTACAAACCACGGCGAGCTATAAAGTCGCAAGTTTTGGCCTACTTCATCGCTGAATGGACCGAAGCCGAACTCCCTAAAGAGTACG
>NC_041393.1:555125448-555127189 GCF_002162155.2 Triticum dicoccoides | reverse complement strand
CGGACACTGTTTGGCAGGTACATGGAACTTAAAGGAGAACCCGCCTTGCAACGTCGAAGACTATATACGCGCTGGACCTATTGTCATTGAAGCCTGGTTCGGGGGCTACTGAGGGAGTCCTGGACTAGGGGGTGTCCGGACAGCCGGACTATCATCGTCAGCCGGACTC
Source organism: Triticum dicoccoides (assembly GCF_002162155.2). Classification (NCBI taxonomy): domain Eukaryota; kingdom Viridiplantae; phylum Streptophyta; class Magnoliopsida; order Poales; family Poaceae; genus Triticum; species Triticum dicoccoides. Next base: position 555,127,020 of record NC_041393.1, on the reverse strand, counting down.
CAAGACTATGAAGATACAAGATTGAAGACTCCGTCCCATGTTCGGATGGGACTTTCCTTGGCGTGGAAGGCAAGTTTGGCGATACGGATATGTAGATCTCCTACCATTGTAACCGACTCTGTGTAACCCTAGCCCTCTCCGGTGTCTATATAAACCGGAGCGTTTTAGTCCGTAGGACAACACAACCATTACAACAATCATACCATAGGCTAGCTTCTAGGGTTTAGCCTCCTTGATCTCGTGGTAGATCCACTCTTGTACTACCCATATCATCAATATCAATCAAGAAGGAGTAGGGTTTTACCTCCATCGAGAGGGCCCGAACCTGGGTAAAAACATCGTGTCCCTTGTCTCCTGTTACCATCCGCCTAGACGCACAGTTCGGGACCCCCTACCCGAGATCCACCGGTTTTGACACCGACAAGAACCCTACATGCTGTTTGAGGCTAGGTCTCATTATCATCATGAGGGAGTCGCCGTAAACCGGCTCTCCTCTTTGTGTCTAGCCCTAGGATTGTTTCTTCTTGGTCATCCCACTTTGGGGAGCCCTGCCCCTCCTTATATAAGTTGAAGGGGCGGGTTACATGTAGAGTCCAACTCGGACTTAAGACTTAACTATTCTGACTTCTCTTTATGGGCTTCTTAACATCTTGGGCTTCATAACGTTCTGGGCTTCATAACCCCTGGCAACCCAGTTATCACTATTTGCCGTTTTAAGATGGTCTGCCGGTTTATGATTTGACTTAACTCCTGCCGGCTTACCACCTGCCTTAACACTTGCCGGTTTACCACCTGCCTTAACACTTGCCGGTTTACCACCTGCTAGTTTACCTTCCGTCTTGGCCATCTGTCTTAACTGTCTGCCGGTTTACCATTCGCCGGTTTACCAAGTCCCAGCTAGGTTATGACTCCGGCCGGGTCATACCGCGGGGTATATCCCTGACATTAGCCCCCAGTTTAATTTGGATTTATCCATGTTAAACTGTTCCTGAGCATTTTTAAATCCTTGTCATTTCCTTCTAGAAAATCCCTGTCAATAGGCCAGCTTCATAATCAATTTGCTGAGATTGGTTTGTCACAGAGAAATATTATGAAGAATAACTTCTTTGACTCAGATCCCAATGCTTAACAAAAATATTAGTCTTTGAAATACGCATCTGATCTTCAGCCAGTTTAAGAATGTAGAACTTTGCCGGTTTACAAATATTGATGGCACCGGATCATAACTGTTTGTTAACATCAGCTTTTGAAAATATACCTCTTATACGCCTATCACTTGTATCCCTCAAATCTTAAGAACGTAATGTAGTAATAGCTTAAGATTTGCTTCAATATGAATGTCACAAGCTTGAAGAAATCCAGGTTGTTCATCTCAATCACTAGTCAGAACTGAGTATTCCACATATGTAGCCCCCAAGTGCCGGGTTGTCATGCTTGCAGCAACCTGGGACTTGTAATTTCCTGATGCTCATAAAAACTTCAACCAGTGTAGCCCCCAAGGGCCGGGTCATTATGCAAATAATGAGCAGGGACTTTGAAAATATGATCATGTAGACTTTAACAGCAACGTGT
>NC_041393.1:555121379-555125438 GCF_002162155.2 Triticum dicoccoides | reverse complement strand
GCTAGAAGGCATTTTACATGTCATTTTAAAATACATAGTCAAATCGACTAACGGAATTCCTCCTCAATCCCGTCTAACAGGCTGTCTAATTTACAGTCCCGTTGGGAATATTTAGCGGCCAACTCTACTTGGCCGTACACTAAACTCACAGGGATCTCCTTCCCATCGGGCCCCACAGGTCCGACCTCGGCCATGTGGTTTGGATCCGCCTTCTTGTACTGCGTCTTCACCATGGCCCAGGCCTCCCTGGCACCTTGGTGGCAGGCCGAAATCTTCCATAAATGGAAGCGCTGCCGCACTCCCTGAAGCTTCTCCGCAAGCTCTCCAAGGCCCTCGGGTAGGGAGAGGGATGGCCATAAGGCCTGGACGCCGCCGCTCATTGCCTGCCGAACTCGTTCGAGCAGTTGCACCATCTCGGGAAGTTGATCACCCGTTGATACGGGCATCTCCTCCGCAGGGCGACCTGTGAGCACACCTACAGACATATTTTTGTCAATTGACTTCCTCGCCGAACTCTTCTTTTCAAAGGAGTTCGCTCAAGCACTTACTATAGATGCCGCGACGAAGCCGCTGATTCTCCCTCACGGAGCCAGACAGCTCGGCCCGAACACCTTTCAGCTCTTCTCCAAGCTGGGCGTGGGCATTCTGGAGCTTGTTCCTTTCCTGCTGCAGCCTCGTCAGCACCCTCTCGCCGGCCTTCAGCTGGCGCAGTAGTTCTTGCCTGTCCGGATCCTATCCGGCATCACCTGCAATGTCATTGTCAGGGTTAAACGCACGCCGGACACCGATTATCTTTTTGAAATAATGTGTTACCAGGAGGGGTCTCTGTGCTTCCTCCTGCGGCAGCTAGTGCGGCCTCAAGTTGGGCCTTGCACTCTTTTATCTCCTGGGACAATCGGGTGTTCTTCTCTGTAAGATCCTGCATATCAAATGATCCTTAAATCAGTTATTCGAACTACTTTAAGTCTCGGGGGCTACTAGCATATACAACTATAAAAATCTCTTACCCGTATGTCCTTTACATGGAGGTGCGTGTCCCCCGCGTTAAAGGCATTCAACGCCTCGGGGGAGAAGCACGCGTCACGAAAAACTGTCCGGCGGCGCCTATGGTTCATGGCGCTCTCCACCTCAGACCTGGTGGCGGACAGTCTGTCGGCATCCTCCGTTGGAGGAGTATCCGGCTCGCGCCTTGCGCTCGCCTCCCCCTCCAGACCAGGCGTTGGAGCCTGGCTGGTAGAAGCTGGGTTGGCAACTCCTACGTCCGCAGTCCGGCGGGCACTCTTTCTCCTGCAAAGGTCATGAGCATTCAAACACTTCCTAGGAACTTCGTCCTAAATAACGATCGCGAGCTATACCATTGCGGCGACGTCTCGATCCGCGCCGCACTCCTCTTCCGCCTGCTGGGCCGGACTAACCCTTGTTGGTCAGCTGCCGTGGCCTCGGCCTCCTGCCCTGAAGGCGCCCCCTGCGAGACACCATGGTACACGGTGGTCAGAAATGCACAAGGACGGAATAATGGTGTCAGGACTTCGGGCACAATCACCTGGGGAGCCGGAGATAGGCCGGGGTAGTCAGCCGTAATGGCGACTAGAGCATTGTCCACGCTGAGTTGATGGAACACCCCGTCGATTAGCTCCACCTTTATGTCCGGATCCTCTTCGGAGGACGGATCAAGGGATCTTTCTAGATCCTCGGGCTGTGGAGCCGGGCTATGAATGCTCTCCACAGTCCGGCGCAGATCCTGCGTCAAAACCATAAAGTAAGGTACTTAACTTTGAAAGCGTGGGTCGGATAAATTAACATTCACTTACCCAGCTTTGAGGGTTGTTCATGGAGAACCCATTCAATGGGCTCGTCAGGAGGAAGTGCTCCTTCTCCCCCTTGTACAGGCCGGACAGAACCTTCACCAGGTCTTCGGCCGATCCCGGCCCTTGGCGGCCATGACGAGTGGCATCATTCTCTCCATTGAAATCCCACATGGGGTGGCCCCTGTATTGCAGCGGCTGCACCCCCCACATAATGCACGTGGCCATGACACCAATCATGGTCAGTCCAGAATGGGCCACTAACCTTATCCGTCCCATCAAATAATGGACACTCTTGTCTTCCTCCAGCTGGGGGCCCCGCGGACGCCAACTCAAGAATTTCTTCAGAGGAGCATTGTTGAACTCCGGGAGGCCGATCCGAATAGGGTCCTGCAGCGGAGCGTCCTCTACGTAAAACCATTCGGAAGGCTAGTCTTCGGACGCCTTCTTAGGGGTTCCGGATGGATATCTGGTCCCGGCGATGCGCCATATTTTGGCACCGCCCACTGGATATATGGACCCCTCGTGAGAGCGGGGTACGAGGCAAAATAACCTCTTCCACAGCACGAAGTGGGGCTCGATGCCCAGAAATAGCTCACAAAGGGCTACAAAACCCGTGATATGCAGAATCGAGGCGGGCGTGAGGTGATGGAGCTAGAGTCCGTAGAACTCCAGAAGGCCGCGGAGGAACGGATGTACAGGAAATCCGAGCCCCCTTATCAGATAGGGGACGAAGCATACCCGCTCCCCTTTGTTGGGACTTGGGGTAGCCTCCGCTTGCTTCCCACCTTTGTAGGTGGCCAGCCCGGCTCGAATCGGGACCATAAAGGCCGGAGGAAGATATCCCTCCGCTTGGAGCGTCACTAGCTCGTTGTGAGGGACAGAACATCTCCTCCAATCTCCTGGCAGAGGGCTGGGAGCGCGAGAGGAGGAGCCGCGTCGACGGTCCATGATGGAATGGATCTTTGGTCAGAGGCGCTCCGATGAGTACTCACGGAAGGAAGATGGTGTGATTTGGATCTGGATTCTTGCCTCTCTTATAGGCAGATTATTTAAGCAGCTAGGGGGTAAAGCACAAAGGATACCCTGGCTTTTCGCATTCGTGCGACGCGTGGAAGAAGGCCATTATTGGGCGTGGAAGCCAAGGAGCGCAACGTTTACAAAAGAGCCGGACACTGTTTGGCAGGTACATGGAACTTAAAGGAGAACCCGCCTTGCAACGTCGAAGACTATATACGCGCTGGACCTATTGTCATTGAAGCCTGGTTCGGGGGCTACTGAGGGAGTCCTGGACTAGGGGGTGTCCGGACAGCCGGACTATCATCGTCAGCCGGACTCCAAGACTATGAAGATACAAGATTGAAGACTCCGTCCCATGTTCGGATGGGACTTTCCTTGGCGTGGAAGGCAAGTTTGGCGATACGGATATGTAGATCTCCTACCATTGTAACCGACTCTGTGTAACCCTAGCCCTCTCCGGTGTCTATATAAACCGGAGCGTTTTAGTCCGTAGGACAACACAACCATTACAACAATCATACCATAGGCTAGCTTCTAGGGTTTAGCCTCCTTGATCTCGTGGTAGATCCACTCTTGTACTACCCATATCATCAATATCAATCAAGAAGGAGTAGGGTTTTACCTCCATCGAGAGGGCCCGAACCTGGGTAAAAACATCGTGTCCCTTGTCTCCTGTTACCATCCGCCTAGACGCACAGTTCGGGACCCCCTACCCGAGATCCACCGGTTTTGACACCGACAAGAACCCTACATGCTGTTTGAGGCTAGGTCTCATTATCATCATGAGGGAGTCGCCGTAAACCGGCTCTCCTCTTTGTGTCTAGCCCTAGGATTGTTTCTTCTTGGTCATCCCACTTTGGGGAGCCCTGCCCCTCCTTATATAAGTTGAAGGGGCGGGTTACATGTAGAGTCCAACTCGGACTTAAGACTTAACTATTCTGACTTCTCTTTATGGGCTTCTTAACATCTTGGGCTTCATAACGTTCTGGGCTTCATAACCCCTGGCAACCCAGTTATCACTATTTGCCGTTTTAAGATGGTCTGCCGGTTTATGATTTGACTTAACTCCTGCCGGCTTACCACCTGCCTTAACACTTGCCGGTTTACCACCTGCCTTAACACTTGCCGGTTTACCACCTGCTAGTTTACCTTCCGTCTTGGCCATCTGTCTTAACTGTCTGCCGGTTTACCATTCGCCGGTTTACCAAGTCCCAGCTAGGTTATGACTCCGGCC
>NC_041393.1:555088025-555118923 GCF_002162155.2 Triticum dicoccoides | reverse complement strand
TATGGCATTGCGCCGATCAAGAGGTGCAGCTATGGTTCGGATACGACCAAGCCCCCAAGTGATGCTGTGGCATTGCGCCGATCAAGAGGTGTAGCTATGGTTCGGATACGACCAAGCCCCCAAGTGATGCTGTGGCATTGCGCCGATCAAGAGGTGTAGCTATGGTTCGGATACGACCAAGCCCCCAAGTGATCAATAATATGATAAGCCAATAAGGCATGATACCCATGTTTGAACCACACACCATGGCAGGAGGTCCTCTTCGGCAACTTTTAATTTTTTGCAAGAGACAAATTCTTCTTGAACCGGGGTTTTGAACCGGATATTGAGAGCTTCAAAGCTTTGTGGGAGACAGCTTTCCCTTGAACCAGGTTGTAAACCGGAATCTTCATTTTCAGCCGGAAATTTTCTGACGGCCTTTCAACTTGAACTTGCGAGAAGTTAATTCCTTTTTGAACCGGACACTTGTAAACCGGATTTGAGAGCTTCAGAGCTTTGTGGGAGAACAGATTCCCCTTGAACCGAATTGTAAACCGGATATTTGAGAGTTTCAGTAAGACTGACTTCCCTTGAGCCGGATTTAAAACCGGAATCCTTTCTGATGACCCAGAACTTCTTCATTGAGCCGGGATTTTGTAACTGTCATAAACTTTCTAAGCCGGAAATTTTCTGACGGCCTTTAAATTTTCATCAATATAACAGTAGCCTCCGGGATCGTGTTATCTTTCCCTCCATCGTCTAGGGGTTCTTAAATTTGCTGAAACTGGCAAGATTTGCTCAGTCATGTCATCGTAGCCCCTGAGTCTCAAGGTGACTCGAGGAGTTGGCTTGAGATTCTCCATATTTGCCTGTGATATAAACCGGCATAAGTTTGTATATCATTGGTGTTGATAGCACGATGTGAATTCATAGAAGGTTGAGGTGACTACGGCGGGTTATAAATGATCCCGTATGAGCCGTGTCAGCAACTCGGCCAATGGTTCCTTTCAACTGGCAATTTGAAGTTAACCATACTGTAGTGGCAGCGATTTAGCGCCTGCCCATTGAGCCACCCAGTGTAGATGGCGATTGATAGTCTGTGATAATTTGCCTCCATTTTGTTGAAAGAAAACCGGGCTACCCAAGTAGTGACTTGCTCATACTTAATAAACAGCTCATGCAGACAGGCGCAAATGGCGGCTGATAATATAGATCGGACCACATGGCGGTGGTTTGTATACGTCCGTTGGACAGCTTGCATGAATGGGTGTGACCCTGATATGCTGATATAGATTGTCCCACAAGAGTGGAAATTTAGGCGCTTCTATTGAGCAGCACGGCAAGAGCAATCATCCGCGATATAACGCCACTTTGAAATAATTGTCCTGCATATATAAAAAAGACACAAACCAACGTAATTGTTCTTTGACAAAAACAATATTTGTCCAAATTAGGTTTAGATGGATTTGACCTGATATGTTAGGCCGGGTTATCCGTCACGGACTTGATGATCACCGGATGAAGCTGAAATCAATCATGGACAAGTCGGCCGCGGGAGTAGATAGATGAGCCGATGGCGGCGTTTGCAAGCCGGTTCGGACGGATGAGTCAATTGCCAATGTGCAGACAGGCGAGTTGATGTAAACCGGGCCACTGGGACGGCGATTTGCACATGTTTCATTCATCGGGTGGTATGACATGGACGAAACGCCGGTGCAGAATGTTGCTAGCGCGTGCTCCGTGTCCATAATATAACGCCTCATTTGTAATGAACAATTGTCCTACACATAATATATTGCGGACCAGAGTAATTGTCCTCAAACAATTTAATATGTACTAGCAAAAGAGCCCGTGCGTTGCAACGGGAGAAAAAACACAACACACACTCTTAACCGAACAACCATCACTCAAGACCACAATAGGTCCATCTCCTTTATTTTAGCGACACATCATATTTGTGTTTCCGCTTATCCTTCTTCCCACCCTCGCCGGCGATGACCTTAGTGTTCACACAAATCAAAACGTGTTAGAATGTGGTTAATCCTAAGACGTCTCTATCTCCCTCTGTCCTCCCTCTCCCACTCTCTCGCTTTCTCTCACACTTGCGATGAGAAATCCGTTGTTTTCCCCTGCGACGTATTCATAGGTATGCATGTGTAGTTCTCGATGTTTTCTTTTCCCTATATGATTATAGTGGGTGTTTATTTGCAATCCGGATCGCCGCCTGTATCAAAGAAAAATGGGTCATGCGCTATAGTTATAAGTTTCCTTCCAAAACAATATTTAAAAAATATTTAACAGGTAAAATTAACATCATATACATATTTCACGCATTTTTCTAATCAAATTTCATATATAACATATTAAAATCGGAGTTACGGTTTAAAAGATGCGTATAATTTAGAAAACCATTTGTTTGAATTAAATATCTATCAAAATAATATTTATAAATACTTAACAGGTTAAAATAATCTTATATTCATATTCTACATATTTTTCTAATCAAAATTCATATCTAACATGTTTAAATCGGAGTTACGGTTTAAAAGATATGGATGGTTTAGAAAATCATTTGTTTGTATTAAATATGATCCGTGAATAGAATATTTAAAAAGTCAAGGTTTTTTTTGAAAAACTATAAAATAACGGTTCGGAGTGACTTAAATCTGGACTACGGGTTGATTTCATGTAAACGCAGGGGCTTTTTTGCAAATTGGCTCGACGGACGGGCAGACTGTGCTTTATTATTAGGTAGAGATTGATAAAATACATAGGAAAAATATCACCTGGTATTTTTTGTCGGATGAACCCGGATACTGGACAAAAAACATATTCTGATGTGGCCCTAGCACCGTTGCCCATGTTCCTTTATATAATGACAAACCGGCTGCGGCACCTCTGCCCACTGCCACGTTGGCTTTCGCGTACAGACGCAGCCGTCGGGAGGCCACGGGGCAACTTGCCGTTTTCTTCCTTTGACTAATCTCTTGGCCGTACAAGCATGTCGTCTTCTTTCTTTTCCATATCTTGCATAAATGAGAGTTAATTGCACGGAACTACCACACTTCGGCACGTTGTAACGAGTCAGTACCACTAGTCACTTTTTTTGCTATGCAGTACCAACTCTAAACCTAAGTGTTGCATAACGGTCTGAGAGCCGTATAAGCATGTATTGACCACGTATCTGACCTAAAGGGCCCACTAGCAGGTGCCACCGTGGCTTACCCGCGCGCGCTCGCACCCGCTCGGTCAGTCCTTCCAGTTGGCTCGGTCGCACCAAGTAGCTGGGTCAAACACGTACGCGACGAACCCTAGTTTCTCTCCCCCCTCCCTCGTCTCCCTCTCCACTCCCTCTCTGGCGATGGCGGCGGCGACTCCCGGCGGCGCGGACGGCGTGGGCGGGTATGGGGACCTTCCTGGCCTCAGCCCCGATGACCACTTAGGTCTGGACGTCGACGACATCGGCTCCAGTTCGTACTACTCCAGCACCAACGACAAGGATTTGGAGGAGGAGGCCGCGCTGTCCATGAAGGAGAGGGTGAAGCTGGCAGAGATATGGGTGGCCCACGCTACGAGTAGCCATCAGTGGACCAGTGGAGCTGCTGGCGGCGTGCTGTAAGTCCTTCTCTATCTCTGCTTCTATCTGTATCCAAAACAGGGGGCTAGGGTTAGGGTTTTTGATGACAGCTTAGATGATGCTATAATTTGTGCTGTCAATTGTAGTTTGGATGATGCTGTTTGGGATGTTCGGATTCATTTTGATGCACAACACAATCTGAATAGGAAGATATGCAGCTCAGATGTCACATTTCTGAACTTATATGCACTGATGCACACACAAGGTTATTCCTTCTCTGATGAACTGTACCACATGAAGAATTTAGGCATTGGAGAGGAAAGAGAGCTTGGGTTAGACTTAATTGACACAAACATCAAGCTGCAGCAACTTATGAAGGAATATTAGCATAGTTTAGTTCTGAATTTGCTAGTGAGGGCAACAACACCTTTTGTAAGTCAGATAGAACAAGAAGATTTTCTGAGATCAAACTATAGCAATTTCTGTCAAAGGAGAGAAGAAAATTTAGCAACTATATTATATAGACCACCTGTTGTGTATGATCTCAGTGAGCCTGCAGTTCTTGCTGTTGATCAACAAGGTGTTGCTTTTCATAGTCAGTGCACACAAGAGAGCAGAAATTTCAGTAAGGGCAAGCTGAAAGCTGTAATGGAGGAAGACAACATTCTGATATTTCCCCTTCAGTGCATCTAGCTCTGCATTTTTCTCCTTCAGCTAATCTTCCAAAGCCAGCACCTCTCTTCCTCTTTGAGCTTCAGGCAGAGCAACAACTGCACTGTAATCTTCAAACACAGCAACACTTGATTCACCTCTCAGCCTACGCACTTCATCTCGCAAATCTCCAATCAAATCACTCAAAAACTTCGGCAGAGGATCATCATGCCATTCAACGTAGCCACAACCACCTTGCTGTACCAACAGAAATCAGGGTTTGAGAGGGAAGAAGATCTAATAAACAGAAAAGTAGAACAAGAATGAAACTTACCATGGCATCCACGCAGGCGTAGTACCTCCGGCCCGGGTTCTGACGGCTCCATGAGATCCATCTAGGCGCCTTCCTACGCGGCCTGCACCAGCAGAGCTTCTCCGGCTCATACGCCATCGGGCTCTCACGGTAGGGCACCGGAGACCTGGATTCGTCCCCTCTCCTTCCAGAGGCTCGACGGAAGCTGGCGGCCTGAGAACGACCCGAAGACCACGACATGGACATTGACTTGGACGCAGCCGCCACCGCCGCCGACTGCGAGATCGCCTCCTCCGCTGCCGGCCCACTCAGGAATCGCCTCCGCCGTCGCCTAACCCTAGTTTTCCCCCAAATGCACAAACCGTTTCCTGTTCGGCCCCGCGCATTGCTTTAATAACCAGGGCCACCACTGTCGCGCATTTTTGCTCTGTTTTTTTAATCTTTTGCTCTGTTTTTTTTGCACTGTTTAATAACCAGGGCCAGAGTTTGATTTGGTTTGTTCTGAGGGCAACAACAGCTTTTTTGGATCTGTTGTTTGATTTGGCCAGAGTTTCATTAGCTAAATAACTTGAGCCATCTAACTTGAGCATTAGCTAAATATTTCATCACAGGTTGAAGAGGACATAACTTGAGACATACAGGAGTTCAACATGACCATGGATTCTTACATAATTACTAGATTCTTACAACATTAGCTAAAGATCATAGCATAGTGGAGTCTCCAACATTGTTCACAACTACTAAATCCATACATTACACTTAACTAACCACCCTTCACAAAAGATTAGCAAAGCCTTCTATCAAACCACTTATATCATGATAGGTATGCTCTGCCTCATCTACCCAGATCATCTTCATCTATCTCATTCCTTCAAGATGTCATGGATCAACTTGAACTTCTCTTTGCTCTTCTCAAGTGAATTGAACTGCACAGCAAACTGGAGCTTTAACTCATCCCTGCGTTTTATCAGATTCTCATGTCCCTTCTTGAACAGCACATTCTCTTCTGTGAGTTTTTCACAGACTGGGTGAGCTCATCAACCTGAATCTTTAAATTGTTGTTGCCTTCAGCTAGCTTTTCCTTCTCTTTCAAATGATTCATCTTCAGGTTCCTAATGACACTGCCTTGAGCTTCTACCAGGTTCATCAACACTTTGCACTTCTCTTGCATCTTGAAGTTCTCTGCTTCTTTCTTCTCCAACTCATTCTTCATGGCAGCCACAACTAATGCAGTGGCAGCCTCAGATTTCTTCTCCTTAGCCTACACATAACTTAAATCCAACACCCTGTCCTCCTGGGCATTGAGAAGTTGATGGACATCTTCAACTAGTTTGTCATAGTTGGCATCCAGATTCCTTTTCTCTTCTTTAAGGTGGTGGATAGTAAGTGAACTTTCCAGGTTATCCTTCCTCCTAGCAGTCCTGCTGTCTTCAAACATTTCCCAAAGCTTCAACAATGCATTTTGCATTGTGGGAGGCCACTCTGGGTCAACCCAAGCAAGGAAACCACAATTGACAGCTTCCTGCAATATAGCAAACAATTATATTGTTACTCTCTGAAGAATTACCACTTTTAAAAATCAACTATCAACATAAGAAGTACAACCTATGCATGTGGCCAACCAAACAATTAGCATCTACTGCAACCTAAACTGCCTCAATTAAACTATTAGCATCTACACTGCCTCGATCAACTAACAACACATGCCTACACAACATGTTGTTGTGCCCTTCACTACTAATAACTAACTAAACGGTGAGCTTCTGCACTGCCAACTAAGTTGTTGCCCATATAAATATTGCAGTCAACATAACCATCAAACTTATATATATATATTATAGTGAACATAGCCAACTAAACTAGTGCAGTGACCATCAGTACTATAAGCATCATAACTACTAAATGGTAAAAACAATATGCTTCAACATCAGTATTAGTACCTACATTACAGTGAACATGAGAGAGCATCAAACTTACAGGCTGAGCACAAACTAGAAACCTCCTGCCAGTCTCAAATGATTCAAAAGCTACACGGCGCTCAGTTGGCAGCCGATGCTCCACGCAGAGCCCCTCTGGTGCATTCTCCAAGCCATTGTAGTCTTGGTCTTCAATGCTAGCAGGAATCTACAGGGAGCACATACTCAAATCAGAAAAAAGGATCATGAAATCCCCAAATCCCCAAATCACCTAACCCTAACCCTAGCTCTACCACTGACCTGATAATGCATCCCGCGGTCGGAGGACGAGATCTGCAGGCTGGACAAGTCGTCGCTGCTCTCATCCTCGAAGACCATGGCGCGGCGGTCTGCACGAGCGGCGGCGGCGGCGGCGGCGGGAGAGACGAGGGCAATGCGGCGAGGAGAGGGACAGAGTGGAGCGTCGAGTGCGACTGGCTGCGTATGGGTTCGACCGGACCAGGGTACAGAGAGGCCGAGAGGAATGCGAAATTTACCGAGCGGGTGCGCGCGGGTAAGCCACGGTGGCACCTGCCAGTGGGCCCTTTAGGTCAGATACGTGGTGAATACAAGCTTATATGACTGTCGGACCGTTATGCAACACTTAGGCTTAGAGTTGGTACTGCATGGCAAAAAAAATGACTAGTGGTACTGACTCATTACAACATGCCGAAGTGTGGTAGTTCCGTGCAATTAACTCCATAAATGACGAACGGCTGCTGCTCCGGCCAACAGAGACTCGCAGCAACACCCGTCCATGCGGATGCAGGCCGCAACGGCGAATAGGAACGCCGGCGGGTTGAGCCTGTGATGGAGGCCGCGGGCCGGCTCAGAGCAGAGCGGCAGAGGCAACTCAATGACGCGGCCGCGGCGAGCGACGGCGTAGAGGCGGACTGGCCCAGAAGCAAGGGGCGGCTGCAGCGGCAAGTCACAGCAGCGGTGTTTCAACATCGCGGGGCCAGCAATGCAGTGGCGGTTCAGCGTCACGGGGCTAGCGATGCGGTAGTGGTTCACCATCGCGGCTTGCAAGGCCGAGCGGTGCAAGGCACTCGGACAAAGGTGAGCGACGAGGCGGGGCCCCGGGCCTTCGTGGGAGGAGTGCTAAGGTGGGCCCAGCGTGGAGTAGGCGAGACCCGACAACTCGGAGGTGACTTGACACAGAGCAAAAATCGGCGAGGCGCGGGCGGCTCGCGGTGGAGATGAACCGGGGCGGTTGACTCCAAATCCATGCTCATTCCCTACCCCTGGTTGTCGTCGGTTTTGACATTTTCCCTTTTCCTTGTGGACTTAATGAGTTCGACAGGAGCTCTGTTCAGCTGCAGTAAATATTGATCTTTCTTCACAGGTGACGGCGGATTATGGTCACAGAGACAGTGGCCTTCCGCGATTCAACGGGTCGGCTCAGATGGCCGCAGCTGAGGCAGAGGCAAACGGGCCCGCGGGGGCGGCCCAACGATTCAGAGCAAACGCCGGAACGAGGCGGGTCACGGCATGGTGACTCGGAAAGTGGGCGGTTTGGCACGGCGTGACGGCTCGTAGTTGAATTCAGGCGGGTGCCGCAACTCCAGGCGAGTCAAGCTGCGGGAGTGGCGGTTCGAAGTGTATATGGGAAATGTCCGGCCGTGACGAGACGGCTGCTGTCTTGTTCGTGGCTTGCGGTGGCGACTCAGAGCGAGGCCGCGGTGGCTGAAGCACTTCACGGAGGTGTCTGCTAGGCCGGCAGAAGTGAATCGCGGCGACGGGTCATCATTGCTGGGTGCACCGGCAGCTGGTGAAAGAGCTCCGTGCATGCGCCGATTTGAAAATAGAGGTGGAGCGAGGCTTGTCCGGGTCATGGCCATCCTTGAAAAATCCGAATCCGGGTCTCCCTCGTGGCCTGGTTGCAGAACCGGCAGGAACACACAATGCGGGGGCGTCCGCGAGAAGGCGTTGGCGAAATAAGCTGGAAACAGAGGCGGGCCAATCCCTCCTCCAGGTCGTGGTTATTGGATAACCCCCGTCCAGGTCGTGGCTCACAGGCGCTGAGGCAGATACGGCTGACGATTGATTTGGCCAGGGCGGCAGCTTGTCGATGCGACGGCGACTCAAGGGCAGTGCAAGGGTGACGGAGGCCGAGTCCGCGTCCAGCTGAGGTGGTAACGGGACGAGGCGGCTCAGGCCAGGGAGCATTGGTGGTTTTTGCAGAGGCTCGCCATGGTGGCACCAATCAACGCTCGTTTGCAGCAAGGCGGCTCGGGGCGAGGCGGTCTGGCGCAGATAACGGCGGCTCAATGTGGTGACTCGCCGGAGCGGAAGCCGTGAGGCAGGGCGGTTGGTGGCGCGGCTAGGTCCGATGGTGACCCGGGGGGAAATATCAGGTGATACCATGTCTTAGGTGCTCCCATGATACGAGCTTCTGGTCCGTTGGATCTCAGATCCAACGGCTCGTAGGAGGTTTTGAAAGGCTGCTGTACTTGGTCGCAATTATTGGACTTCACAAGAACTTTTCTGCAAAATGTTGGAAGCCTTCCAGGGGACCGTTGGATCTCAGATCCAACGGCTCCTAGGAGCCCGTATCATGGGAGCATCTAAGGCTCTGTATCACCTGATACCTGCCCCCGGGGACCCGGACAGGAGGTGACTCTGCGGAAGCGGTTTTAGGAGCGGCAAGACTCTACGGCGGCTCGGAGCAGCTGGTGGATCCGAGCCGGAAGATGGAACGAGGCCAGCCACGAGCCCGGGTTGGTTTGGTTTGGAGGAATCTTTGACCAGCCTGCGTGCCACTTTTGGTAACTGATGGCTCGATGCTCCGACGAGTCTTCTCGGGATCTTTTCTTTTCCTTCTATTGACACTGCGGACAAGGTAGGTATCTCTATCCGGAAAATCGATGGATTGAACAGAATGACTGAAGTGAAAATTCTCAGTCCGTTTCGACGCAACCTGTGATCGCAGAATCCCCGAAAACTCTCATTGTGGACTCGGCGGATTATCAAGGTGTGTGCGGCGGCCGCACCACACATAACCCTAATTTCTCTCTTGATCCATGAGGAAAAATCCCTCCAAGAACTCATCACCACCGTGCGCGGGCCTCACGGTGGGCGCCAACTATCGTGAAATTGTCACGGCAGATGTCCTAGGGTGAGGACTTAGTCGTGAGGCCAATGCATCTATATGATAGCTTGAGAGGGGTTGAACGGAATCGAGAGACGCAACACAAGACAGGGATTTAGACAGCTTCGGGCCCCGGGAAACATCATCCGGTAACAACCCTACATGCTGTTTGAGGCTAGGTCTCATTATCATCATGAGGGAGTCACCATAAACCGACTCTCCTCTTTGTTTCTAGCCCTAAGATTGTTTCTTCTTGCTCGTCCCTCTTGGGGGAGCCCTGCCCCTCCTTATATAAGTTGAAGGGGCGGGTTACATGTAGAGTTCAACTCGGACTTAAGACTTAACTATTCTGACTTCTCTTTATGGGCTTCTTAACATCTTGGGCTTCATAATGTTCCGGGCTTGATAACCCCTGGCAACCCAGTTATCACTATTTGCCGGTTTAAGATGGTCTGCCGGTTTAAGATGGTTAGTCGGTGTATGATCTGACTTAACTCCTGCCGGTTTACCACCTGCCTTAATACTTGCCAGTTTACCACCTGCCTTAACACTTGCCGGTTTACCACCTGCCGGTTTACCATCCATCTTGGCCATCTGTCCTAACTGTCAGTCTTAACTGTCTACCGGTTTACCATTCACCGGTTTACCAAGTCCCAGCCGGGTTATGACTCCAGCCGGGTCATACCGCGGGGTATATCCCCAACAGAATCCAAACAGATGGTAAATAGCATCACTTGTAATACGCAGAACCTTGTTCGCCTCACCCATGTCCAGAATCATGGTTGTAGGGTCAATCCTTGTTCGCCTCACCCATGTCCAGAATCAAGGACGAGAATTGTTGGAATCAACCTTCAAGTCAAACACACAACCAAAACCAGCCTTGATAACCCTCATCTTGTGCCTAAGTTGTAGCATTTTTGCACACGTCTTGACCTCTTTCAGTGAGCAGCGAACCATCTTGTTAAAACGTTTCGCCTCATCGCCTCCTTTGTCACCTTGTTCGGGTGCTTTGCCTCCTCTCTTCCTCCTCTCAGGCCGCTCCACAAGCTGGTACTGAAAAAAATACAATGACAAGGAAAAAAGGTAGAACAATGAGATACACAAACTACACTAAAATTCCACTAATGCCTACATACGCAGTACATTTCAGAAGTCCAACTATGTCTACATAGGCAGTACAACCATGTATGACCAGAAGTAAAGATGCTTTCAAAATGTTGGAAATTTACATAGCAGAAGTTCAACCATTGTACACCAAGGCAGTAATAAAAACATGTATTTCAAAAGCCCAACTATGTCTACATAGGCAGTACAACCATGCATGACCAGAAGGTAACATGCTTTCAAAATGTTAGAAATTTACACACGAGAAGTTCCACCATGTACACCAAGGCAATAATAAAACATGTATACCAAAAAGTTTAGCTAATGTCTTCATGTACATATCCAGAAGTCCAACTATGTCTACATAGGCAGTAATACCATATAAGCCAAGCAGTTCAGCTAATTTGTTCGTCTATATGAAGCAGAAGGTCATCTATGTACACCAAGGCAGTGCTACAAACACAAAAACTACATCAAATCTACAAATGCTCTCAAAAGCAGTAAACATGAGAGATTCATACCTGATTTGCGGCAACATCATCATCATTGTCATCCTCATCATCAGCGTCGAAATCAGCATCATCCTTGTCCTCTGGATTAACACGAGAACGCTTCTTGACACCCTTGTTGACCTTTACAGGTGCAACCTCGTGCTTAACGCCGCATTTCTTCCCCTTACCAGATGCACCAGCACCAAGCGGAGAAGGTGTAGGCGCTGCAGTGGCAAGCACACGAGGACTACGGCGTGGTGTGCCACCAAGGGCTAGCCCTTCCTCATCAGCAAGCTCTGCAGCCCTTGAAACATGTGGGTTCCTCCGAGGAGTAATTTCACCAACTAAATGCTTCCTCGCAGCGGTCTTCTTGATTTTCTTCTTAACAGGGACAACCATGCCATCAGTGACACACATCATGTCTTCCTCAGCAACAGAGCAATGCCCAACCGTGAGCTCAAGAAAATCAACAGATTCAGGAACATCAAAACCTTTCTGAAGGCGGGCCGCCATCTTCTTGTCAAAATCTTCTTGCTTCTTCCTCTTGCGTTCGTCCTCCAGAAGAAGATGAAGAGGTGCATCCTTAGGTTGCGTGACAGGTTCAGCGCCATCAATAGACTGCGACTGCGTCTCTGACATATGAAGAGAGCACAAAGGATCCGGAACAGAATCACAACCTTCGACTGACGGAGCCCCCTGCTCGGTAGCAGTAGTGTTTTTTGATAAACCCAAATTAGATAGAACATCGTTGATGGTCTTCACAGCTTCCTCCTCTGTGGACACATCCGCAAGAACACAAAAAGCATAGTGATATCCCACAAGTATATGGGATCGCAACAGTTTTTGAGGGTAGAGTATTCAACCCAAATTTATTGATTCGACACAAGGGGAGCCAAAGAATATTCTCAAGTATTAGCAACTGAGTTTTCAATTCAGCCACACCTGGATAACTTAATATCTGCAACAAAGTATTTAGTAGCAAAGTAGTATGATAGTAGTGGTAACGGTACCAAAAGTAACGGTAGTAAAAGTAATATTTTTGGTGTTTTGTAATGATTGTAACAGTAGCAACGGAAAAGAAAATAAGTGAAGAACAGTATATGGAAAGCTCGTAGGCATTGGATCGGTGATGGAAAATTATGTCGGATGCGGTTCATCATGTAACAGTCATAACATAGGGTGACACAGAACTAGCTCCAATTCATCAATGTAATGTAGGCATGTATTCCGAATATTGTCATACGTGCTTATGGAAAAGAACTTGCATGACATCTTTTGTCCTACCCTCCCGTGGCAGCGGGGTCCTAGAGGAAACTAAGGGATATTAAGGTCTCCTTTTAATAGAGTACTGGACCAAAGCATTAACACATAGTGAATACATGAACTCCTCAAACTACTGTCATCACCGGGAGTGGTCCCGATTATTGTTACTTCGAGGTTGCCGGATCATAACACTTAGTAGGTGACTATAGACTTGCAAGATAGGATCACGAACTCACATATATTCAGGAAAACATAATAGGTTCAGATCTGAAATCATGGCACTCGGGCCCTAGTGACAAGCATTAAGCATAGCAAAGTCATAGCAACATCAATCTCAGAACATAATGGATACTAGGGTTCAAACCCTAACAAAACTAACTCTATTACATTATAGATCTCATCCAACCCATCATCGTCCAGCAAGCCTACGATGGAATTACTCACGCACGGCGGTGGGCATCATGAAATTGGTCATGGAGGATGGTTGATGATGACGATGGCGACGGATTCCCCTCTCCGGAGCCCCGAACGGACTCCAGATCAGCCCTCCGGAGAGAGTTTAGGGCTTGGCGGCGGCTCTGTATCGTAAAACGCGATGATTTCTTCTCTCTGGTTTTTTCTCCCCGAAAGCAAATATATATAGTTGGAGTTAAGGTCAGAGGAGCTCCAGGGGGCCCATGAGGTAGGGGGCGCGCCTTAGGGGGGCGCCTCCCACCCTCGTGGACAGGGTGTGGGCCCCCTGGTCTTCATCTTTTGCAAGGATTTTTCATTATTTCCAAATAGACGTTCCGTGGAGTTTTAGATCATTCCGAGAACTTTTGTTTCTGCACATAAATAACACCATGGCAATTCTGCTGAAAACAGCGTCAGTCTGGGTTAGTTCCATTCAAAGCATGCAAGTTATAGTCCAAAACAAGGGCAAAAGTGTTTGGAAAAGTAGATACGACGGAGACATATCAACTCCCCCAAGCTTAAACCTTTGCTTGTCCTTAAGCAATTCAGTTGATAAACTGAAAGTAATAAAGAAAAACTTTTACAAACTCTGTTTGCTCTTGTTGTTGTAAATATGTAAAGCCAGCATTCAAGTTTTCAGCAAAGATTATGACCAACCACATTTGCAATAACTCTCAGGTCTCATGTTTACTCATATCAATAGCATAATCAGCTAGCGAGCAATAATAATAAATCTCGGATGACAACACTTTCTCAAAACAATCATAATATGATATAACAAGATGGTATCTCGCTAGCCCTTTCTGAGTCTGCAAAACATAAATGCAGAGCACCTTCAAAGATCAAGGACAGACTAGACATTGTAATTCATGGTAAAAGAGATCCAGTCATAGTCATACCCAATACAAATTAACGGTAATGAATGCAAATGACATCCGCGGTCTCCAACTAGTGCTTTTTAATAAGAGCGTGATGACTCAACATAAAAGGAAATAGATAGGCCCTTCGCAGAGGGAAGCAGGGATTTGTAGAGGTGCCAGATCTCGGTTTTGAAATAGAGATAAATAACATTTTGAGCGATATACTTTCATTATCAACATAACAACCAAGAGATGGCGATATCTTCCATGCTACACACTTTATAGGCGGTTCCCAAACAGAATGGTAAAGTTTATACTCCCCCTCCACCAACAAGCATCAATCCATGGCTTGCTCGAAACAACGAGTGCCTCTAGCTAACAATAGGTCCCAGGGGGAGTTTTGTTCGCAATTATTTTGATTTGATTTGCTTAAAGCATGGAACTGGGCATCCCAGTGACTAGCCATTTTCTCATGAGTGAGGAGCGGAGTCCACTCCTCTTGAGAATAACCCGCCTAACATGGAAGATTCGGACAACCCTAGTTGATACATGAGATATTCAAGCATACAAAACAAAATGCTTATTTGAAGGTTTAGAGTTTGGCACGTACAAATTTACTTGGAACGGCAGGTAAATACTGCATATAGGAAGGTATAATGGACTCATATGGAATAACTTTGGGGTTTAAAGGGATTGGATGCACAAGCAGTATTCCCGCTTAGTACAGGTGAAGGCTAGCAAAAGACTGGGAAGCGACCAACTAGAGAGCGATAACAGTCATCAACATGCATTAAAATTAATTTACACTAGATGCAAGCATGAGTAGGATATAATCCACCATGAACATAAATACCGTGGAGGCTATGTTGATTTTGTTTTAACTACATGTGTGAACATGTGCCAAGTCAAGTCACTTAAATCATTCAAAGGACGATACCACCTCATCATACCACATCACAACCATTTTAATAGCATGTTGGCACGCAAGGTAAACCATTATAGACTCAAAGCTAATCAAGCATGACATAAGTAACTATGATCTCTAATTTTCATTGCAAACATGTTTATTCACAATAAGCTGAATCAGGAACGATGAACTCATCATATTTACAAAAACAAGAGAGGTCGAGTTCATAGCAGCTTTTCCCATCTCAATCAATTCATCATATATCGTCATTATTGCCTTTCACTCGCACGACCGAACGGTGTGTATAATAATAAGAGTGCACGTGCGTTGGACTAAGCTGGAATCTGCAAGCATTCAATTCAAGGGAGAAGACAAGGCAATATGGCTCATAGTTAAATCAACAATAATGCATATAAGAGCCACTAAACATTTTCATCATGGTCTTCTCCTATCGACCCCCAAACGAAAGAAAAGAAATAAAACTATTTACATGAGAAAGCTCCCAACAAGCAAAAGAAGAACGAGAAATCTTTTTGGGTTTTTAATTAATACTACAACATGAAAAGTAAACTAGCTAAAAGTTACAACTAATTTTTTTGGTTTTTCTTGAGGTTTATTAAACACACAAGAAGAAAGCATGAAAAAGAAAATAAACTAGCATGGATAGTATAGTGAAAAAGTATGAGCACCGACATCTAGTAATGAGTGTGTGTAAACGTAAATGCAATGTCGGTGAGAAATACGTACTCCCCCAAGCTCAGGCTTTTGGCCTAAGTTGGTTCATTGCCACGGATGGCCTGGCGGATATCCATAGTTGTAGTTGGGGTCGTACTGAGATGAAGAGGACTCTGACTGCCATTGGCTGGCAATCATCTCCAGATCCCACTGGTAGTTAGACTGTCGTGGAGGTTCAAATTGTGGTTCCGGCTCCGGGGCTCGTGTAGGGTTCCGGTGAGCTTGGATGGCCGCCCACGGAACGAGGTACGGGCTTCAGATAAATTAAACAAGGAAGGAGCAGGCAAGGTAATAGTTTCAGGGTGATGTTTATCAAAGAACAATTTGTATTTAAGCTCCCCTTCCCTATTCTTAACAATGAAATCATGCGCTACCATACTCTTATAATCTAAATAAGCATTGGGTAGCAACTTTTCTTCTTTCTCGTGGAGCCTAATAGGTATGTTATAATGTGTAGCAAGATGTGAAGCATAAATACCTCCAAAGATGGGACCCTTAGTATAGTTTAAACTTAACCGTTTAGCAATAATACCGCCCATACTAACAGAGTTAACAGAAAATAAACCATGGAACAAAATGATAATATCAGGAACACTAAGGTTTCCACAGTTTCCACGACCAATTAAGCAACGACTAGCAAATATGGCAAAGTAGTGTAAAACAGGAAAATGTATGCTAGTGATTCTTGCATCGGAAACCTTCCTAGTTTCCCCCATAGTAATGGTGCCAATAAACCCGTCCACATCTTCGCGATGCGGTTCCTCTAAGGTACCCTCGAAGGGTATTTTGCAAACCTTGCAAAATTCTTCTAGTGGCATTTTTATAGCAACATCACATAAATGAAACTCTACTGAAGGAGGTGATTCCTTAGGAAAATAGTAGAAGTTTTGCACAAAAGTATTGGCGAGTAAGAGATACTGATGACGTTGATTGCGGAGGAAGTCGGTGAGGCTAGCATTCTCAGCTAATGAATAGAAATCATCTTAAATCCCGCCTTCTCTCAAGAAATCATCGGAAGGCCATTCACACGGCCGAACCTTCGCGGTGTGAGGCAAATTATATTTGGGCCTCTGCGCTTCTTCATTTTGCTTTTCCTTCGAGCTTCGGCTCGATGAGCCCCTCAAAAATCTCTTCATTATTTTCTGAAAATTTCTGAAATTTTTAGTAACTTCAAAATAAAAGTGAACCAAACTCAATAAAATTGATAGCAACTACTCCTACAAGTGCCTAGAGCCTATATCATGCATTAGAACTACTTGGAACCACATAAATTTGACATGCAAGCTCAAGAAAAGGGTCACCTAGGCAGCACACATTTGCAATGAATAAAGCACTAGAACAGAAACTAATTGGACCAATGGAGGAGTCACATACCAAGGAACAATCTCCCCAAGCAGTTTTGTGAGAGGTGCTTTGAGCAAGGAGATCGAAAATCGCAGCAAAATGAGCTAGAACTCGTGCTTGAGCTGGATATTGGTGTTTGTGGGAGGAAGAAGGAGTGTATGGGTGCAGGAATAAGTGGAGGAGGGCCACCGTGGGCCCACGAGGCAGGGTGCGTGCCCAGGGGGGTGGGCGCGCCCCTGACCCTCATGGCCATGTGCCAGCTCCTCTTGCTGTGTTCTCAGTGCCAGAAATTCTCAAATATTCTAGAAAAAATCATATTCCATTTTCAGGGCATTTGGTGAACTTTTATTTTCGGGGTATTTTTATATTGCATGGATAAATCAGAAAAAAGATAGAAAAATACTATTTTTACTTTATTTCAACTAAATAACAGAAGGTAGAGAGAGGGTACAGAAGGTTGTGCTTCTAGTTTCATCCATCTCATGCTCATCAAAAGGAATCCACTAACAAGGTTGATCAAGTCTTGTTAACAAACTCATTCCGAATAGCATGGAACCAAAGAAATTTCGAATAACACTATGTTACCTCAACAGGGATATGCACATCCCCAATAATAAGAATATTGACAGTAGGAAGAGGAAATTCAAAACCTCCAAAGATAATTGATGGAATTTTTCCAATAGAGTTGATGCTATAGACTTGAGGTTGTTTCCTCGGAAAGTGTACCGTATACTCATTACCATTAACATGAAAAGTGACATTGCCTTTGTTGCAATCAATAACAGCCCCTGTAGTATTCAAAAAGGTTCTTCCAAGAATAATGGACATACTATCGTCCTCAGGAATATCAAGAATAACAAAGTCCATTAAAATAGTAATGTTTGCAAGCACAACAGGCACGTCCTCACAAATACCGACAGGTATAGCAGTTGTTTTATCAGCCATTTGCAAAGATATTTCAGTAGGAGTCAACTTATTCAAATCTAGTCTACGATATAAAGAGAGAGGCATAACACTAACACCAGCTCCAAGATCACATAAAGTAGTTTTAATATAATTTCTTTTAATGGAACATTGTATAGTGGGTACTCCTGGATCTCCAAGTTTCTTTGGTATTCCACCTTTAAAACTATAATCAGCGAGCATGGTGGAAATTTGAGCTTCCGGTATCTTTCTTTTATTATTAATAATATCTTTCATGTATTTAGCATAAGGATTTGTTTTAAGCACATCAGTTAAGCGCATACGTAAGAAGATAGGTCTAATCATTTTAGCAAAGCGCTCAAAATCCTCATCATCCTTTTTCCTGGATGGCTTAGGAGGAAAGGTCATGGGTTTCTGAACCCATGGTTCTCTTTCTTTATCGTGCTTCCTAGCAACAAAATCTCTCTTATCATAACGTTGATTCTTTGATTGTGGGTTATCAAGATCAACAACAGGTTCAATTTCTACTTCATTGTCATTGCTAGGTTGAGCATCAACATGAACATCATTATTAGAATTATCACTAGGTTCATGTTCATCACCAGATTGTGTTTCGCCATCAGAGATAGATATATCATTAGGATTCTCAAGTTTATCAGGTTCACTAGAAGCATGCAAAGTCCTATAATTTTTCTTTTTCTTCTTTTTAGAAGGACTAGGTGCATCTAAATTATTTGACTGAGAATCTTGCTCAATTCTCTTCGGGTGGCCTTAAGGATACAAAGGTTCCTGAGTCATTCTACCAGTTCTAGTAGCCACTCTAACAACATAATCATTTTTCTTACTATTCATTTCATTGAGCAAATCATTTTGAGCTTTAAGTACTTGTTGTACTTGAGTGGTAACCATAGAAGCATGTTTACTAATGAGTTTAATTTCACCTTTAACTCTAGACATATAGTCACTCAAGCGTTCAATCATATAAGAATTTTGTTTCAATTACCTACCAAAATAAGCATTAAAGTCTTCTTGCTTAATAATAAAATCATCAAACTCATCTAAGTATTGATTAGCAAGTTTAGTAGAAGGGATTTCAGCTTTGTCATATCTATAGAGAGAATTTACCTTTACTACTGGTGTAGAGTTATCAAGAACAATAGGTGATGGATGAATATCATATGTTTCTTCAATAGGCTGTAAATTAAGACCATGTATTTCTTCAATAGGAGGTAAATTCTTAACATCTTCAGCTTTGATACCCTTTTCTTTCATTGATTTCTTTGCCTCTTGCATAACTTCAGGACTGAGAAATAGAACACCCCTCTTCTTTGGAGTTGGTTTAGGAATAGGCTCAGGAGCTGGCTCGGGAAGGGCCCAATTATTTTCATTTGTCAACATATTATTCAATAGAATTTCAGCTTCATCTGGTGTTCTTTCCCTGAAAATAGAGCCAGCACAACTATCCTAGTGGTCCTTGGAAGCATCGGTTAGTCCATTATAAAAGATATCAAGTATTTCATTTTTCTTAAGAGGATGATCAGGCAAAGCATTAAGTAACTTGAGAAGCCTCTCCCAAGCTTGTGGGAGACTCTCTTCTTCGATTTGCACAAAGTTGTATATTTCCCTCAAAGCAGCTTGTTTCTTATGAACAGGGAAATATTTAGCAGAGAAGTAATAAATCATATCCTGGGGACTACACACACAACCATGATCAAGGGAATTAAACCATATCTTAGCATCACCCTTTAATGAGAACGGAAATATTTTAAGCATATAAAAGTAGCGAGATCTCTCATCCTTAGTGAACAGGGTTGCTATATCATTTAATTTAGTAAGATGTGCCACAATAGTTTCAGATTCATAGCCATAAAAAGGATCAGATTCAACCGAAGTAATTATATCAGGATCAACAGAGATTCATAATCCTTATCGGTAACAAAGATAGGTGAAGTTGCAAAAGCAGGGTCAGGTCTCATTCTATCATTAAGAGATTGCTGCTTCCATTTAGCTAATAACCTCTTGAGTTCATATCTATCTTCGCAAGCTAAAATAGCTAAAGAAGATTCTTTATTGAAAATATAACCCTCAGGAATAACAGGCACGTTTTCATCATCACTTTCATCAATATAATCAGTTTCAATAATTTCTTTCTCTCTAGCCCTAGCAATTTGTTCATCAAGAAATTCACTGAGTGGCACAATAGTATCAAGCATAGAAGTAGTTTCATCATGAGTATCATGCATAGCAGAAGTGGCATCATCACTAATATGCGACATATCAGAACGAATAGCAGAAGCAGGTTTAGGTGTCGCAAGCTTACTCAAAACAGAAGGTGAATCAAGTGCAGAGCTAGATGGAAGTTCCTTACCTCCCCTCGTAGTTGAGGGATAGATCGTGGTTTTTCCATCTTTCAAGTTCTTCATAGTGATCAACAGATATAAATTCCAAATGACTCAAAGAATAGAGCTATGCTCCCCGGCAATGGCACCAGAAAATAGTCTTGATATCCCACAAGTAATAGGGGATCGCAACAGTTTTCGAGGGTAGAGTATTCAACCCAAATTTATTGATTCAACACAAGGGGAGCTGTAAGTGCATCTAGTGCCACCCCTAGTTGGTTTTGGAGTATTGACGACAAAGTTGGTTGAGGGACTAATGCATTTGTGAGAATTGCAGGATAACGCAGGTAGTGTCCCTCATTGATTCGGTTTACCTACCAGAGATGACCCCTAAAAATGTATGAAGACATTGAAGACATTGGTGGTATGAGAAGATATTCACATTGAAGACTATGACATGAGAAGACATTGTGTGAACTCTATGGAGCGCGAAGACTGTGTGGTTTCATTGTTTCCTTTTTCTTCTTTGTTGAGTCATAGGAACCACCGTACTGTTAAGTGGGGTCCAAGTGAACTAAGTCAGAGTGACTGAAGTGATGCTCAACTCCAATCCTATGTCTTCAAGCGAAGACAATGAGAGCAAACCTTATCTAGAGCTGGATGAGTCAGCTTTGCTTGTGGCCCAAGTAAAGTTGCCGCGTGTGTTTGAAATCTGACCGTTGGAACACGTGTCAGTTCCTTAGTGACCCAGGGTCATTTTGGACAAATCAGGTCGGGTTGCCTAGTGGCTATAAATAGCCCACCCCCTACACCGTAAATTGGTGGCTGCTCAGAGTTTGTGCACGACTTTTGTCGTTTGAGAGCAACCCACCTCAAAGCATTTGAGAGAGAGAAATCATTGCGAGGACAAAGCCCAAACACCCAGAGCCAAAGAGTGTTAGGAATCACTGAAGTCTTTCTGTCTGTGTGACCTGAAGACTTATTACACTTGAGGACTGTGAATCCTCCAGCCGGTTAGGCGTCACGTTCTGAGCATCCAAGAGTCATTGTGGATTGCCGGTGAATGATGTATGTGAAGGTTTGGAAGTCTCCCTTGAAGACTTACCAGAGTGATTGGGCGACGACTGGGTGTCCTTAGCTCAAGGGGAATAAGGTGAAGACACGGTCTTCTGAGTTAAATCTCAGCCTCCCTAACCAGACGTACAGTTGTCACAGCAACTGGAACTGGTCCAACAAATCCTGTGTCTTCAACAAACGACTGGTTCTATCCCTTCCCAACCTTACTTAAGTTTGTCTTCGTGAAGTCATTGCCTATCTATGTATCTGTTTGACTTCATTGCTTGACTACTATTGTTGATTGGCTTCTTACTATCTTCCATCTTGATCCTTACTACCTAGCTGATATTAGTCATGTGCTTTCACATCGTTACATACTTGACTATGGCTTGCTTAGGGTAGTCTATCTTCCGCTGCATAACAATTAGGTCATTTCTGTTGTTTGTCTTCAAATCTTCCAAGTTTTGAAGACTTTCATAAAAATTGCCTATTCACCCCCCCTCTAGTCGATACTAGCACTTTCAATTGGTATCAGAGCAAGGTACTCCCTTGTTCTGTGTGATTCGGTTTAACCACCTGGAGTTTTAGCTATATCGACTGCTGGGATAATCAAAGTCTTCGCTGCTTGCCCCGTGTTCGATGGAACTGAATATCCCTACTGGAAGAATAAGATGCGTATGCATCTTGAAGCCATTGATGTCGACCTCTGGTATGTCGTCAAGAATGGAATTCCCAAAACTGGTGAAGGTGTCACCCCACTGATGTCAAGAAGTTCATTCAACTGGACTCTACTGCAAAGAACATCATCTGTGGTCATCTGGCCAAAGGGCAGTATGGCCGTGTGAGTGCTCTAGAAATGTCGAAGCTAGTCTGGGACTGGCTATTCAAGGTCAACGAAGGCGTCTCATCCCAGAGAGATAAAAGAATCAGTGTTCTTCGCAACCTCTTCAACCACTTCAAGAGAAATGACAATGAAAATGTCCAGCTCACGTTTGATCGCCTCACTGATATCACAAATGAACTTCAAGCTCTTGGCGCAACTGAGGTTACCAAGCATGAAATCGTCAAGACACTGCTGAGATCACTTGATAGCTCCTTTGACACCCTTGCCCTCATGATGCAAGAACAACCTGACTTCAAGACACTCGATCCGTCTGATATACTTGAGAGGCTCAACACACATGAGTTCCAGCTATCTGAGAAAAGAGATATCTATGGCCCAAACTATGGCCGAACTCGTGCTTTGAAGGCAAAAGTTGTTTCCTCATCTGAAGAAGAATCGGACTGCAGTTCTGAAGATCCTGAAGACATTGGAAGGGAATTTGCTATGCTTGTGAAGAAGTTCCAGAAATTCACTAAGAAGAAAGGCTTCAGAAAGTCTTCACGATCCAGCTCAAGGAATGATGAAGCTTCCACCCATGATCACAGGAAGAGAACCTGCCACAAGTGCAAGAAACCTGGTCACTACATATCTGAGTGTCCACAGTGGGACAATGAGAAGAAGAAGAAGAAAAGCAAGGAATATGATTCCGATGACAAGAAGAAGAAGAAATCCTCAAAGTCTTCTAAGTCTTCTTCCAAGTCTTCATCATACAAGAAGAGCTCATCTGGCAAGGCTCGTGCTTTTGTTGGCAAGGAAATGGATTCAGATGAGGAGTCAGCTTCGGAGGAGGCGGAGGTGGAGTCTGGAGAGGAGTCTGACCCTGGTGTTGCAAGTCTGGCTCTAGCCATAGCCTATGTCGCCAAGTCCATCTTCAACACTGAAGACAATGACTTCCACACCAACGCTGAAGCTAATGATAAAGACGATCCTACTCCCACCTACTGCTTCATGGCACGTGGTGCCAATGTAAAATCACGCGATGCTTACTTTCAAACTTCAAGTGAAGATGACTCTGATTGTGAATCCAAACCCAGCTACAAAACACTTGCTAAAATTGCAACTGAACAACAAAAGGCTATGGAACATACTCAAAAACTGTTAGACAAAAGCGATGACCTACTGGACGCTGAAATGACACGTTCACAGTCCTTAGTTGATGACATAAAAAATCTTCATGCTAAGTACCAGGAACTTGAAGGTCGTCATGAATCGCTCTCAACTACTTATGAAAGGCTCTCCTATGATTATCTTCAAAGGAAACAAGAGCTTGAGAAATTGAGAGCTGCTCATGAATATCTTCAAAAGGTGAATGAGTCACTTAACGCTCAACAGATCAGTTCCGCTCAGGAAGGATTTGAACCACCATGTCTAAAATGCATTGAGCGTGATAACGCTACATCTGTTGCTGCATGTTCCACTACTGCTACTGTTTCATTGTCTTCACCTACTGATGTGGTCACTAACCCCTCTGCGGAGGATACCACTGTTGTTGCTAATGAAAATGCTATGTTGAAGACACTGCTTGAAACAGGGATGTACAAAAGTTTGAAGGGACATCCGACTCTGCGATGTCCTCAAAAAGCAGATTCTGAACCGAAACCATAGGAAGGAGGGTGTTGGGTTTGAAAGGAAAATGAATGTCGATGGCTCGTACTCGAAGCCTAAGCAGTACCCCAAAACCACATGGGTTGCTGCAAAGGAACCTTCAGTAGATCCATCTACCTTATCTGGCTTTACCTGTGCTAATCCTATTATCATTGATGAATCCTTTAATGCAAACTATAAGCTGTTCAAAAATTAGAATGGTGAAGTGTTTGCCAGGTACATTGGTACTAACTGTAGGAATGGACCACCTATGAAGAAGATCTGGGTACCTAAGCAGTACATTGAGAATCTTCCTATGAATGTCGTCATGACACCACCAAGGAAGAAGACAAACCCCAGACCTATAGCTTCATGTGGCCCAAAGGCTTCATACAGATACAGGACTCACATGAGTCACCCTAACGACAATGTTTTGCAGGGATATCATGCTCAAACTTATGAATATGAGCGTGTATCTTCGAACTGCTATGTTCATAGGACTAAGAACTTTTCAGCCTATTCATATGAGTATCATTCATCTCCTGCAAGGCTATTTGCTAGGGCTTCAAAGCCAAAGTTCTCAGATGCTGCACTTAAACTCATTGCTTCTAAGCCACCACTGAAGATGTGGGTGGCAAAGAAGAACTAACTCTCTTTTGCAGAAAACGGTCTCCAGCCAGCAATCAATGGCGTCCGATACTATTGCTGGGGACCTAAAACTCATTTAGGACGCACGATAAAATTTCATTCTATATACTTCACATCTGAATCTCTTATCAGTCATACTATGTCCTAACTTTGATATGAGCTGTGACTATCCCTATATGTGTCAAATGCTTATGCTTCACCACACTCTTGTGAAGCCTATCCTCCTAACTGCACTGTAGGGTACATCACCAAAAGCTTCAGAATGGATTATGGACAGTGGATGCACAAATCATATGACTGGTGATCGAAGTCTTCTCATGGACTCAACCTTACGTCCATCCGACAGGAGTCACATTACATTTGCTGACACTGGTAAAAGCAAAGTATTGGGTCTAGGTAGAGTTGCAATCTCAAAGGATCAACACATGGATAAAGTGATGCTTGTTGAATCCCTTGGTTTCAACTTAATGTCTGTCTCAATGCTTTGTGACTTGAACATGATTGTGATATTTGGCAAATATCGTTGCCTTGTACTAATGGAATCTGACAAATCTCTAGTCTTTGAAGGGTATCGAAAGGATGATCTATACATGGTAGATTTCTCAGCAGGTCCACAGCTTGCCGTATGTCTTCTCACAAAAGCTTCAGAATGCTGGCTCTGGCACCGAAGGCTAGGACATGCTGGCATGAGGAACTTACACTCACTCGTCAAGAAGAAGCATGTCATTGGCATCGAGGATGTCAAGTTCAAGAAGGATCATCTGTGTGGTGCCTGTGAAGCTGGAAAGATGACAAGGGCCAAGCACCCCTCGAAGACAATCATGACAACATCACAACCCTTCGAGCTGCTACACATGGACTTATTTGGACCTACGCACTACTCCACCCTCACAACAACTGCCTGTCTCTATGGCTTCGTCATTGTTGTTGACTACTCAAGATAGACATGGGTTCATATAATTCTTTACAAGACTGAAGTGCAAGATGTCTTCAGGCGCTTCGCAAATCGAGCAATGAACAATTATGGCGTGAAGATCAAGCACATCAGAAGTGACAATGGCACTAAATTCAAGAACACTGGACTTGATCTGTATCTGGATACAATGAGAATCACTCATGAGTTCTCTGCTCCATACACACCTCAGCAAAATGGCATCGTTGAGCGCAAAAACAGAACCCTCATTGAGATGGCTCGAACAATGCTAGATGAGTACAAGACACCAAGAAAGTTCTGGCCTGAAGCTATTGATACAACGTGTCACATTATCAACCGTGTGTACATCCATAAGCTTCTGAACAAAACATCTTATGACCTCCTTACTGGCAAGAAGCCAAACGTCAGTTACTTCAGAGTATTTGGAGCTAGATGCTGGATCAAGGATCCCCATCACAAGTCAAAATTTGCACCTAAGGCTCACGAAGGCTTCATGCTTGGCTACGGAAAGATTCACACTCCTACAGAGTCTTCAACCTTTATCTCTACAAAATCGTTGAAACTGTGGATGTGAAATTTGATGAAACCAATGGTTCACAGAGAGAGATTCTGCCAAATACACTAGATGAAGCTCCTTCAAACGAGTCTATCAAGCTGATGGGAACTGGTGAAATCATGCCCTCTGAAGCACAGCCTGAAGAGGAACTTATCATCTCTGCACCAAATCAACCTGAAGACAATGCTCAGACCGAAGACAATCCTCCCAATGATGAGAATGATCAGCCAGAGCAAAATCTTCGTCCTGTTCATCCTCGTGTTGCAAATGAAGTTCAAATAGAGAAGATAATTGACAGCATCAATGCACCTGGTCCGCTCACTCGATCAAGAGTAACACAGCTAGCAAACTTCTGTGGGCACTTTTCATTTCTGTCAATATCAGAACCCAAGAAAGTTGTTGAAGCTTTTATGGAACCTGAATGGATTCAAGCCATGCAATAAGAACTTCAACAGTTCAAGCTGAATAATGTTTGGGAACTAGTCAAGCTACCTGACCCTCGCAAGCATAACATTATTGGAACAAAGTGGATATATCGAAACAAGCAAGATGAGCATGGTCAAGTCGTCAGAAACAAAGCACGTCTTGTGGCTCAAGGATATACTCAAGTTGAAGGAATTGACTTCGATGAAACATTTGCTCCTGTTGCTAGGCTTGAAGCTATTCGCATACTACTAGCCTACGCTAATCATCACAACATCTTGCTATATCAAATGGATGTAAAGAGTGCATTTCTCAATGGCAAGATTGAAGAAGAAGTATATGTCGCACAACCACCTGGGTTTGAAGATCCAAAACATCCTGATATGGTGTACAAGCTAAACAAGGCACTGTATGGCCTCAAACAAGCTCCTCGTGCCTGGTATGATACAATCAAAGACTTCCTGAAGAGCAAAGGCTTCAAACCTGGATCCCTCGATCCCACACTCTTCACAAAGACATATGATGGTGAACTGTTTGTGTGCCAAATATATGTGGATGACATAATCTTCGGATGCACCAACCAGAAGTATAGTGATGAGTTTGGGTACATGATGCAAGAGCAATATCAAATGTCCATGATGGGTGAGCTGAAGTTCTTCCTTGGTCTTCAAATTCGTCAGCAAAGAAATGGCATCTTCATATCTCAAGAAAAATACCTCAAAGATTGTCTGGAGAAGTTTGGAATGGAAGACTGCAAAGGCTACACGACGCCAATGCCAGCCAAACACCATCTTGGTCCCGACGACAATGGTAAAGAGTTCGATCAAAAGGTATACCGCTCCATGATTGGTTCTTTGCTTTATTTATGTGCATCTAGGCCAGATATTATGATTAGTGTTTGCATGTGTGCTCGATTCCAAGCGGCACCAAAGGAATCGCATCACTTAGCTGTGAAGCGAATTCTTCGATATTTGGCTTACACACCAACACTCGGATTATGGTATCCCAAGGGCTCAAAGTTTGATTTGGTTGGATTCTCGGATGCTGATTATGCTGGTGACAAGGTGGATCGCAAGTCTACATCAGGCACATGTCATTTTCTTGGTCGGTCACTTGTCTGTTGGTCTTCAAAGAAGCAGAACTGTGTATCACTCTCAACTGCTGAATCTGAATACATTGCTGCTGGATCCTGTTGTGCTCAGCTTCTATGGATGAAGCAAACTCTCAAGGATTATGGCATCAACCTGAAACAAGTACCTCTCTTCTGTGACAACGAAAGTGCCATCAAAATAGCCAACAATCCAGTCCAACACTCGAAGACAAAGTGTGACACCCCAAAAATTTGGCCTTGTTTTAATGAATTAAAATTTTTGCCAGGAATTAAAACTTTGAATTTCTGAGCTCCATTTTCATTTTTTAAATCATTTCCTTCCCTGTTATGATGAGTTTTTCCCAAAGAGAAAACTTTCCAAATATGTCATTGGACTTATTTAATCTCTTAAGAGAAACTTTCCCTTATTTAATATAACTAATTAAATAATTAAGTTGCTTGATCTTTACTTTCTTGAAAATGGTTTTTCAAGGTTAAATGGCCATATTTGTACTACAACCATTGGATAAATTCACTTAAAATTCCCACAAAAAATTGGAGATGTCATGTGATGTTTTTAAATCACTTTTATACAAAAATATCTTTTATTTATGTAATAATTTGAGCTCTGCATCAATTTTTCCTTCTCTGGTCCAGAGTGCAATTTGCACTACAACCCTTTTAAATAATTCTTTATAGCCTCCACCAAAATTATGGGATATTGGTAGTAGCATATGTTTCAACATTATGCAAAAACCTAGTGCTGTTCTTTGAAAATTTTGAGTCAATCAACCTCTTTTTCATTCTGGTCCAGCCTTGTGATTTCTACTGCAATCCTATTTAATTTTGCTCCAAAGATCTTGTGTTTTCTCCTACTTGTAGACAGCCCTACCAAACCCCTAAATCTAGGAGCATGCACCCATTGGATTAATTTTGGTTCATGAAATAATGTCATTTATTTCCTATCCAGAATTGTAGTTTTGTAAAACTTGCACTAACAAGTTTCTCCTTTTGCCAAACTAACCCTACCACTCTCTCTTGCATCTAAGGAGACTTGCCTAAGTGCCCTTGGCATTTTGTCAAACACCTTATGGGCATGATCTGTTTTGGCATGGATTTTAGTTAGCAGTGTGAACTTGATCCTCTGACCCCTCAAGCTTGTCCATTGATCCCCTTGCAAGCCATAGCCTAGACCTGCTAACTCCCAGCTCCAACCAAGCGCTCTGGAGTGCCATGGCATATCGCCGAGCATCTGGTGTACGTGCGCTGGGCGCGCCCAGAGCGCGCAAATTGCAGCCGCGCACACGGGCCGCCGCGTCGCGCCCCTGTCTTGGCCCACACTGCAGAACCTCGCCACGCACTCCCCGCCTCGCCACAACACGACAGCCCGCCCTGGCGCCCTACAGCGCCACCGCCAGAGCACTTTTGGCGGCACGCCGGCGTCGGCCGATAGCCTCTGCGTCGTTCAGCGCCACCCAAGCCACCCCGGCTCGCCACCTGGCCCCTTGAATAGCTCAAGCTCATCCGCAGCCTTGTCCGCTAGCCCTCGTCGCCGCCACGTCGCCCTAGCTACAGAGAGGTGGTTCACCGGAGAGCTTATCCACGACCGCCGCGGAACCGCCTTGCCTCGCCTATTTAAGGGACCCCGAGCCCCTCTGAGCACGCACGCAACCTCAGGCTACCCCCATGGAACCCCCATAGCCCGCAATCGTCAGGGAAACGCCGCCTTCTTCATCTCCGGCAACTCCTGCCGCCGCCACTGTCTCGTTCACTCCGGCGCCACCAGGGCTTCCCCCTCTCCGTTCTCTTCACCATGAACACCTCCTTCCTTCCAGGAACCAACCCCCTACTTGATTTTGATCGGGAGCCATCGCCGCCACAAAATCACTTTGTCACCGAAGCCCCCTCCGCCACGGAGCTCGCCGCCGGCGACTCCCTCCACCCCCGGCGACCCTGCGACCACCGGAAGGACCGCCTAGGAGTGGCGGATCCATCCCTGCGCTCAGATGCCCGCGAAGAAACGCTGTTCGCCGGCGACGATCGCCGGACGCCCCGCCTCGGCTCGGGACAGAGGAAGAGGAGGGAGAAGACTGGTCAAACCTGACCAGTGGGCCAGGAAGGCCCACTGTTAGGGACACCCCGTGCCGTCCACGTGTTTTAAGTGGAGGCGTAAAACCTCAAGTATGCCTCCTATGACCGAAAGCGTATTTCTATCTAAAACGTTTTTCTTTTTCTGTTTTATTTAAAAATCAGATTTTGACCAAATCTTTGACTGGCTTTATCTTTTTAAATATAGGTCCAAATGAACTGATTCTTTTTCCTACCTCTCTCAAATAATGTCTAGTTTATTTTAAGATTTATTTGAAAAAAATTCAAAAACAAATTTTTGTGCTGTTTTGATTTTGTGTGTTAATTCTTTTATATTGCTAAAATAAGATTTTTGAAGAGAGGAGAAATGTTTCAAGTTTTGGAGTGCACTCTGCCTTTCCACACATTGAAGGCAAGCATTTTGAATCCCGGCATAATATATATTTTTGGTGTGATCGTTGATACATTTATAACACCACCGCATTTCGAAGGACTTGTTATTTCATGTGGTATGATCATATGCATGAGTGCATATTAGTGATTTCCATGCTGTTGGAAATGAACACACTTGTGATACTAATCACCCTCATGTGCCTTGCATGCATACCGGCAGGAACCCGGGAAAAACCTTTGCCTTGGGTAGGCATGAGTTTGTCGCCGGTCTCCGCCGGGACGGTTATGTCTGGTATGGCATGGTAAGGTGATATGAGCGGTGACTCTGTTGGATGAAATATATTCGTTATACTAATCATGCAGGGAATACCTAAACCTCCTGAGTCGACCGTGGATCGAGTCTTGTTCCAGTAACCCCCATACTTGTTTCGTACTACCACTCGTCTCTACAGCAAGTAGAGTACGGTTCAGTAAGTTGTCAACCTCGTTCTAGCACACACCATACAAAGAGGCCATGGTGGAAGATACCGGTTGTAGCTGGTAGGCAGGCCACCTGGTCCGGGGGCATGGGTGTTTCCGGTTGGGACCGAGAGGGGAGGCCACCCCTTAGAGCGCGCGATATAAATTTGATCCCATGCTACTCGAGGTTGTAGCCTCCCCACTTAGAGTTTGCTTAACAGGTGTCGTGGGTGATTCCAGACACGTGTGAGTTAAGCTGGTATGTGCAAGTCAGGTGTGGTTTCAACAAAAAGATCGTAGACGGAATTAGTCCCGATGGACTAAAGAAATCCGTTACTCGTGGGTAAAGAGTACACCCTCTGCAGAGATTAAACCTATTCGAATAGCCGTGTCCATGGTTAAGGACTACAGTCTGGGATGGGTCAAGTGTCGGTCTTAGCATCGGTCTTCGGAGGTGAAACTGTTAAACCAGAAATGGAATTACTACTTGTGACTTGTGATAATGTATGATTATTATTATTGTTGACTAACCCGTGATATTATTGTTATTATCGAGTATCTCTGGGATGGTTCTACCTTCGGGATATTCACTATGATTGTTTATTTTAAAGCCCTTTATGTGGTGTCGCTCAGACGCCCGACTGCGGTATTTCTTTTAAAGCCCTTTATGTGGTGTCGCTCAGACGCCCAACTGTGGCATTTCTTTTAAAAGCCCTTTATGTGGTGTCGCTCAGATGCCCGACTGCGGCATTTCTTTTAAAGCCCTTTATGTGGTGTCGCTCAGACGCCCGACTGCGG
>NC_041393.1:555067970-555087596 GCF_002162155.2 Triticum dicoccoides | reverse complement strand
ACGCCCGACTATGGCATTTCTTTTAAAGCCCTTTATGTGGTGTCGCTCAGACGCCCGACTGTGGCATTTCTTTTAAAGCCCTTTATGTGGTGTCGCTCAGACGCCCGACTGTGGCATTTCTTTTAAAAGCCCTTTATGTGGTGTCGCTAAAACTCCCGACTGTGGCATTGCTTGTTATTTATTTCATAAATTTTAATACTACCATGTTATTGCATTTTTTATAAATAACTTGCTTGCACGCATCAGAGTTTTATTTATCTTTTGTGACTGACGTCATGAGCATAATTTTTTCAGCACATCATTGTTATATTATACCTGTGTTCATAATGTTTGCGAGTACATTCAAAGTACTCACTGGCTTGTCCCTGGCTATTGTCTTGGCCAGATTTTCTTGCACGGAGAGGAGCGACGCGATGACAGCCCCGGAACCTAAGCATTGGAGATAGCAGCCTCGCGAAGATAGGAGTTAACCTGGTCAGCTGTTCCTGTGGGAATTGGAGTCCCATAGACACTGATGATCCACAAACCGCTTCGGCCATCAACCACTAGAAACCATTTGTTGTACTCACAGGCCAGAATGGTCTTGTACTACATATTTTGTATTTTTCTTGGAATTTCGGTATCAAGTTGGAGCCTCATCAGCTAACAGTAATCCTGGGGCTGATGAGCACGACGGTCTTTTCTGGAAATTTATACCCGGAAAACCGGTCGTG
Source organism: Triticum dicoccoides (assembly GCF_002162155.2). Taxonomy (NCBI): domain Eukaryota; kingdom Viridiplantae; phylum Streptophyta; class Magnoliopsida; order Poales; family Poaceae; genus Triticum; species Triticum dicoccoides. The sequence continues at coordinate 555,086,883 of NC_041393.1, read as the reverse complement.
GCACAAAGCACATTGAAATTCGTCATCACTTTCTCAGAGATCACGTTATGAAAAAAGATATCGATATCATTCACGTCAACACTGAAGAGCAACTGGCAGATATCTTCACAAAGCCCTTGGATGAGAAAGTTTTTGCAAGTTATGGTGTGAGCTAAATATCTTGGAATCCTCTAATGTCCTATGATCAGGCACACATCCTAACACTTATGCATGTTGATGACTTAGATGTGCAACACACAAAGTAATGTATATCTTCGATCAATGAAGATTTACACTCTGAGTGTGAATACATTAACATGGAATTTGACTTCGGAGCGCCACGATAATTGTGCGCCGTGTCTGGGTCTAATACTTCCTATACGGTGCGTAACGCCACCACCAACTTTCTCTGTTTGAAGTGTTTCACTCATGGTGTTATATTGCAATGACTTCGCATTTGGTTTGTCTTCAGTTTCAATTTGTCTTCATGATTTTCTACACTATGATTATTTGATTGCTTTTTGATATATATACATATACTAGTGTTCTATCCTCTACAACATTCACTTATAGCTATGTCTTCAAGATTAAATCTTTTGAACTAAGTGAATGTGATCGGACCCTAACCTCTCTATGCTTCCTATCTCAAGCTCTATCTGTTCAAATCATATGCATTCTATAGAAACTGTCGAATGTCTTCTCTGCGTCCTAGTCAGCAGAAGGCAAAGAGACAAACATTAAATCTGTTTTAATGACTTATCTTTATTGTTGAAATCCGGAGAAGCCGGAACAACTCTCCGACATGCCTGGCAGGCGTGGGAATGTGGGACAACTCTGAGTATGTTGCATGCTTGCCACGTGCCCCTCAGATGTGAACCGCCAGGGGCACCAGCGTAATTGCGCTGTGTCTCTCACCTACTTATAAATACTTGTCCCCTGCGGTAAAGAAATCCTTCTTCCACCTTCCCACCTCCATCAAAACCCTAGCGCCACCGCTAGCTCGCGACGACACCGGCGACGAAGCGCTTAGCTGCCGCGACTTCTCCGACGCCGTCCTCACGCCGGCCGCGAACATCGTCCTCTCCGCCGTCGTCGTAGGTGTCCTCCGTCGCCAAGTTAGGGCACGGTGGGCTGAACTGCTCGGTCTCCTATTCATCCCATCTAGCAGTTCTTCATGCGGTAATTATAACTCTATTTTTACCACCTTTTTGATCTTCAAGATTCATCCTGTTTACCGAAAGTGGTTTCTGCCTATTCAAGTTAGATCTATTCTGTCTGCATCTCATACTGCCTAGTCGATTCACTTAGATTTCCTGTTTAGTTTGATTCCTCACTTGTACTTATTCACGGATTGGTACAAATCTGGAACCAACTCACCTATATAAGTGAATGTCTTCGCAACATGAGGTCAATGTCTTCAAACTGATTTATCTTCAAAATCTTTTGAGAATGCATATGACCTCTTCCCCTTCCCTCGCATCTCTAATGCTGTCACAGGTACATGTCCGTGGGAGAATCCCTTGGTTCTCATAGTCCGCATTCGTTTGCAGAATACTTACAGCATCATATCAATTCTCCTGAAGCCAGTTCCTGCTTGACCAGCAAGCGTAAGTCTCTGAAGCCTTTGAACATATTGAAGCCATTCAGTTTGAAGTTCATGGCTGCAGAAAAATCAGCAAGGAAGGGTGGCAGACAACGCAGAGAAGGAACATCCAAAGATCTACCTGATGACTTAGCAGAATTCTAAAAGACAGATCCCGAGGAAAATTATCATTAGAGAAAGACGCGAATCCAATGGATTCGACGCTATTGGGCTGAGGAGTGGTTCAAGTACAAATTTGTAACAAAGGAATATCCAGAGAAGAATGCCATCAAGAGACCTTGGGGTGATATCCTCTATCGAGGCCTTCAACCCAAGAGCAGAGCTGAAGCCATTGATCAAGGCTTCTATCCTTGCATGGTCCATGGACCACAACCTGAGAACGCCGACCCCACCTCACTACTCTGGTGTCATGACGACTCTCTCTTCAAGCGCAACTACCAGTTTGCTGTGGCTTCGGCCAAGAAGAACAAGAAGTCCTTGGGCTTGGACTTCAACCCTGGTCCCTCTGCTCCCCGTGCTGACGGTTCCCGTGATGCTAATCCCAATGTGATCGGCCCCTTCTCCAACCTTGATGGCCTCATCACCTACATCGTGGTTCAAGGCGCCAGAGTTGATCATTCTGAAAATGATGCAGACTCCGATGAAGCCCCTGCTCCTCCTCCAAAGCCGCAGAAGCAAAAGAAGCCAAAGGCTTCAAGATCAGCTGCACCTCCGAAGACTTCTCGTGCGAAGCCACTGGCCACTGCACCTCCTGAAGCCAGTGTGTAGTCTGAAGATCAATCCTGTGTATCCAAGAGAACGGAGAAGAAAAAGCAACTTGTCAGGCCATCTGATCAAAGAGCCTTGACTCCTACCGCAATTCTGCGTGAAGAACCCATTGATCTGTCAAGTGATGAAGATCTTGCTGATGATGCCCTTGAGCAGCTGATAAAGAGCAAGGAAGAAGCAGAAATCTTCAATAACTTGCCTCTCTTTGATGTGGCCATCATCCACAATTTCATTGATGAGTGGTTCGACACCCCCAATGTTAGCTTTGAAGATTTACAACTTCCCATTGGCCTCAGTGTCGCCTTCAATGGCGCCATTGCTTCTGAGCTAGCTCTCGCTCAGCGCATTGTTGAGCTCAAGAATAAGATTGATTATGAGAAGGCTCAATTCAAGAAGCATGTGGCCAAGCTAAGTGTTCAAGACAGCCGAAACTTCAAAGTCATGCTCCATGAGCTTAAAGAAGCTTTTCTGAAGAAGCGTGAAGAATCTCAGGGCTCTCGAGAGCGCATGAAGATTTTGGCTGATAAGTGTGTGCTCGCCTACAATGAGGCTGAGAAGCGCAAATCACTTGGCCGTCCTGGTATTGACCCAAGGATGGCTGCAAAGAAGAAGAAGAAGCTTCCTGCTGAACAGCCTGAACCTTCGAGCCACGAAGCCCCTCGCATTATCTTCCCAAGCAGCATGACTGGCTCAAAGCCAAAGGTCGCCTCAACCGCTTTAGAACAGAAGAAGACGAGGGCTGTCGAGGCTGAAGCCAGAAAGAGAAAGAACACTGAAGCCTCTGATGCCGCTCCCTCCAAGAAGAAGCGCAAGACCAAGAAGACTAGGGCTGCTTCCACAGAGCCCTTGGTTGTTGAACCCATTTCAGTGGTTCGCCCAGCGTCAGAACAACAAGAATGAAGGATGATAGTTCATGAGCCTGCTCCCACAGAGGCTCATGAAGCTGAAGATATTCCAGCAGCTGAACCCACCGCTGCTGAAGACATTGGTCATGATGACAATGTAGCTGATGATGAAGTTCTTCCTCAGATCGAACATGACATGGTATCATCGCCTGTTCATACGAACAGCGAACTCATCAGCATTGGTCGTCCTCTCACGCCAATTGCTCAGGATGCATCATGGGCTGATCATCCACAACTACAAGACTCCCCCAGTACTCCCCAACAACAACAACAAGCTACACCCCCCGTGCAAGAAGAGGATGAAGACTATGAGGCTCAACCAACTCCATCTCGTAAGGAGAAGCCAACATTTCGCAGGCTTCGCAAAGGACAAAGGCCTCAAGTCCCTCTGTCGAGCGTTCCATAAGGAGAAGTGCAACGTTCACCTGTTGCACGTCAAGTATTTTCTGAACCTGCTCCAACTGTGAATGTCTCCGAGTCTGAAGCACATGCTGCTGAAGACATTCCGGCTGCATCAGCCGAGGAAAATCAAGAAGAAGTACGTGTACCTACTCCCCCAATGATTGAAGAAGAAGAAGTTCCTGATGTGAACGTGCCTGTGCCCGACCCTCCTGTTCGTCAAGAGGAGGTTGACAATGTTGAGGCTGCCACCGCCAACGCCAATGAAGCCAATGACGTAGTCATGGCTGACGCTAATGTGGAACCTGCCCCAACTAGTGTGCCTAAAGCAAATGTGGCCACTAAACCTGAAACCACTAACGCTGCTGCACCTGAAGCTAATGTGACAACCGCTCCAGAAGCACCTGTTGTGCAGCCTGCCGCCTCAGCTGTTGCCCCTGCTCCTGTTCCGCCACCAAGGCCTCACACAATTGAGCAAGCATACAGTCATGGTCAGCTTACCACTGTCCGATGGCCCATTCTGGTGCCTCCGCCTACTGCCTCAGGACCTCAATTTGACTATCATGTTGAGCATAGGCCTCAGGTCCAGAAGCCAAAGCCTAGGTTGCCAAGGTTTCCAGGTACTGCCAACTCACCAGGGTCCTTCAATGCTAATGGCTTCAAAAGCCACAATACCTTCTTTGACAGCGCCAAGAACCCCTACTCCAAGCCAAGGATATCATCAGATCGGTTCTGGAGCTATCAGCAGAGAAGTTATTACTCCTGCGTTCTATATGATCAAGGGCGCATTTTCCCTCATATGCGCCTTGACACTGAAGCCATTGCTGGACTGCCGTGCTTAGAAGAAGCACTTGATTGCTTTCGTGATGCTGGTCTGCTCCACTTTGTGACAGACAAAGAACATTGGAATGAAGAGCTATTGCTTCAATTCTATGCTACTCTACACATTCGCGGCTACTACAGAGACATCAAGACATGGGTTCTCGAGTGGATGACTGGAAATGTTCATCATGAAGCCAAAGCTATGGATATCATCGAGCTTACAGGGCTAGCCACTCCTGGAGAACTATATGAACCTGACTGTCAGCTACACCGGAATGTTGTTGTCAGGACCCCGATCCTCGGTCACACCGATCTAGCATGTAACACATCATATCACTTTGCGGCCTCACGCACGGTATTCCCACGGGTGCCACCTTACCTTGCCCGGGACCGTTTGCGCCTTTTGGCTCACGTATATGATAGTGTCGCTAGCATCCATATGACAAAGAACCCGGGCTGACATGGCTAGTCGTGAACCCAAAGTGGCACTATCTTACAGGGACAAGCATCCATGACCCAGCATCGAACGTGTCGGTCATCAGCGAGTGAATCCAGGCTGTAGCACTGGGCTAATAGGACTCCGGTGAACCGGGCTGTAGCGGGCTAACAGGACTCCGGTATTCATCGCGTGACATTTCCCCGAAGGGACAGACACAGGAACGAAGAAGGACACATGCCTCAGTGGAAGCACTAGGAGACATTTCCCGGTAAGAGAGGCTACTAAGGATAAACAACTAGATAGCCAGATCCCACACATACCAAGCATTTCAATAACATACACACAATATGCTCGATATGTGCAAATACAACATGGCATCACAACATGACTCTACGACTCAAATATTTATTCATTAGGCTCCGAGGAGCAGGATATTACAAACATGGGTCTCATGACCCAACATTCAGAGCATACAAATCAAGCACAAGCGGAAGCTATCATGTCTGAGTACAGACATCTATAAATGAAAAAGGCTGAGAAGCCTGACTATCTATCAGATCCTGCCGAGGGCACAAGATCGTAGCTGAGGTAACAAGCTAAACGTCGAAGTCCACGTGGAACTACTAGTGAGACTGAAGTCTCTCTGCAAAAACATAAATTAAGCAATGTGAGTACAAATGTACCCACCAAGACTTACATCAGAACTAACTACATATGCATCATTATCAACAAAGGGATGGTGGGGTTTAACTGCAGCAAGCCAGCTTTGACTCGGTGGCTATCCTGAACTACGACTGCAAGTAACTCTTTTGAGGTGGCGCACACGAGTCCACATATTCACCATATCAATACACCACTATGGATCCGCTCCCGTCTCCCTGCGAGAACGCCATCCATAGCACTCACGCTTATCTTGCGTATTTTAGAGTATCCACTTTCACTTGTCTATGAACTGATATAAGCAACCCAGAAGTCCTTTTCCGCGGACACGGCTATTCGAATAGATGATGTTAACCCTGCAGGGGTGTACTTCTTCACACATGTTTCCACCACTTAGCGTCTGCACACGACATGTGCTCGGCAGACTTCAAGCGAAAGCCGACGTGGGTGTAGACCACGACCTACCTAAACACTCAAGTCTCTAGTCCAGGTTTATCGCCTATTCGGGTTCCATCCATGAGGAGATCCGGCCGGAGTTTTGCTCACAGCCCCAAACGATGTGAACAGGGTTCCGTGACACCAAACGGGCGCCCGGTATACCCGGCCACGTGCCTACCGCATCACAGCCCACCCCTCCGGTCAGCGCGGTGCACGGCCTCCAGCATACTACAAACACCAGAAACTAATTGCAACTCCTGGACAGAGGACAAGGGTGAATAAGAAGTCGAGCGGGGTCATAATTCAGGGCCCAATGCATGGTAGTAGCTGAATCATGGATCACATACACAGAGCTCAGTTCCTGAGGACGGCTTCAATGAGACAACCCACCATGTACTCCTACATGGCCTCTCACCTCTACCTTTACCAAATCGTGTTCACACACTTAGCTTACACACAGTAGGACATGTTCACACACCTCTGATTCATCCCCGATGAATCAGACCTGACTCAACTCTAAGCACTAGTAGGCATGACAAACAAACATGAATGAGTAGGCACAACATGGCTCAAACAACTCCTACTCATACTAGTGGGTTTCATCTATTTACTGTGGCAATGACAGCTCATGCAGAGGATAAAGGGGTTCAGCTACCGCAGCAAGTAACAGTTGAATCGTTGTTGTCCTAATGCAGTAAAAGAGAGCAGGAGCGAGAGAGTAGGATTGTATCGGAATGAACAAGGGGTTTTTGCTTGCCTGGCACTTCTGAAGATAACATTGAGTCTTCATCAGTGTCAACGATCACATCGTCGGAACATCGTCTACTGGGAGGGAACAGATACCGGCAACAAAGAAGAAATACAATCAATGCAATGCACAATATGATGCATGCTATGACATGGCAATATGAATGTGTTTTGGGCTAATACACCTAGCTATGATTTAAATGAAGTTGGTTTGAGTACAAGATTCAAATTCCAACTCCATATGTGATTAGTCAAATGCCATTTAATTGATTTGTGCTATAAAGCAGCTATAAGTTGTTCTAACATGCATGAAAATGGTACAGATGGATTCCTTGAATTTTTCTGATAATTTTTCATATATAAATTATTTAATTTGGAGTTACGGTTGAATTTCTATGAATTTTAGAAGTTTATACAATTTTCTGGAATTTTCTAAATAAAAATAAATCCAGAAAACCTATTACCACGTCAGCATGACTTCACGGTGACGTCAGCAAGTCAACGGGCGTTGTCCAGGTCAAATCTGACCTGTGGGACCCATATGTCAGTGAGACATACACTAAACCCGCGTTGACTCGGGCTTTGACCCGCTACGAGGCCCGCTGTCAGTGTCTGTTAGTGTGCTAATTGGAGGGATAAGCCGCTAATGGCAACGCCACGTCAGCTCCCGCCGGAGTTTCGCCGGCGACGACCTAAACTGCGGCGGCAACTCGCCGGAATTGAGCTGCGGGCGACGGATGGATGCGCGAAGGCCACCAGGGGGTAGACCGCGCTCGACCGCGTCTAGCTGAGCGATCGGAAGGCCTCGGAGTCACCGGAGATGACGACGGCGAGCACAGAGGCGGCGGCCGGAGCTCGGGCGCCGATCGATTCGACGCTATGGTGCACTACGGGAGAAACTGGTGGGTGCTGCGGGCTCCTGAGGTTGCGGTGAGCACGACGGTGGGCTCGGGAGCGAGCTGCGGTGGCTGTGGCCACGGCCACGCCATGGCCGGCGGTGAGGAGCAATCGGCTCCGGTGAAAAGGGCGGATAGAGTGCGGGAACGAGCGCGAGGAGGAGGGGAAATGGAAGAGGAGCTCACAGCGGATCCAGTAGAGGCAACGGCGAGGCCGGGGAGGGGCTGGAGCTCGCGAATCCTCGAAAGTTCGCCGGCGGCCGAAGGTTGGGGACGAGCTTGAGGGCGACGCTGCAGGGCTTCCAGAGGGCCGTGGATCGGTGGGGAGGAAGAGGGGGTCGAGGAGCTTTGGGAGGCGTCGGGGAGGCGAGGGGTGGCCGGTGGCCACGGGTACGGCGACGATGATGGCGAGCTCCGCTCGGTGGTGTGCGCGAGAGGGGAGCAGAGGAGGGGATGGGGTCCAGGGGGAGAGAGGAGAGGTGCAGGGGCGAGGGGGAGTGCGTGGCACTCGCAGGCGTGTCGGGGCGGCGGTGGGAAGCAGGAGGTGGCCGGGGCGCGTGGCCGCGCGCGTCGGGCGCGTGCCCGTCCTCCTGGCAGGGAGGAAGACGACAGGGGAGGCCCAGATGGGCTGGGCCGCACAGGAGCTGGGCCGGCTGGGCTACCAGGTGAGCGCCAGGTAAGATTTCTCTCCTCTCTGCCTTTCCTATTTCTGTTGTTTTTTTTAATATTGTTCTGTGTTGTTTTAGTTTAGTAAAATACTAAACCATTTTATAAAATCCTGAAAATAGTTATGTGGCTAGGACTAAAATATACCAAACCACATAAAATGTTCCAGTATTATTGGACATATATTATTTATATATCAAATATATATCCAATGCCAATAGTTATTGAATTAATTCAAAGGCCCAAAATAAATGTTTCAGTCACTCCAAAAATATTGGTTTGCATTTTATTCTTGCCAATATTTTTCAAAGCTGAAAAGGAACATTTCCTTGGAAACATTTGAAGCAATTTTTAATGTTGATCATCTTTTTTTTTAAATGATTTCTGAGGCTCTCCAATTCCCCAATTCAAATTTAAAGAAATTTAGACATGATGCATGGATGCAATGCCACTAGTTACAAGCAAGCTCTGGGGCTATGACAACTCACCCCCGCTAAACAAGAATCTCGTCCCGAGATTCAAGCGTAGGGTAAGGTGAAGGGGGAACGCCAACTAGCACAATCTTCACAATCCAGGTTGCACTTCAATTGAACGTTGATTCGTTCACCATCATTGTCTCGAAGTCTTGCCTTGAGAACTCCAACTATCATGACAACGAGAGGAAAGGAAAGACCCTAAAAGAATTGTTCTTCCCGAAGGTCGAACAACTCAGGATTAATCCACGGAATGAGACATAGCAACATCTCTCGAGCTGAGAGACGAAGCACACATCCATAGGAATGGAGTGAAGCAGATGACAAAGGTTCACTAGGTAGACAACAACTCCAGACTTAAGAATGTGGTGACCGGTTGTCAACGTAGCGAGGAGTTGAATTGCCATGATACCATAACGATGCACCTTAGGGAAGGTGACTCGTGGAAATATCCCCTTAAGTGGCAAAAAGAATTACCTTTGATTCAAAGATCATTGAAACTCTTTAAACCAGCCTAAGGAAATTCTCGAGCGATCGTTTGGAGGGGGTCGGTAGAATGGCATACTCGGACTTGGATGATGTGGACTACCTTGTTGAAGACAACGCAATGGATGATTTTTGCTTACCACCAGAAATGGAAGAGACCCATGGTAGAATGGCACAGTGGCGGTGCAAGCTGGGAACAAAATGCAAATGCTGGGAATGATTCTGGTAACTGGGGAAGAACCCAACAATAGAGAGTGAATTCACTGTTTGAAAAGTTATAGCATTGCTGAGGAAACTGAGAGGAATCCCAGTTAGAGCCGATGATAACACGTAGCGCTTGTGCGTGCTCTCAAGAACTTGAGCATTTCCATAATCATCAAGATTTTACCAACATCCGTGTCAAGGATCCTGGCAACACAACATACTACCATGATGGCTAATGATGGATGATGCAGATGCAAAGGAAGATAACACCTTCTCAGATTTCACCTTAGCGAGGCCAAGGAAACAAAATATGGATGATCGACCGAGAGACATTTAGCACTCCGCTTCTAATGTTCTCCTTGATGTGCTAGCGTAATCCACCCATAGATATGGTTTGATATCTAGAACATCAAGTAAAGGTCGGACTTCGGGATCTCAAAAATCCATAAGGAACAACTAGGGAGTAAATCCTACGAAATCCCTATGGGGAGGTGGCCAACTTCCTCAATCAAGATATTATAATAACAGGTCTTCCGGCTGGGTGTGTTGGCCACGACATCCACTTTACCGGTTTCCGAGGGACCGATATTACAGTTCTTGGGAAATGTTCCAAACCATCATATCTGCCTGAGATTCAGATCTGGTTGGTGTCAGGATATTCCAGACTCATCGAGTCTAGGAAGAAAAACGAAAGTTTGCAACACAAACCGACGAGATAATGTTGCGGGATTCTCGGGGAGTGAGCTACGGTAGCAAGCTCCAAAACATGAGCTGGTTCTGCTACAACATGTGAACATGTTGTCCCAGACAAGCATGACCACACAGTGTTCTTATAATAAAACACTACCGAGTTCAGGAGGGAAACCATCATCGAGGATATCGAAGTTTTGTACAAATCCGTCTGGTACCTTCGGGACTAGCACTTAGAACTTATTAACCTTGAACCAATCAATCAGTGGCTTTGTGTGCTAGGGACACATATAGAATGGAGGTTGCAAGTCTCCGAACCACAGAATACTTCGCACGTATGCATGACTGATTTGGGATGATTCCAAAGGAAACAACATTGACTTTCTCGAATCCACGGCGGCAACTTGCATCAAATGCACATGAACTGGAGGAAGTCACTTCTTACATCCGAACATATGCTTCATGAACTAGAATTAAGAAAATGCCTTCAAAAGTTTCCAACACTAGGTTGATGTTCAACATGATTCATGGGGGGAGACAAAACGCTACTGATGAGCTCAACAACAACTCATCGGAATTTCCATATCACTGGACTTCCACCATCATGCGAACACGGTGATAGCATTGGTCAGATCAAGGATGTAATGGTGTATGCTCGAGGGATCAACCACGATTAAGACAACATTACGAGCATTGTTGGTACTGATTTGATTTGAGGATAGCCCATAACCAAATCAAAGGTTGGATAAGACAATAGGTCCAGCAACTGATCATAGGGACCAATCGACGAAAATATCATCTTTCTTCAACACACACTACACAAGAATATCCCTTTGGAACGAGCTAAGTCAGGCAAGCTTTTATCTTCCAACTCTCCAAGTCGTTGTCTAGCTTAACCAACTAGCTCAGGGATATCTAACACTGATTCTTGGAGAGAAGGTGGTTCATAAGAAACCAACTTGATCACGAGCTCAACACAGCGGTCAGGTGACAACCTGGTAATACTTCCGAGAAGATCTTCGGAAAATCACGAACCACCGGTATGTTACTAAGCTCGAGAACAATCTTGCTTTCCAGGGCAAGACGATATGATCAAATAAGCAAGGATTTGAATAATCCTAACTCATTGATCGAGGAGTGCACAGGAAATAAGGACTAGGTAGCACGAACAGTCTTAGAATGATGATTCAAGAACCAACACGCTAAGAATGAAATTATTGTCCTTTAACTACCAAGCAACAAGGTTGCTAGGAGTATTGATTTCACACATCACGATTCACTTGTCGACATTCCGGTTACAATAACACAGGAACCGAGGAATGAACAATGATGGCAAGAAGTATCACTGTACCAAGAGTTCATAGGGTGGTGTGCAATTCCTATAACATTCCCGATATAAAGATGGTAATACTCCAAGGTAGAGCAGAACAAAAGCTGAATTAGCAATTTGATCTGCGAAGCACAACTTCTTTGACCCAACCCTGGATATGGGTCAGGTTCTGGAGTTTGTTTCTCCTAGTCATTCTGGAATAGAATGGCTTGACGGACCACAAGAGTAATAGGCATCGATGAATGAACGCACGCATACTCTTGACTATCAATTGATAGACGAGGTCAGAAGACAACCAAAGAGGGACAACTCAAAGGAACATATGACTTTTTGAGTTGTGGATGCATGGATTAACATGTCGAACGAGTTCAACATATTTCTTCCGGATAACCCATGCAGAAGGTTAGGACTGGCAGAGTCACAATATAGCATGGAGAACTCATCGAGAGCACTCTTGTTGTCATCTTTTGGTTCAGAAGAACTCCTGCCAAGAATGGTTCATGGTAATTGGAAGAAGGATGTACCACGAACCTCGAGGACTATCGCAAAGGTTACTAATAACCTAAAGGAACTAGCAAACACTATCAACATGAAGTAAGTAGAGTGAATCTCGGGTTCAAAACCCAAGGAGTAGAATACCTACTACTAAGTGGCATCACGGGATGCTTTCGAGAATAAAGGCCAGAATCATCACACTGGGACACAAAACATGGCTAGACTACTAGATGATCCCCTGAGACACCTAGGGTCATAATAATAACTCCAACATAAAGGTCGAGGCAGTGGAGTACCTCAACTCAACAATTTGTGTGATTAACCTGGCCTAAAAGACATTGAAACCAGAGGAAAAGGATTTTGCAAATGCATCAGACTCTTTGGAAACCTGGGATGACTCGGACAGCATAACGGCTGTAAATGCTCAGAAAAGATTTGAGACATTCACAAAAATGGTGGCATAACCACTCAGAAGCACAATATCAAGGTCTCGAGATCAATAATTAACATACAGAGGGAGAAACTGAACTGAGGCTTAAATCCAACAATCTATAAGTCTACGGATTAGTAACACGTGATCCTGATAGAAAGAAGAGATAGCCTAGTTCTTAATCCCCGTAGGAAAGATAAGATGACTCAGATCAGAAGGGCATAAAGTATAAGGAGTAAAAAGAGCCTTACGTTCCATCCCACAATCAATTCCCTTATATAACTAAAGAATTTCTAGACTCAACTTCGACCAGTTTGGCTTGGTAATCCTACAGGCAGTCAAGCTCTGATACCAACGCTGTCAGGACCCCGATCCTAAGTCACACCGATCTAGCATGTAACACATCATATCACTTCGCGGCCTCACGGACGGTATTCCCACGGGTGCCACCTTACCTGGCCCGGGACCGTTTGCGCCTTTTGGCTCACGTATATGATAGTGTCGCTAGCATCCATATGACAAAGAACCCGGGCTGACATGGCTAGTCGTGAACCTAAAGTGGCACTATCTTACAGGGACAGGCATCCATGACCCAACATCGAACGTGTCGGTCATCAGCGAGTGAATCCAGGCTGTAGCACTGGGCTAACAGGACTCCGGTGAACCGGGCTGTAGGGTGCTAACAGGACTCCGGTATTCATCGCGTGACATTTCCCCGAAGGGACAGACACAGGAACGAAGAAGGACACATGCCGGCCAGCCTAAGTGTTCCGGATCAGTAGCAAGCTACCATGGCTCAGTGGAAGCACTAGGAGACATTTCCCGGTAAGAGAGGCTACTAAGGATAAACAACTAGATAGCCAGATCCCACACATACCAAGCATTTCAATAACATACACACAATATGCTCGATATGTGCAAATACAACATGGCATCACAACATGACTCTACGACTCAAATATTTATTCATTAGGCTCCGAGGAGCGGGATATTACAAACATGGGTCTCATGACCCAACATTCAGAGCATACAAATCAAGCACAAGCGGAAGCTATCATGTCTGAGTACAGACATCTATAAATGAAAAAGGCTGAGAAGCCTGACTATCTACCAGATCCTGCCGAGGGCACAAGATTGTAGCTGAGGTAACAAGCTAAACATCGAAGTCCACGTGGAACTACTAGTGAGACTGAAGTCTCTCTGCAAAAACATAAATTAAGCAACGTGAGTACAAATGTACCCAGCAACACTTACATCAGAACTAACTACATATGCATCATTATCAACAAAGGGATGGTGGGGTTTAACTGCAGCAAGCCAGCTTTGACTCGGTGGCTATCCTGAACTACGACTGCAAGTAACTCTTTTGAGGTGGCGCACACGAGTCCACATATTCACCATATCAATACACCACTATTGATCCGCTCCCGTCTCCCTGCGAGAACGCCATCCATAGCACTCACGCTTATCTTGCGTATTTTAGAGTATCCACTTTCACTTGTCTATGAACTGATATAAGCAACCCAGAAGTCCTTTTCCGCGGACACGGCTATTCGAATAGATGATGTTAACCCTGCAGGGGTGTACTTCTTCATACATGTTTCCACCACTTAGCGTCTGCACACGACATGTGCTCGGCAGACTTCAAGCGAAAGCCGACGTGGGTGTAGACCATGACCTACCTAAACACTCAAGTCTCTAGTCCAGGTTTATCGCCTATTCGGGTTCCATCCATGAGGAGATCCGGCCGGAGTTTCGCTCACAGCCCCAAACGATGTGAACAGGGTTCCGTGACACCAAACGGGCGCCCGCTATACCCGGCCACATGCCTACCGCATCACAGCCCACCCCTCCGGTCAGCGCTGTGCACGGCCTCCAGCATACTACAAACACCAGAAACTAATTGCAACTCCTGGACAGAGGACAAGGGTGAATAAGAAGTCGAGCGGGTTCATATTTCAGGGCCCAATGCATGGTAGTAGCTGAATCATGGATCACATACACAGAGCTCAGTTCCTGAGGATGGCTTCAATGAGACAACCCACCATGTACTCCTACATGGCCTCTCACCGCTACCTTTACCAAATCGTGTTCACACACTTAGCTTACACACAGTAGGACATGTTCACACACCTCTGATTCATCCCCGATGAATCAGACCTGACTCAACTCTAAGCAATAGCAGGCATGACAAACAAACATGAATGAGTAGGCACAACATGGCTCAAAGAACTCCTACTCATACTAGTGGGTTTCATCTATTTACTGTGGCAATGACAGCTCATGCAGAGGATAAAGGGGTTCAGCTACCGCAGCAAGTAACAGTTGAATCGTTGTTGTCCTAATGCAGTAAAAGAGAGCAGGAGCGAGAGAGTAGGATTGTATCGGAATGAACAAGGGGGTTTTTCTTGCCTGGCACTTCTGAAGATAACATTGAGTCTTCATCAGTGTCAACCATCACATCGTCGGAACATCGTCTACCGGGAGGGAACAGATACCGGCAACAAAGAAGAAATACAATCAATGCAATGCACAATATGATGCATGCTATGACATGGCAATATGAATGTGTTTTGGGCTAATACACCTAGCTATGATTTAAATGAAGTTGGTTTGAATACAAGATTCAAATTCCAACTCCATATGTGATTAGTCAAATGCCATTTAATTGATTTGTGCTATACAGCAGCTATAAGTTGTTCTAACATGCATGAAAATGGTACAGATGGATTCCTTGAATTTTTCTGATAATTTTTCATATATAAATTATTTAATTTGGAGTTACGGTTGAATTTCTATGAATTTTAGAAGTTTATACAATTTTCTGGAATTTTCTAAATAAAAATAAATCCAGAAAACCTATTACTACGTTAGCATGACTTCACGGTGACGTCAGCAAGTCAACGGGCGTTGTCCAGGTCAAATCTGACCTGTGGGACCCATATGTCAGTGAGACATACACTAAACCCGCGTTGACTCGGGCTTTGACCCGCTACGGGGCCCGCTGTCAGTGTCTGTTCGTGTGCTAATTGGGGGGATTAGCCGCTAATGGCAACGCCACGTCAGCTCCCACCAGAGTTTCGCCGGCGACGACCTAAACTGCGGCGGCAACTCGCCGGAATTGAGCTGCGGGCGACGGATGGATGCGCGAAGGCCACCAGGGGATAGCCCGTGCTCGACCGCGTCTAGCTGAGCGATCGGAAGGCCTCGGAGTCGCCGGAGATGACGACGGCGAGCACAGAGGCGGCGGCCGGAGCTCGGGCGCCGATCGATTCGACGCTATGGTGCACTACGGGAGAAACTGGTGGGTGCTGCGGGCTCCTGAGGTTGCGGTGAGCACGACGGTGGGCTCGGGAGCGAGCTGCGGTGGCTGTGGCCACGGCCACGCCATGGCCGGCGGCGAGGAGCAATCGGCTCCGGTGAAAAGGGCGGCTAGAGTGCGGGAACGAGCGCGAGGAGGAGGGGAAATGGAAGAGGAGCTCACAGCGGATCCGGTAGAGGCAACGGCGAGGCCGGGGAGCGGCTGCAGCTCGCGAATCCTCGAAAGTTCGCCGGCGGCCGAAGGTTGGGGACGAGCTTGAGGGCGACGCTGCAGGGCTTCCAGAGGGCCGTGGATCGGTGGGGAGGAAGAGGGGGTCGAGGCGGAGCTTTGGGAGGCGTCGGGGAGGCGAGGGGTGGCCGGTGGCCACGGGTACGGCGACGATGACGGCGAGCTCCGCTCGGTGGTGTGCGCGAGAGGGGAGCAGAGGAGGCGATGGGGTCCAGGGGGAGAGAGGAGAGGTGCAGGGGCGAGGGGGAGTGCGTGGCACTCGCAGGCGCGTCGGGGCGGCGGTGGGAAGCAGGAGGTGGCCGGGGCGCGTGGCCGCGCGCGCCGGGCGCGTGCCCGTCCTCCTGGCAGGGAGGAAGACGACAGGGGAGGCCCAGATGGGCTGGGCCGCACAGGAGCTGGGCCGGCTGGGCTACCAGGTGAGCGCCAGGTAAGATTTCTCTCCTCTCTGCCTTTCCTATTTCTGTTGTTTTTTTTAATATTGTTCTGTGTTGTTTTAGTTTAGTAAAATACTAAACCATTTTATAAAATCCTGAAAATAGTTATGTGGCTAGGACTAAAATATACCAAACCACATAAAATGTTCCAGTATTATTGGACATATATTATTTATATATCAAATATATATCCAATGCCAATAGTTATTGAATTAATTCAAAGGCCCAAAATAAATGTTTCAGTCACTCCAAAAATATTGGTTTGCATTTTATTCTTGCCAATATTTTTCAAAGCTGAAAAGGAACATTTCCTTGGAAACATTTGAAGCAATTTTTAATGTTGATCATCTTTTTTTTAAATGATTTCTGAGGCTCTCCAATTCCCCAATTCAAATTTAAACACATTTAGACATGATGCATGGATGCAATGCCACTAGTTACAAGCAAGCTCTAGGGCTGTGACAGTTGTAGAGAGTATCTTCCATCAGCCAGAACCCAATATGTGCCAGATGTTGAGCATGATGAAGCCCTTGCCATCTGACGCTGAAAATCCAACAGATTTCTTTGTTGAAGACCTTGAGTATCTGCCTCGCACCATTTATCATATCATCAGGCAAACTCTATGGCCTGTCAAAGGACATTCATCAGCGGCCAAGCTTGAAGGAGCTATGAAGACTTTTGTCTTCTATATTCTCAATGGCATCAGCTTCAACACTCAAGAATTCTTCATCAGGCAACTTGCTGCTTCCGGCTCTGACCTATTTGCTCTGAAGTTTTATGCTCCATGGGTCATGCGCCTCATCAAGAGACACTCATCTGTTAATTATCAGCCCTCTACTCGCAATCATATGATCTTTCGGCCAGAGGTTGATATGTCAGTTGAAGCTATATACTCTGACCCTGCCAAGACGCCTCTTTGTCTTCAGAATGTTGAGCACCAAAGCTTCACTCAACCTATTGAAGGTGTTCAAGCAGCGACACGAACCTATCCATTGGCTGGAAACACTCGTCTGCCTCATCGAGCACCCACTGAAGCCACTGAAAGAACCATTGCACAAAGGCCTCGGAAGCGTTCTCGCGTTCTCAATGACCGAGAACTTCTTGTGGCCCTTCATCAGAAACAGGATAAGCATCATTTCTGGCTCAAGAGATAGATGCAAAGCCTCTTGGTGGATGTCAATCGCATTCACAACCTTGCCACCAAGAATGCCTTTGTTGCTCATGAAACTTGCCGGCGATCATGGAAGAGTTTGACCTTGCTCAGTGCTGAAGCTGATCTTCAAGATGATGGCTTCAATGAAAGATTCTAGTTTGACTCCACTCCTCCACGGACTGCTGTCTTACGTCGCACTCCATCTCTTGAAGACTCTGAATATTCTTCCTCCGTGGCAACGGTAAATGCCAGAGTGATCGATGATGAAGATGATGCTACTTCACCACCTCCTGCTACTGCGCGCGTCGACACTGCACCAAGTTCATCTGCACCGCCAACCAACGCCGACAACCCTGCTGCTTCACCTAATCATGCTGACGAGTAGATGCTCTATGTCTTCAAATCTTTTTGGTCCTTACTGACAAAAGGGGGAGAAGCGTATGAGTTGATAGTCTTCAAGCGGGTTCATATGGGCGGTTGCATTATATTTTGCTCCGTGCTTACAACTCTTACCTTTTGAAACGTTTTGTTCTTTGAGTTGTTGTCACGACAGGTTTTTCCGGGTATCAATTTCCAAAAAAAGACCGTCGTGCTCATCAGCCCCAGGATTACTGTTAGCTAATGAGGCTCCAACTTGATGCAGAAACTCCAAGCAAAATACAAAATATAAAGTACAAGACCATTCTGGCCTGTGAGTACAACAAATAGTTTCTAGTGGTTGATGGCGGAAGCGGTTGTCAAACATCAGTGTCTATGGGACTCCATTTCCCACGGGAACAGCTGACCAGGTTAACTCCTATCTCCGCGAGGCTGCTATCTCCATTACTTAGGTTCCGGGGCTGTCATCGCGTCGCTCCTCTCCGTGCAAGGAAATCTGGCCAAGACAATAGCCAGGGACAAGCCAGTGAGTACTTCGAATGTACTCGCAAACATTATGAACACAGGTATAATATAACAATGATGTGCTGAAAATATTTTATGCTCATGACGTCAGTCACAAAAGATAAATAAAACTCTGATGCATGCAAGCAAGTTATTTATAAAATTGCAATAACATAGTAGTATTAAAATTTATGAAATAAATAACAAGCAATGCCACAGTCGGGCGTCTTAGCGACACCACATAAAGGGCTTTAAAAGAAATGCCACAGTCGGGCGTCTGAGCGACACCACATAAAGGGCTCTAAAAGAAATGCCACAGTCGAGCGTCTGAGCGACACCACATAAAGGGATTTAAAATAAATGCCACAGTCGGGCGTCTGAGCGACACCGCATAAAGGGCTTTAAAATAAATGCCACAGTCGGGCGTCTGAGCGACACTGCATAAAGGGCTTTAAAGGAAATGC
>NC_041393.1:555060986-555067745 GCF_002162155.2 Triticum dicoccoides | reverse complement strand
AAATAAATGCCACAGTCGGGCGTCTGAGCGACACCGCATAAAGGGCTTTAAAGGAAATGCCACAGTCGGGCGTCTGAGCGACACCCCATAAAGGGCTTTGAAAGAATTGCCACAGTCGGGCGTCTGAGCGACACCACATAAAGGGCTTTAAAAGAAATGCCACAGTCGGGCGTCTGAGCGCCACCACATAAAGGGTTTTAAAATAAACAATCATAGTGAATATCCCGGAGGTAGAACCATCCCAGAGATACTCGATAATAACAATAATATCACGGGTTAGTCAACAATAATAATAATCATAATTATCACAAGTCACAAGTAGTAATTCCAGTTCTGGTTAACAGTTTCACCTCCGAAGACCGACACTAAGACCGACACTTGACCCGTCCCAGACTATAATACTTAACCATGGACACGGCTATTCGAATAGGTTTATTCTCTGTAGAGGGTTTACTCTTTACCCACGAGTAACGGATTTCTTTAGTCCATCGGGACTAATTCCGTCTATGGTCTTTTGTTGAAAACACACCTAACTTGCACACACCAGCTTAACTCACACGTGTCTGGAATCACCCACGATACCTGTCAAGCAAACTCTAAGTGGGGAGGCTACAACCTCGCGTAGCATGGGATCAAATTTATATCGCGCGCTCTAAGGGGTGGCCTCCCCTCTCAGTCCCAACCGGAAACACCCATGCCCCCGGACCAGGTGGCCTGCCTACCAGCTACAACTGGTATCTTCCACCATGGCCTCTCTGTACGGTGTGTGCTAGAAAGAGGTTGACAACTTACTGAACCGTACTCTACTTGCTGTAGAGACGAGTGGTAGTACGAAACAAGTATGGGGGTTACTGGCACAAGACTCGATCTACGCTCGACTCAAGAGGTTTAAGTATTCCCTGCATGATTAGCATGACGAATATATTTCAACCAACAGGGTCACCGCTCATATCACCTTACCATGCCATACCAGACATAACCGTCCCGACGGAGACCAGCGACAAACTCATGCCTACCCAAGGCAGAGGTTTTCCCGGGTTCCTGCCGGTACGCATGCAAGGCACATGAGGGTGATTATCATCACAAGTGTGTTCATTTCCAACAACATGGAAATCAATAACATGCACCCATGCATATGATCATGTCACATGAAATAACAAGTTTCTCCGAAGTGAGGTGATGTTCTGAACGTGTCACCGAACACACAAAAATATTATGCCGGGGTTCAAAATGCTTGCCTTCAATGTGTGGAAAGGCAGGGTGCACTCCAAACATCTTGAAATCTTCAAAAATCCTATTAAAGAATATATTTGAATTAACACACAAAATAAAAACAGCACAAAAAGTTGTTCTGAATTTTTTTTCAAATAAATCTTAAAATAAACTAGGTGAAATTTGAGAGAGGTAGGAAAAAGAATCATTTCATTTGGAGTTGTATTTAAAAAGATATAACCAGTCAAAGTTTTGGTCAAATTCTGTTTTTAAAAATAAAACAAAAGAAAACGTTTCAGCCAAGAATACGCTTTCTAAGAAGGGGTTACGTACTTGGGGTTTTACGCTTTCAGTTAACACGCGTGGCGGCGGAGTGGGTCACTGACAGTGGGTCCACGGGGCCCACTAGTCAGGTTTGACTAGTCTTTCTCCCTCTCCTTCCTCTGTCCCGAGCGGAGGCGGAGCTCCGGCAATCGTCGCCGGCGACTGGCGGCTCCTCGCGGGGCCCCAAGGGTGGGGATGGATCCGCGGGTCGAGGGTGATCTTTCCGGTGGTTGCAGGGTTGTTAGAGGTGGAGGGATTCACCGGCGGCGAGCTCCGCGGCGGAGGAAGGCTTCGGTGGCGAAGTGATTTTGTGGCGGCGATGGCTCCCGATCAAAATCAAGTAGGGGAAAATGCTCACGGGAGGATGTGGAAGCTCTTGGCGAAGAGAACGGAGAGGGGGAGGCTCTGGAGGCGCCGACAGGGCCTGGGCAGTGGCGGCGGCTGCAGTCGCCGGAGGTGGGGAAGAAGGCCTCCTTGGGTTGATTGGCTGCCAAAGGGGCCCCTAGGGAGATGGCTTGACGTCGCCTGCGTGGGGAGACGAGCTCGGGCTCCTTATATAGGCGAGGCAAGGTGGTTCCGCGGCGGCCGACGATCAGAACGACGGTGAACCGCCTCCCTGTAGCGTCAGGGCGTCGTGGCGACGACGGGAGCTAGCCGACGAGCGGGGGATAAGCTTGCGCTATTCCTTGGGGCAGGTGGCGAGCCCGGGTGGCTTTGGCGGCGCCGACCGCAGCAGAGGCGCGCTACGGCCGCCGGTGTGCCGCCAAAAGCTCTGCCGGCGGCGCTGTAGGCTGCCAGGGTGGCTTGGCGCGTTGCTGTGAGGAGGGTAGTGCGTGGCGAGGTGCTGCAGAGCGGGCCAAAATCCAGGGGGACCAGCGTGTCGGCTCGGGCGCGCGGCTGCAATTGGCGCGCTCTGGGCGCGTCCAGTGCACGCATAGAAGGCGTTTGATGAAATGCCAGGGTGGCCAAAACTGCTAGGGATCAAGTGCAAATCCACAGGTCTGGGTTGGAGACCATTAGTAAGCTACTAGACAACATGGTTTGGACAGATGGACAAGTTCATCACACAAACGTATAATCATGCCAAAACTGTTCATGCCCACAGAGTGTTTGACAAAATGCCAGAGGCATCTAGGCAGGTCTTGGAGGGGCCAAATCTTCCAGATTGAAGTATCTTTGGATGCAAGAGCAAGTGGTGTGCTTATTTGGACAAAAGGGGAAACTTGCTAGTGCAAGTTTTTCAAAACTACATTCCTGGACAGGAAGTAATTGGCATCATTTCATGAATCAAAAATGATCAAATGACTGTATGCTCCTGGACTTAGGGGTTTAACATGGAGGACTACAAGTAGGAGAAAGAATATATGGCCAAGGAGTAAGAAATAATATGGATGCTGTACAAACCATCATGTTGGACCAGAATGAAGATGAGGTTGTTTCACTCAAAATTTTCAAAGAACATCACTGGATTTTTGCATATAATGGAATGATATGCTCCTAATGACTTCCCAAAATTTTGGTGGAGGCTAGAAATAAATATTTAAAAGGGTTGAAGTGCAAAAATGCCTACTGGACCAGAGAAGAAAAACATGTGTAGCACTCAAATATGCAATGAATTAAATTTTTTATTGCACAAAAGTGATTTAGAGACATCACATGACATCTCCAAATTTTGGTGGAATTTTTAGATAAATCTATCAACTGGTTGTAGTTCAAAAAGAGCTCCAAATTTTAAAACAAGTCATTTAATGAATAAAGCTCATTGTGATAATTTAATAAATAAATCTACTGATTGAGAGATGTTTTCAAATGAGAGGGAAAATAAGTCCAATATGTTTTGGAAGGATCCACTTGGGAAAAACTCCTTTATATTAAAAGAAAAGTTTTGAAATCAACAGAGATATTCTTGCAGGCAAAAATTTTAAACTCTTGGCAAAATTTTAATAACTAAAACCTGGTTAAATTTTTGGGGTGTTACAATACTACCCCCCTTAAAAAAAATCTCGTCCTCGAGATTTGCTAAAAGCCGTTGTGAAAAACAAATACTCCATATGTGTACGAGCGGTTGTGAGTCTGCTGC
Source organism: Triticum dicoccoides (assembly GCF_002162155.2). Lineage (NCBI taxonomy): Eukaryota > Viridiplantae > Streptophyta > Magnoliopsida > Poales > Poaceae > Triticum > Triticum dicoccoides. Next base: position 555,064,129 of record NC_041393.1, on the reverse strand, counting down.
CGTGGTGCTGCGTGAATAAAAATAATCCATGTAGTGTGGGATAAATGATGCAGAAATTCAGTAAAAAGAAAACTCATACTAGGATTTTTCGCGGTTACACATTTTAATCATGAAGAAAATTACTCATACCAGTAGAAACTAAATACTCGACTCGTCGCACAAATTTGGGGTACCATGCATAAGATACACGCAAATATAAATGCTGCAAAAACAAATACAGTAGTGACGTTTAAAATGAAAACGGTAACTGGGTGTGGTCCTGATAAAATGTCTCTGGTAAAGGGATACACTCCTCTTCTATCAGAGGAAGTGGATTGACCAGTCGATGTATGCGTCTGTCCGGGTCGGGCCTCAGTGGTCTGTCGATGGCAATCTGAGGATTCAAATCAGCGAGACTCTGGAGATAATCCATCACTCGCTGGTTCAAATGCTCTTGAGCGGTGATGTACTGGATAAGGTTGGCTAGTACTGGGTCTTTCTCAATCCGTCCACCAGGAAAGGATGTAACTTCACCGGGTGGTGCACGGCTCGGAAAGTAATAATATCCTCGTTCGCGGGCATAAGGTACTGCGGATCGAAGGCGAGCAATTGCTTCCTTTGTAGCAGCTTCTATGGCCAAGTGTGGGGTTGGCATAGATTTCCCCACGAAGGAAACTTCCGTTGGATCTTGATTGGAGTCTACGAGAGGGATGTGCACTGCTGCCCAATATTCCGAGGTGGAAGGGGTAATTCTCGATTTGAACAGCTCATACTGGGGTGGCTGGGTAGAACCCATGGTACTGCAGGTAAAGTCCCACAATATTTTGACAAAGCTACCTGGGGTTGCATCTGGGGTGCTCAGATGAATGCTGGGGCTCGGCATGACAGGAAAAAGTTGTAAGTGTGGTGCACAAGGTGAGGCTTGCTGGGTAAGGTCACAAGGTGGCCTTTATATAGCAATGGAGCCGGATCATTTTACCGTGGTGAAAGGTAATAAATTTGCCAGCTTAGCTCCAAAGGTCGGGTCAGTGTCAGAGATACACCTATCTCATAAAGAGACGTGTTACTGTGGTTGTCGTCGGGTTGGTTTTGGTAGTTGTGCCCGGAAAAATATGCAACTATGCGCTGACCAAATATGCAAGGCTACTATAAAAAAAATAGAGGCATGACAACAGGCTGTGTTAATATACACGGTCAGACGATTACAAAGTGAGGATACACTGAGACTCGGTACTACTCGTACAGCTTAGTCTACCTCGTTTATGTCTAAACGGGTGTGCCTGGTGGATGTCGAGGCTTCTCCACGTGTCTCACTGCCGGGATTAGTCGGAGATGGCGGAGGAACGACAGGGTCGGGGTAGCGATGATGACCATCGCGGGGATTGTTAGCCACAATCCCGTTGGAGTGTGTTCCCAAAAGGCGACGAAGCACTTCTGGGGTCATCAAAGCATCTCGGTTGATGGCTGGAGCTGAACTCAGTGTCTCGATCGGTTGTCCGAACAGTACGACTGGGTTGTCGGCGTCGGGCTCGTCTTCTCTTCTTGCTAGGGCTCGACGAACCAGCTCTCCTCGAGCTGCGATCAAATCAATAGTGATCTGGTCGAACAATGCCTCTAGTGCACTTACATAGCGCACTAGGTGCAACAGTGCGGGATCCGTCTCGTGATCTCCGTGGGCAACTTGGGGTGGTCTTCCATACCCTTCGCGTCTCGGGTAGTAGTGGAACGAGCGACAGTTAACTCTGGGCGACAAGTGCCTGAGATGAACTATAGCCTCTCGAGCAGCTAGTTGTATGGCTTGTGGCTCAAGCGAAGTTGTTCTTCCGGTGAACCTGTAGGGGTGCTCGGGTGCTAGACCCCTACCGTAGATGTGCACAGTGGCCCAGAATTGACGGTCCTCACCGCTCATGGGTCCTTGGTACACAACATATTCAGGTGGCTCCTCTAACACATAGGCACGACGGGTGAGGTTTGCGAGTATGGTCAGAAAACCTCCAAGGTTGGTCGTTGTGGTCTCATTGTGCACGACGGGGCCAGGCATTATGGCTCAGCTTGGGGTAGAGAATGTGCTATGCTGGGTTGAGGCTAGCTTGCCCTTTTATAGAAAAGGGAACGGAGTCTTCCTTCGCACGCTCGCGAATGAGACATTTTTGCCATCGGTCACTGGTGTGCGATCGACAGGCTAGGCTGATAGGTTGGGCACCGACTGCCAAAAGTGTCGGGATTACTGTGTGGCTATCTTGCACGAGAAGCTTGGCTGGGGTTTTGGTTATGGTCTGGTGGGTTGGTTTGCCTAAGTTTTTCGACCTGGCTAAGATAGGATTAGCCAATGGTCAGCCTGGCTCTGATACCAAGTCTGTCACGACCGGTTTTTCTGGGTATCAATTTCCAGAAAAAGACCGTCATGCTCATCAGCCCTAGGATTACTGTTAGCTGATGAGGCTCCAACTGGATACAGAAACTCCAAGCAAAATACAAAATATGCAGTACAAGACCATTCTGGCCTGTGAGTACAACAAATGGTTTCTAGTGGTTGATGGCGGAAGCGGTTGTGAAACATCAGTGTCTATGGGACTCCATTTCCCACGGGAACAGCTGACCAGGTTAACTCCTATCTCCGCGAGGCTGCTATCTCCATTACTTAGGTTCCGGGGCTGTCATCGCGTCGCTCCTCTCCGTGCAAGGAAATCTGGCCAAGACAATAGCCAGGGTCAAGCCAGTGAGTACTTTGAATGTACTCGCAAACATTATGAACACAGGTATAATATAACAATGATGTGCTGAAAATATTTTATGCTCATGACGTCAGTCACAAAAGATAAATAAAACTCTGATGCGTGCAAGCAAGTTATTTATAAAATAGCAATAACATAGTAGTATTAAAATTTATGAAATAAATAACAAGCAATGCCACAGTCGGGCGTCTTAGCGACACCACATAAAGGGCTTTAAAAGAAATGCCACAGTCGGGCGTCTGAGCGACACCACATAAAGGGCTCTAAAAGAAATGCCACAGTCGAGCGTCTGAGCGACACCACATAAAGGGATTTAAAATAAATGCCGCAGTCGGGCGTCTGAGCGACACCGCATAAAGGGCTTTAAAATAAATGCCACAGTCGGGCGTCTGAGCGACACCGCATAAAGGGCTTTAAAGGAAATGCCAC
>NC_041393.1:555051073-555060323 GCF_002162155.2 Triticum dicoccoides | reverse complement strand
GCGACAACCCATAAAGGGCTCTAAAAGAAATGCCACAGTCAGGCGTCTGAGCGACACCACATAAAGGGATTTAAAATAAATGCCACAGTCGGGCGTCTGAGCGACACCGCATAAAGGGCTTTAAAGGAAATGCCACAGTCGGGCGTCTGAGCGACACCCCATAAAGGGCTTTGAAAGAATTGCCACAGTCGGGCGTCTGAGCGACACCACATAAAGGGCTTTAAAAGAAATGCCACAGTCGGGCGTCTGAGCGACACCACATAAAGGGTTTTAAAATAAACAATCATAGTGAATATCCCGGAGGTAGAACCATCCCAGAGATACTCGATAATAACAATAATATCACGGGTTAGTCAACAATAATAATAATCATAATTATCACAAGTCACAAGTAGTAATTCCAGTTCTGGTTAACAGTTTCACCTCCGAAGACCGACACTACGACCGACACTTGACCAGTCCCAGACTGTAATCCTTAACCATGGACACGGCTATTCGAATAGGTTTATTCTCTGCAGAGGGTGTACTCTTTACCCATGAGTAACGGATTTCTTTAGTCCATCGGGACTAATTCCGTCTATGGTCTTTTTGTTGAAAACACACCTAACTTGCACACACCAGCTTAACTCACACGTGTCTGGAATCACCCACGACACCTGTCAAGCAAACTCTAAGTGGGGAGGCTACAACCTCGCGTAGCATGGGATCAAATTTATATCGTGCGCTCTAAGGGGTGGCCTCCCCTCTCGGTCCCAACCGGAAACACCCATGCCCCCGGACCAGGTGGCCTGCCTACCAGCTACAACCGGTATCTTCCACCATGGCCTCTCTGTACGGTGTGTGCTAGAAAGAGGTTGACAACTTACTGAACCGTACACTACTTGCTGTAGAGATGAGTGGTAGTATGAAACAAGTATGGGGGTTACTGGCACAAGACTCGATCTACGGTCGACTCAGGAGGTTTAAGTATTCCCTGCATGATTAGCATGACGAATATATTTCAACCAACAGGGTCACCGCTCATATCACCTTACCATGCCATACCAAACATAACCGTCCCGACGGAGACCGGCGACAAACTCATGCCTGCCCAAGGCAGAGGTTTTCCCGGGTTCCTGCCCGGTACACATGCAAGGCACATGAGGGTGATTATCATCACAAGTGTGTTCATTTACAACAGCATGGAAATCAATAACATGCACCCATGCATATGATCATGTCACATGAAATAACAAGTTTCTCCGAAGTGAGGTGATGTTATGAACGTGTCACCGAACACACAAAAATATTATGCCGGGGTTCAAAATGCTTGCCTTCAATGTGTGGAAAGGCAGGGTGCACTCCAAACATCTTGAAATCTTCAAAAATCCTATTAAAGAATATATTTGAATTAACACACAAAATAAAAACAGCACAAAAAGTTGTTCTGAAATTTTTTCAAATAAATCTTAAAATAAACTAGGTGAAATTTGAGAGAGGTAGGAAAAAGAATCATTTCATTTGGAGTTGTATTTAAAAAGATATAACCAGTCAAAGTTTTGGTCAAATTCTGTTTTTAAAAATAAAACAAAAGAAAACGTTTCAGCCAAGAATACGCTTTCTAAGCAGGGGTTACGTACTTGGGGTTTTACGCTTTCACTTAACACGCGTGGCGGCAGAGTGGGTCACTGACAGTGGGTCCATGGGGCCCACTAGTCAGGTTTGACTAGTCTTTCTCCCTCTCCTTCCTCTGTCCCGAGCGGAGGTGGAGCTCCGGCGATCGTCGCCGGCGACTGGCGGCTCCTCGCGGGGCCCCAAGGGCGGGGATGGATCCGCGGGTCGAGGGTGATCTTTCCGGTGGTTGCAGGGTTGTTAGAGGTGGAGGGATTCACCGGCGGCGAGCTCCGCGGCGGAGGAAGGCTTCGGTGGCGAAGTGATTTTGTGGCGGCGATGGCTCCCAATCAAAATCAAGTAGGGGAAAAGGCTCACGGGAGGATGTGGAAGCTCTTGGCGAAGAGAACGGAGAGGGGGAGGCTCTGGAGGCGCCGGCAGGGCCTGGGCAGTGGCGGCGGCTGCAGTCGCCGGAGGTGGGGAAGAAGGCCTCCCTGGGTTGATTGGCTGCCAAAGGGGCCCCTAGGGAGATAGCTTGAGGTCGCCTGCGTGCGGAGACGAGCTCGGGCTCCTTATATAGGCGAGGCAAGGCGGTTCCGCGGCGGCCGGCGATAAGAACGACGGCAAACCGCCTCCCTGTAGCGTCAGGGCGTCGTGGCGACGACGGGAGCTAGCCGACGAGTGGGGGATAAGCTTGCGCTGTTCCTTGGGGCAGGTGGCGAGCCCGGGTGGCTTTGGCGGCGCCGACCGCGGCAGAGGCGCGCTGCGGCTGCCGGTGTGCCGCCAAAAGCTCTGTCGGCGGCGCTGTAGGCTGCCAGGGTGGCTTGGCACGTTGCTGTGAGGAGGGTAGTGCGTGGCGAGGTGCTGCAGAGCGGGCCAAAATCCAGGGGGACCAGCTTGTCGGCTCGGGCGCGCGGCTGCAATTGGCGCGCTCTGGGCGCGTCCAGTGCACGCATAGAAGGTGTTTGGTGAAATGCCAGGGTGGCCAAAACTGCTAGGGATCAAGTGCAAATCCACAGGTCTGGGTTGGAGACCATTAGTAAGCTATTAGACAACATGGTTTGGACAGATGGACAAGTTCATCACACAAACCTATAATCATGCCAAAACTGTTCATGCCCACAGAGTGTTTGACAAAATGCCAGAGGCATCTAGGCAGGTCTTGGAGGGGCCAAATCTTCCAGATTGAAGTATCTTTGGATGCAATAGGAAGTGGTGTGGTTATTTGGACAAAAGGGGAAACTTGCTAGTGCAAGTTTTTCAAAACTACATTCCTGGACAGGAAGTAATTGGCATCATTTCATGAATCAAAAATGATCAAATGAGTGTATGCTCCTCGACTTAGGGGTTTAACATGGAGGACTACAAGTAGGAGAAAGAATATATGGCCAACGAGTAAGAAATAATATGGATGCTGTACAAACCATCATGTTGGACCAGAATGAAGATGAGGTTGTTTCACTCAAAATTTTCAAAGCACATCACTGGATTTTTGCATATAATGGAATGACATGCTCCTAATGACTTCCCAAAATTTTGGTGGAGGCTAGAAATAAATATTTAAAAGGGTTGCAGTGCAAAAATGCCTACTGGACCAGAGAAGAAAAACATGTGTAGCACTCAAATATGCAATGAATTAAATATATTATTGCACAAAAGTGATTTAGAGACATCGCATGACATCTCCAAATTTTGGTGGAATTTTTAGATAAATCTATCAACTGGTTGTAGTTCAAAAAGAGCTCCAAATTTTAAAACAAGTCATTTAATGAATAAAGCTCATGGTGAAATAATTTAATAAATCAATCTACTGATTGAGAGATGTTTTTAAATGAGAGGGAAAATAAGTCCAATATGTTTTGGAAGGATCCACTTGGGAAAAACTCCTTTATATTAAAAGAAAAGTTTTGAAATCAACAGAGATAATCTTGCAGGCAAAAATTTTAAACTCTTGGCAAAATTTTAATAACTAAAACCTGGTTAAATTTTTGGGGTGTTACAACTTGATGGTCGTCTGCTACTTCTGCTACTTATTTGCTTTGCTATGATGCAATGATAAATTCCGCATGTGCGATGATAACTTCCGCACTTAGATCATTCTGCAGACGTCCTTTTTTCATTATGCATGTCATTCTACTTGCTATATCATTTCATGCATGATGAATTATCTTCATAAGTTGAAGTGGATCTCCACAAGTACAACCTGCCATGTGCATTTGCATTCCAAAAGAAAATTACTTATATGCACATCTTCAGGGGGAGCCCTTCCAACTTATGAAGACAATTCCCTATCCTTACAATTTCACATATTTATCCCCGTTGAAAACTTCAACCAGTTTGTCATCAATCACCAAAAAGGGGAAGATTGTAAGTGCATCTAGTGCCACCCCTAGTTGGTTTTGGAGTATTGACGACAAAGTTGGTTGAGGGACTAATGCGTTTGTGAGAATTGCAGGATAATGCAGGTAGTGTCCCTCATTGATTCATTTTACCTACCGGTGATGACCCCTAAAAATGTATGAAGACATTGAAGACATTGGTGGTATGAGAAGATATTCATATTGAAGACTATGACATGAGAAGACATTGTGTGAAGACTATGGAGCGCGAAGACTGTGTGGTTTCGTTGTTTCCTTTTTCTTCTTTGTTGAGTCATAGGAACCACCGTACTGTTAAGTGGGGTCCAAGTGAACTAAGTGAGAGTGACTGAAGTGATGCTCAACTCCAATCCTATGTCTTCGAGCGAAGACAATGAGATCAAACCTTATCCAGAGCTGGATGAGTCAGCTTTGCTTGCGGCCCAAGTAAAGTTGCTACGTGTGTTTGAAATCTGACCGTTGGAACACGTGTCAGTTCCTTAGTGACCCAGGGTCATTTTGGACAAATCAAGTCGGGTTGCCTAGTGGCTATAAATAGCCCACCCCCTACACCATAAATTGGTGGCTGCTCAGAATTTATGCATGGCTTTTGTCGTTTGATAGCAACCCACCTCGAAGCATTTGAGAGAGAGAAATCCTTGCGAGGACAAAGCCCAAACACCCAGAGCCAAAGAATGTTAGGCATCACCGAAGTCTTTCTGTCTGTGTGACCTGAAGACTTATTACACTTGAGGACTGTGAATCCTCCAGCCGGTTAGGCGTCGCATTCTGAGCATCCAAGAGTCATTGTGGATTGCAGGTGAACGAAGTCTGTGAAGGTTTGGAAGTCTCCCTTTAAGACTTACCAGAGTGATTGGGCGAGGACTGGGTGTCCTTAGCTCAAGGGGAATAAGGTGAAGACACGGTGTTCTGAGTTAAATCTCAGCCTCCCTAACCAGACGTACAGTTGTCACAGCAACTGGAACTGGTCCAACAAATCCTGTGTCTTCAACAAGCGTCTGGTTCTATCCCTTCCCAACCTTACTTAAGTTTGTCTTCGTGAAGTCATTGCCTATCTGTGTATCTGTTTGACTTCATTGCTTGACTACTATTGTTGATTGGCTTCATACTATCTTCCATCTTGATCCTTACTACCTAGCTGCTATTAGTCCTGTGCTTTCACATCGTTACATACTTGACTATGGCTTGCTTAGGGTAGTCTATCTTCCGCTGCATAACAGCTAGGTCATTTCTGTTGTTTGTCTTCGAATCTTCCAAGTTTTGAAGACTTTCATAAAAATCGCCTATTCACCCCCCTCTAGTCGATACTAGCACTTTCAGGAGCCAAAGAATATTCTCAAGTATTAGCAACTGAGTTGTCAATTCAGCCACACCTGGATAACTTAATATCTGCAGCAAAGTATTTAGTAGCAAAGTAGTATGATAGTAGTGGTAACAGTAACGAAAGTAACGGTAGTAAAAGTAATATTTTTGGTGTTTTGTAATGATTGTAACAGTAGCAATGAAAAAGTAAATAAGCAAAGAACAGTATATGGAAAGCTCGTAGGCATTGGATCAGTGATGGATAATTATGTCGGATGCGGTTCATCATGTAACAGTCATAACATAGGGTGACACAGAACTAGCTCCAGTTCATCAATGTAATGTAGGCATGTATTCCGAATATAGTCATACGTGCTTATGGAAAAGAACTTGCATGACATCTTTTGTCCTACCCTCCCGTGGCAGCGGGGTCCTAGCGGAAACTAAGGAATATTAAGGCCTCCTTGTAATAGAGTACCGGACTAAAGCATTAACACATAGTGAATACATGAACTCCTCAAACTACGGTCATCACCGGGAGTGGTCCCGATTATTGTCACTTCGGGGTTGCCGGATCATAACACATAGTAGGTGACTATAGACTTGCAAGATAGGATCAAGAACTCACATATATTCATGAAAACATAATAGGTTCAGATATGAAATCATGGCACTTGGGCCCTAGTGACAAGCATTAAGCATAGCAAAGTCATAGCAACATCAATCTCAGAACATAATGGATACTAGGGATCAAACCCTAACAAAACTAACTCGATTACATGATAGATCTCATCCAACCCATCACCGTCCAGCAAGCCTATGATGGAATTACTCACGCACGGCAGTGACCATCATGAAATTGGTGATGGAGGATGGTTGATGATGACGATGGCGATGGATTCCCCTCTCCGGAGCCTCGAACGGACTACAGACCAGCCCTCCCGAGAGAGTTTAGGGCTTGGCGGCGGCTCCGTATCGTAAAACGTGATGATTTCTTCTCTCTGGTTTTTTTCTCCCCGAAAGCAAATATATAGAGTTGGAGTTGAGGTCGGAGGATCTCCAGGGGGCCCATGAGGTAGGGGGGTGCGCCCTAGGGGGGCGCCCCCACCCTCATGGACAGGGTGTGGGCCCCCTGGTCTTCATCTTTTGCAAGGATTTTTCTTTATTTCCAAATAGACGTTCCGTGGAGTTTCAGGTCATTCCGAGAACTTTTGTTTCTACAAATAAATAACACCATGGAAAGTCTGCTGAAAACAGCGTCAGTCCGGGTTAGTTCCATACAAATCATGCAAGTTAGAGTCCAAAATAAGGGCAAAAGTGTTTGGAAAAGTAGATACGATGAAGACGTATCACATAGCAAAAAAGTAAAAAAAGCCAGGAACAAGAACAAAAACACACGACAGGAACAAGTTAAAAAAACATGGCTTGAGAATTTAAAATAAAAAGAAAAGGAGTTGCACATAGTAGGTGAAGCAAGAGCTGCAGAAGCAAGATCCTCGAGGCTTGAAATATTCTCAAGGCTCGAAGCAACCTCAGCAATCACAGTCAAAGGAATAATGGGTGATTTAGCCGCATCAGATATTGGAGCATCATTATTAACTTCTGAAGCTCCATCTTGGTCACAAGCCTTTTTTCGGAACTATTCAATTCATCACAAACTACAAAAAACTGGAAGTAAAAAGGCAGTTGAGTTCTAATCCGCAGTCCTACACCAAAGGGACTTCTACTTTTACATCAATGTACAATACCCAGAAGTTCAACTATACCTAACAAAGCAGTAAACACAATGAACGATCTACAATTGACATACTAAATATAGAACAATCTACACCGGAGGGGTTACTACATATAAGATGAATGTGCAAAAGTTCAACAACATATAACAAAGCAGTAAAACAAATACGCAGAATAGAAGATCAAGCAAATTTCATTACAAACAAGCAATAATTAAAACCAGAAGTTCAACTATGTGACCCAAGGAAGTATCACATAAAAAGATGTAGCATGAGCAGAAATACTATTTCACAGGCAAACTAAATACCAATACCATGAAAATGATCACAAAAAAACAAAGATATACACTATAAATATGAAACATTTGGGAAGTCCAACAACACTTGGTGACATAGTTCACCAGCAATTCATCAAATAAAAACCAAGCAACACTCTACTACCTTAAACTAAGGGTAAATTTCATACACATCACCTTTGCTAGAAGTTCACACTTTTAAGAATGGGCAGTCCACCAAGACAACCAAGTGAAGATATGGGCAGACATATATAACAAATCTTCTACTTAAAATACAAGATGCAACTACATTAAAATACCTGGAGAAGGTTTTGAAGCCATGCCAACACAACCCCCTTGATGAATGGTACTCCAAGCCCTAGATCAACCTACAAAAAATAGAGGATAGATTGCATACAGTTAGCAAGTACAGAATCATACAACAATAAAAAAAGCAACTAAATCAAACCCTAGGTTGAAACAACTAAAACACATCAAGAATTATGATAGAAGAACAGAAGCATATCTAGGTAAGCACAACAAAAAAGTACTAATAAACTAATGAAAGCATGTGACAGACACAATCTAGACTAAAAAATTAATAGCACTAATGCATTTAGATGCATCAGATCCAGTATCAACCGTAGCACCACACCCTTCTTACATGCATCTAACTGGTGAAATCACCGAAGGGGAAAATGAAATACACATAAATCTGAAGGGATAAATAGTACACAAGCATCTCACAGAAAAATCTGACCTCGGGGGAATGGAATCCACCCACCACACGCACAAGAACCCTACCTAATCTCCCACCCAACCATCAGAAGAAAGGGTAGGAGACGGATGCAAGAGCACACAGAAGAACAGAGAGGCTCGTCAGATCCGGTGAACACTAAGAGCAAGGATTGGGGGAGGCATCATTTGTACCTCTCTAAACGACCCCGGCGCACAAATCCACGGCGGTTCCTCCACTCCCCATGATGCCACGCGCACCTTGGAACCGCGCAGGCAGTTGCCGCACTCGCTTCAGAGCAGAACAGAGAGGGCTAAGGGAGGGAGAGCGGGGCGTGGGCCAGAAATAGGAGCGGGGGTGTGCGCCGGTTACTCCACTCATGAGGGCAGGGGGCGGTGGCCGAGAAATTGGGGGGAGTTCAAGGGGACGAAGGCAGCGGAGTGACAGAGTGGGCGAAGAGAGCGCGCGACAGTGGGGGGGCGGCGGTTTCTAACAAGTGGTGCGAGAGAGATGGACACTTAATGCCTCTCTATCATGGGTGTTGCAGCGTTGGTGAAATTACAGTTTTACCCTCCCCCAACAACTAAAAAGGTAAATGCTTATTTTGATAAATGAATGCACCACTTGAATGCATCTATTTTTAAAAGATAAGATCACATAACAAATCTGCTGGTATCCTTAAAACCAAAAATTGATTGCAAATAGAAAGGTCAAGTACTCTACCAAGGGAAGAAAAATACATACACAAATAAGCACCTACAAACAATTGAAAGAAGTTCAAAATATAAAGAACAAAAGTTCATGTACACTTATCAGCGAAGTAAAGGCATATGAACAAATAAACATTAAGAAACAAAAAGAAGAAGTTAAAATACAAAAATAGATGAAGTCCATATCTAACTAAAATACACAACTTAAAAACAATATAGAAGTTCAAAATTCAAATACACACAAAGTACACATGTGACTCGGCCTCGTGCTACCGCATTGCTGTGCGCTAGGTTTTGACAGGACACAATGCGGTTATTCTGTTTCCATCCCCACCGCACACACCCCAGAGCCACACCCCTAAGATAGATAGTGGGGTCATGGATGTGACGGACTCGCCTCCGCATGTGACGACACGACACGCCGCGTCGTCGCCTGCTCCGGCTCATTCCTGTCTCGGCCTTGCAGGGGGAGGGGAGGGGGCCTGACCTCCTCCCCCCTGCTCGGCCTCACGCTACCGCATTGCTG
>NC_041393.1:555011842-555050729 GCF_002162155.2 Triticum dicoccoides | reverse complement strand
GACAGGACACAATGCGGTTATTCTATTTCCACCCCCACCGCACGCACCCTAGAGACACACCCCTAAGATAGATAGTGGGGTCACAGATGTGATAGACTTGCCTCCGCATGCGACGACGCGGCATATTGCGTCGTCGCCTACTCCGGCTCATTCCTGTCTCGGCCTCGCAGGGGGAGGGGAGGGGGCCCCTCCTCCCCCTGCTCGGCTTCACGCTATCGCATTGTTGCGCGCTAGGTTTTGACAGGACGCAATGCGGTTTTTTCTGTTTCCACCCCACCGCACACACCCCAGAGCCACACCCCTAAGATAGATAGTGGGGTCACAAATGTGACGGACTCGCCTCCGCATGCGACGACGCGGCACGCCACGTCATTGCCTGCTCCGGCTCATTCCTGTCTCGGCCTCGTAGGGGGAGGGGAGGGGGTTCCCGACCCCCTCCCCCTTGCACTGCCTCGCGCTACCGCATTGCTGCGTGCTAAGTTTTGACAGGACGCAATGCGGTTATCAATGATTAAAAAAAATTTAAATCCAAAAAAATTTATCAACAATTATTGATGAAGTTCAAATTGTAAAAACACAGAAGTTCTAGGGTTTGAAAAAACATCAAATAAACATGTAAAAAATAAATTATACAGAAGCCAAAAAATTGTAAGTTCAGGTTAAACACATACTGAAGTTCTACCACTGTTCGAAGTATGCAAACATGTTACAAATAAAATAAAAAGGTATGCATGCATATTTGGGAATAATCCCATAGTTGCCCATGGAACAAAATCAAACCCAAATTCAAAAATTGAAAATTACAAAAAAATATAGAGCGCAATGCTGCACCACCTTGCAATGTGGAAACCAGGAAGTTTAGTCACTAGTACCATACACTACTAGGGAAAACCTTATACACAGAATCTTAGCAGTAGAGCGGTTTAAAAATAGACGCTACTGCTAATTAGCAGTAGCGAGCTTCAGAAAAGAGCGCTACTAATGACTAAGTAGCAGTAGCGCTCTAGGTGAAAAGAGCGCTACTACTATAATTGCCACGGTGTTGCCTCCCGGCTAGATATAGTAGTAGCGCCCTTCCCACGGACGCACTGCTGCTAAAGAACTTAGTAGCAGCGGTTTTCTTCAAAACTCGCTACTACTAAGTATCACCGCAACTAATTAAGTTTAGTCCCATACTGCTAAGCGAACAAGGTGTTTACCACCTTAAATATGTTACTTCTCAACCTATCTCGAGCACTTGGTCTTCATTGAACTATATGTGTATGATTTGTAGTTGCAATATGAATCCTCGCCTGTACCTATATATACAGGTACAGTGAGGATTCATGTTGACTATTTAGATTATACACAAAAAGATCAATGATGACCAATGTATATTTTTGATGTTTTTACATTGCTTAGCCTTATAGCATTTTTTCAGGACAAAGCGTTACTGATATTGGGATAAACAAAAGAAATAACTGCTTCCATTAGCAGTAGCGGTTTTCACTAAAACGCGCTATAGATAAGTTAGCTATAGCGCGTTTTCCATATGAGCGCTACTGCTAGTTCGAGTTAACCACCCCCCGGCTCAAAATTTTGCTAAGTCCTCCTTTCCACCGGCCTGTTCCCCTACTCATGTCGCCGCCTCCCGATCCCGAGCGCGCCTGCCCTCACCATCGCCGCCCGAGCCCGCCCTCAACCTCACCGCCGCCGCCCGCCGCCGCTCTCGACCACACTGTCGCCGCCCTCGACCTCACCGCCGCCGCCCTCGACCGAGCCCGCCGCCCAGGACCGCCACCTCCCGATCCTGAGCCCGCCCTCGCCGCCCCTCCGTCGCCGAGCACCTCCCCGCCACCATCTCTCCCTCTGTAAGCCCCCACCCCTCCCCCACCCCCTCTCTCTTTGCTTAGTTAGTAGATGATTTTTGTAGTAGTAGATGTTAATTTAGGGTTCATAGATAATGATTTTTAGAAGTAGTGGATATTAATTACTAGTAGTGATGGTAAACTAGTTGTATAATTAGCAGTAGTAGATGTTAATTAGTAGTAGATGTAGTAGTTAGATGTTAATTAGTAGTAGTAGATGTACTAGTTTCTTTCTATTTATAGTAAGTTTATATTTAGTAAGAACGAGTTGAATTAATAGAACTAGTTTAGTTTTAGTTGAACTAGTTAAGTTTTAGTTGAACTAGTATAGTAAGTAAATTAATAACTAGTTGAACTACTTTATTTTTAGAAAGAACTAGTTTTTTTCTTTTTATACTAAGTTTATATTTAGTAAGAACTAGTTGAATTAATAGAACTAGTTGAACATGTCATATTTGTTGTTATTTTTTAGTTTAAGCAATTATTTCATGTTTTGGTTACACCTTCGAGTGGACTATGTTTTGCAGGAGTGTTGATTAATTTCCGTTCCAGCAAATTTCAGGCACTCGATATGTCCTTTTTTAGCAAAGGTCATGTCGGATTTTTTCATGAATTCTTGCATGACTTGTGCTAGAATATGTACAAGTTTAATCTTTGAATTATGAACATAGGAAATGTCGTACTCGGACGATGATAGTCTCTCGGGGGAGTGCAGCTGGTGCCACGATGATCGAGGTATGTGCGACAGGTTCGTTGAGCTGGATGAAGATCGGCGCTTCAGCATTAAGCTCGAGGAGACCTTCGATGTTGAAACAGTATGCAACAATGACAAGTGTTTTTTTCGTAATTAAGCATGACTTCAACTATTTCAACGTCTAATTTTCATCTTTTACAATTCGACTAGCTTATCTCATGCCATGCAAGACGCTATGTCTTGGAGAGGATGGGTTTTGAAGACCATGAAAATTATGAAACAAAGAAAATACACCTAAGGACCCATCATGATATCGATTTTGAAGTAAATCTGTACAATTCTTAGAGCGTAACCCATTTTGTTTGCCAAAATTGGGAAGCACTTTGCAAAATGTATGGTTTTTATGAGGGTATGATTGTCACCATGGATCTTGGTAATCCTGACATCGAGCAAGACAATATGGACATTTGGGTCCTTGTTGATACGCTTCCGATTCTACCGCAATGTGAGTTTCTCAAACATAGTTATTAACTAATTTATATTGTTTATTTCAAAATAGTTGACAGCTTATTTCCATTGACAGCTTATTTTGAATCTTCAAAGAATGTGCAGAAGATGGTAGAAAAAACCCACTACACTGATGGCTCCGAATTAACTTATAAGGAGAAAAGTCATCTGATTGCTTATTGTACTTTTCTTGAGAATTACAATACCTATTATCGAACTCCTCCAAACTATGGTGAATACGTGCCACTAGTGCACGTGTTGAACCATGGTAACTTCTATGGAGATACCCTGGTAAGATTTTTTACTATTACGACATCCGTGCATATTTTGCATACTTGTAAAACTAGTACATCATTGCTAACTACAAGGTTATTACTATGTTTTTCAACAGGAAATCTCGATGGATTGTGTGCCTCATCTGATGTATCAGAATGGTCGCCTAGCAGTTATGAACATACAGCCAGGTGAATCTAAGGAGCTCACCTGTGCATATCGGATTTCTAAAAGCGGTGAACACATGCTAATCAAAGAATGGAAAAAATGTTTGGACATTCGCAAGGAGGTTCTTGGAAGTAACATTAAGCGAAAGGCAAGAATTGGAGACAGGATAATCTCCATTCTCCATAATGGAGAGTTAGGGGCTATCTTTTTTTTGCTATTTTACCTTAGAGAATATAGTAGGTCCTAAGAGAGTGTAGTAGGTCCTATGAGGTACAATATGTTTATTATGTGATACAATGTGTTAGAGTTGATGATGTGAGGAGTACTTGTGATTACGACTAGTGACCAATTTGCTATGTGATGTCTCATTGATGAAAATGATGATCTTGAGGAGGTGTTATATGAAAATGATGTATTATGATGATAAGTTGTTAATGATATGATGATGATGATGATGATATTCATTATATCATTGGGTGAAAGAACCGCGGATTAGTTTCAAGTGGATGTCCATCCACTTGAAACTAGTCCACACGGTTCTTTCACCCCGTGATGTAATAACTCATTATGATGTAAAAACAATTTCTAAATTCCTGTTATATGAAAACTTGTGTAAAGGTGTACGGATACAACATGAAATAAAAAAGAAATAAAATACGAAATTATAGTAGCAGCGCGGGCAGGGAGAAGCGCTACTACTAATTACCAGTAGCGCTGCTCTGGGAACTCGCTACTACTAAGTCGATATAGCAGTAGCGTGGGAGGAGGCACGCTACTGCTATACGTTAGCTGTAGCGCCTTATCAGTAGCGCATAACCCCGCGCTACTGATAGGTCTAAAACCCGCGCTGCTGCTAGGCTTTTCCCTAGTAGTGATAGAAGACCAACTTCTACCACAGAACGTGGATAATCCAAAAAACTAATCCCAAAGACAGAAAAAATGTAAAAAAGAGGATCCGTGTGTCTATGTACCAGCTTCACATTTACACATATAAGTACTCTGAAAAACAAAAAAATGTACACAAAATTTTTATAACAACACCAACCGAACATATCGTATTGCAGCATCACCTAAATAACATGCATAAAAACGGCGAAAGTTCTAGCACAAAAGGTGCAGAAGTCCAACTTGTAAGACAGATAGTAGAGTCATTGGAAAAATACACACTATCGAATTTGGTTCAGATTTAATCACTTGGCTGACTACACCTTCTCAGTTCGCGACCTCGAATGATATCCTACTCCACCCTAACATCAAAACGATAAAGCCACCAAGCTGTCTCATCAAAGAACCGAACCAACATAGGCGGAAACAAGATCCAATCGCCCAATTTTAGGGTGTATGCACCTGCCTGACCAAATTAACAACGTATGAAGGATCCAATCTCACTACTGCAAGCAAATCAGCCCTCTATCTTCACAGAATAACAAGAAATCCACAGAAGCCGCGTAAACCACTCCAGCGAACGAAGAACACAAAACCCGAAATCAAATCCGTTAAAATTAGCGACAAATTGTGCATGAAACTCGTACCTACACCAAATTCCCATCATGTTAGAGGTTTGAGAACATCCAGCGAATGCATTAAACTTGTAAACAAACACAAGTTCATTCGCCCCGAGAGAAAATCCACCAAAATGCAAAATTATGAATCAAAACGAGCATTTAGATGCAAGTATGGGTATTTGGATTACACTCACATCCCAGACAACACGACCGACCGGAATAATTCACGGGGGAAGCCACGGTTGCGCAGATAGCCCGAAGGTCTGGTTCGTACAGAGGGAAGTTCAAGTGCGTTACTCAGGCAGTTCAGGTTGTGATAAGAATATTATTCTCATTCCGTGATCAGAATAGTGTTTATGTGTGTGTGTGTCTATATATATATAATATGGCTTCTGCACAACATCTCCATCATCATTATCAGTACATCCTATGCAGGTGAGTTAGGATGCACTTGATCCTAGAAAGGTATCTACCCTTCAAACCAGAGGAGTGCTTCAAACTAACAACAATACATAATATCCAACAAAAGAGGGTCATGCTAAAACAGCAGGATACATGGCTTAGTCTAGATATCAGTACGAATCAAGTTGTGCATATTTGCTGTTGGCATGAACCACATCACCGCATGTCGGGTTTGCAGAAGCCATCCATCGCATGGAAGCTTGATGCCTTTCACACACTGAAGATTATGTGGCAACAAGCTATGTTGACGAATCTCTGGATATGGTGATTCATGAAACCCATGGTATGATGTGTAAACATAGTTCCCCTTGGCGAATTGAAGTTGCACAGCACGGTAATCATCGCCGGTGATATGATCGATGATTGGTTGGATGATCGAATAATTGAGCCCGAGGAACATGGAGTGGTTTCCGAGGCTATAAACCCGCCTCCAGTTGAATACGCCTGGCCCAACAGAGCTGGGATCTTTCTTGAACACAAAGCAGCCATAGCCATCACAGTCATGAACGCCCCAGGCATTGTACTGCATGTGGTTTGATGAAATGGTTTGGTCAATTTGGTGCGTGTGAATGAGCATCAAATGACCGCCGTCAGCTGAACGAGCAATAAACCACCACCCATTGACTGGTATGATTCCAGGTCCTGGAATCATGAAGGACAGCGCATTTGCGTCTGCTGCAACAAATCAAATTGGAGACCAAAAGGACAAAAATATACAATCATGTTCAGAGTATGTATGGAATTAAGATTATTATAACAGTGACACATATCATAGACAGAGAATTGCAATGTCGTGGTCGTAATCATACCCCAAGTTAAAAAAGCAACGACTTTCATATTCTAGCAATATGTCATGGTTAAAACATCATGTAACAATGAGAGGAAAACAACTATGACAGGGCCTACTCATATTCTACCATAGCACTTACTACTGTTCTCATATCAACTCTAAGCAATAACATGCGTTGTTATAAAAATATTGGAAATGAGAGTAACATATAGCAATCATGATGTTATACTCGTAATATCTATTCTAACAATCATTAGATGCCAATTGTTCTCATATCAACTCTAACAATAACATGTGTGGTCATAAAAATCTAGGAAATGAGAGGAACATATAGCAATGATGTGATTATAGACATACTATCTATTCTAAGTTTGTAACAATCAACAGGCAGTCGTATTCATAAGGTAAAGATGAGATGAGATAGAACAGTTACACGATGATAGATTCCACCAGTATAGGCAGCCAATCTGTGCAACTATAGCATCAGACAGAAATGGAGGCTCAACAGGATTGACGATGAGCCATAACCATGTATGGCGACCAGATTCCAGATAGACTAATCCCATGTTGAACAAGGCAATGAGCTTGTAATCCATGTAGTCTTTTGATGGTGTGGGTACTTCGCGGATTACAACCTTCAGCAAACAGAGGTCGAGCCAAAAGGTTGACGCGTCTTGTGCGTAGTAGGCAGGAGTGTCCAGCGGGCCACGAGGCTCGATGGCGGAGGTATCCAACGATGGAAGGGTGATCTCTCGCTGGGTGTAGATATCCATGAGATGCCACGGACTACCAGATCGGTGGATGAGGACGGTCCAGTTGGCCTTCATGCCCGCCCCGTAGTGGTCGCGCATGAATGACAGGTGGATGGGTAGTGGTAGCATGTCAAGGGGCACCACGGCAACCTCCGTAGGATCGTCAAGTCAAGGATCGGGCATCAATAAGTAGGGTGTCTTGAAAAGGGTCGTCCGGTTGCAGACGAGTAGACGGTACAAAGACACCGAGCATGCAGCTAGATGAATGGTGCTGAGCAGGTACATATGATTACAGATCTGCTCCAAGAGAACATCAGGGAGGGAATTCCAATCGCGGCTCTCCGTGTCAGTCGGTTGTGCCATAGTTTTTTTAGGGTGCTGACTGATTGTGGTTTTTGGTGCCTGCGATCTAGCGGGGAAGTGGATTCAGGCGGGCGAGCGAAGAAGATGAGGTGTGTGGACGAGCAGTGAGCGGGGGGATATGGTACGCACGAGCTACCAAGGAAGATGGCGCGGGCGGGTGAGCACTAAGCGGGGGGAAATGGTGTGAGACCAACGATGGGGAAGAGAGGAGGAAGAAGGAGAGAGGAGGAAGAAGACTGAAAGACGGGGAAGAAAGTGCATTAAATCTCAATTCTACTAGTACTACTACCAGGATATACCGTCCTTCGGAGTGTAAATAGTTACGCTGATGACATGTGGGTCTACCTCAAGAGGTCCCATATGTCAGTTAATGGAGGAGAGAGGTGTGTAGGCGTATTTGTAGAAGAGTGCTCCACTGGCAAACATGACGGCAGTACTGGGTAAGGCTAATTTAGTAACACCAACACGCTGGTTCAGCTTGTATTGTCACTTCACTATGAAGACTAGTTGAATAGTTCTCTCTGACCGGGATGGGGAATAATGGATCGCTAAGACTTCCTATCTACAGTATCCCTATGCCTCTACGCTCATCGTGTCCAATAAGATGAAACATTGGCCAAGGCACCCAACGCCAATAATGTAGGAGTACTAGTACTACCTCCTTTCCGGTTTATAGGGCTCAATTCAAAAATCTCATCATTCAAGGTAGATGGTGAGTGGTGGAATAAATTTTTTAGTTTGCAAAAACACTCAATTAATGCACTCGTTTTTCTCAAAAAATTATGTTTACCAATGCATTAATTGCAATGCATGCATGCATGCATGAAGTCCATGCATTGGTTAATTTTCTCTTAATACTTGCATGCAATGATTTAATGCACCTTGAAATCTGAACATGTGGTAGGGAACTATCAAACTGAGACTTATAAAATGAGAAATCTAAAATTTTGAGATAAGCCCTATAAACCAAAAAGGAGGGAGTAGTATTTTGTGTGAAACTTTGACCATCTCCTCCCTCCGTCTAGGTGAATAAGTCATCTTTGGTTGTGGAACGTGACCAAGAAGGAGGGGAAAACAAGAGAACTTAATGTTTATTTGCTAATTAATAGCATTGCATGCAATGAACTAACCACTGCATGTCGTGTTTGGTAGTCTCGAGTAATTGAAAACATGCACGCCCACATCTCTTATTGGTTGATATGTCAAGAAACAAGAAATGAGGTCGGAGTTAATGCACCACGTGCACGCCTAAGTGTTTCAGGATTATTTGGTTTTCGTAAAGTGACTTACATACCTAGACGGAGGGAGTATTTAACTAATAAAATGTTAATGCATTTCACCAAAAATCATATCACTGGATTCGTATTTGAACATAGTTTTTAATGGTATAGTTTTTTATGACATGCATTGACACTTTGTTAGTTAAATTTACGGTCAAAATTTTACACTAAGTACGAAGGGGACCATTAAACCAGGATGGAGGTTTATATACAGGTTAATAAAAAAATCATCAACCAATGTAGTAGTAAATGATGAGTGCCCAAAGATTTTTTTCCGAAAGTACTCAATAATGGGCTCATTTTCCTCAGGAAAATTGTGTTTACGAACGTATTAATTGGAATGCATGCACGAGGAACAAATGACCAGAACTTTTACGCGCATTGGTGAGTTATCTCTTAATTCTTGCATGCAACGTTTTAATGAAGCTTGAAATATGAACGTGTCAATCGGAGGGAGTAAAAGCCTCATGCATGCATGGAACATGCGACACTCACACGTACACATGCACGCACGCAACACTCACGCATCCACGCGGCATACAACACATGATGCAACACACACGCTCATGCTCAAGTGCTCAAGCTACTCCCTACGTCCGTGAAAGACTGTACATATAGAGATTTACACATTGACCAGGAGGAACCGGAACTTCATGGCATAATTAATGCCCAAAAGTAGCATACTTAGTGTGCATGCGACCATTGAGAGAATAAGATTAAATGAAGGTTGTTGCATGCTATAATTAAGGATACACATGTAGCCTATAGCTAGAGCACAAGTTGGTGCATTAGTCAATCAATATCGATTAGATTAAATGCTAAATGCATTGGAAGTGCAGATGTACACTCTTTGTTTTTGGGCCAATGTACATTGTTGGAAGACCGAGGGAGTACACGTGCACGCACTCACATACACAGCCAGGATGGTTCGCGCGCAAGGGTTGGACTCTTGTCGCGCCTTCGTAAAGTTTTGTTTAACTGATTTCTTTGCTCTGCCAACTGACAGGTGGGACCCAGAAACCAGGTGTCAATTTAACAAGTCAACAAAGTGCCACGCCGACTATGTGGCCGGTCCGTAGGGTGCAATACGGTGCTCTACGATGAGCTAGTGATCGTATAATCACCGCAAAACTATATAGTGACCATCAAGAGCGTATTGTTACATACGTTGTCCGCCAGTGTATTTTTCTCATTTCAAGTTAAGCCATATTAACCGGAAAGGACGCAGTATGGACTAGTACTAGTACTGCTTTGATGTGTCCCGTCAACTCGTTGAATGAGGAGAAGCTTGCTTACTACGCCCTCTCCCTCGCCCACAAGCGCGGTGGTTCGCAAGACGAGGAGAGGGTTTTGACTACAGCGCCCTCTCCCTCTCCCTCTCCCTCGCCCTCGCCCTCGCGGTGGACGTCCAGCAGTTCAATCAGTGTCAGATTGCCAGAAGCATATTGTACTGTAGTATCATCATTGTTGGACCTTCCGAAGAGAAGAAGAGCCAAGTGCAAGGTTGACACGAGTACGAACTATTGAACCTCCCGAAGAGGCAAAGAGCCAAGTGCAATTTTTTATAGGAATTGTCGTCCTAGTAGGAGTACTACAACTATAGAGAACAATGCTACTGTATGATGCCGCCATGTCATCTATATCCAAAGTTGTGCCACCTTTTTTTCCTCAAAGAGCGTGTTGGAGCCCGTGCAACAACCACACAAGTTGCACATACACATAACACATTTACTAGTAATAAATTCTAAAGGACAAATGTCAGTATGCCACACAAGTTCATCTCCACTTCATGTGATAAATTTGTGCACGACTAGTCTACATATGTTCACACCGCTATCATTCACAATTTACCATACTCCACTTACACGTTATAGACGGGCTACATGTCCTCCTCTAGGTTCCAGTCCCAGGTGTTCTTCATGGATGGCATGATTGATAGTGGTGGGCAACGGGAATCATTGTCACGGCTTTCTTGTCCGGTTCCACACGATGGAGACTCATCCAAGATGAAGTGGCATAGATCAGGGATAGAGTGTCCCAGCATGTCATTCATACGGTGGTGCGCACTGAAGACACAACCATGCTTCATGAATGGCAGGCCTTCGGTGTCGTGAACGAAAGGTGGCATCCGCTTCACAATGGGGTAGCTATCCCCAATGAAAAGCGAGTATTGTCCAAGAGTGTTCCTCGGCACTGATGTAGCATCACGGGGGTCAAACTCAGTGCCGTTCATCTGGTACACGTGGGCATCTCAGATCTGGACACATGGTGACGTACATAGTCAAGGTCCACGCATAATAATGTTGTGCTCAAATATGGAGGTCAGTAATACTGTGCAGCAAATAGTACTACTCTGGTATAGAGGAAGTAAAATAACCGGCTTATTATATATAGCCACTCTTGGCTACATGGATGAGATAGTAAGACATGGAAAAACAAAAATGGTGGGAGCTAGTGGGTTCAAGTCTTCAAGGGCCTAGCTAGCTACACGCGTCCTCCAAGGTAAAAAGTACTCCTACTAGTACTAGTAAGTAGTACAACAATGAAAGAGAAGGCGAGAGGGTTAAAAAAGTATAATACTAAATTGTAAAGTACAGTAAACATGTCCTAGTCAAGAAAAGAAAATAACTAACAAGTACTACTACTCTACCACTCTAACACACAATAACGAGAAAATGGAATAGCTGGGTAGATGGTGACGGTCCGATCGTGGTAGATTGTGTGACCATGTTGCACATAAGTGGTACCATGAGTAACGACTACTAAGATAGTTGATCCCAATATGCCAAAGTCAGCTACAAGGTTCCAGGTTAGACCGAATCGCGTATGGAAATGCACATCTAGGACCGGCGATCTTATTTTGATCGGGGGATGACTGGTCCCTACAAAATAATGGAGTACCATTAGGGATGCAAATGATGGTTTGTGCATTCCATTTGTAATCTCCCATAATCCCTCCATTTAGGTGTGTAAGTCACCTTATGAAAACCAAATAATCCCAAAACACTTAGGCACGGTACATTAACTCCCTTCTTGTTTCTTGTTTCGTGACATATCAACCAATAAGAGATCTGAGCCATGCATGCTTTCAATTACTTGAGACTACCAAACATGACATGCAGTGGTTAGTTCATTGCATGCAATGCTATTAATTAGCAAAAACCATTAAGTTCTCTCGTTTTCCCCTCCACCTTGGTCACGGTGCACAACCTAAGATGACATATACACCTAGACGGAGGGAGTATCGTAGGATGGCAACCAGATGAAACAAGTCCCCTGGCTTGTCACCGCGAAGATGCGGCCTAGATGGCACACAGCATCTTCAAATGTGTAGGGGTACAAATCTGCCGCGGCCAACATGCGCCATCCTCTGCTATTACTGCCTCTTGCATTGATGGCAATCCTTATGTCGAACACCGCGATGAGATTGTAATTGCCGTAGCCGCGTCGCTTTGTCGGTGGGTCCACAATTTCTATATCTTCAATCTCATGTAGGCATCATCATACGTATTAAAGCCCAGCCAGTCCGGAAGGCCGATCCGAACGGTGGAGAAGGGGTCTATGGGAACGGCCGCACTGCTGTGGATGTTGTGCAAAATGATGATGGTATTCGGCCGGAGGTATGCAAGCCAATCTTCGTTGGCATCGAGCCAGACCTATATATAAGACGGTGGGCAGCGGGGAAGTTACAGGATGGAAATGGAATAACTAAGTACTACATGATCAAACTCCATGACCGACCAGCTCATCGGACAAAATCCTGTTGGGGATTGTTGTAGAAATTAAAAAAATTCTACGCATCACCAAGATCAATCTATGGAGAGACTAGCAACGAGAGAGAGGGGAGTGCATCTTCATACCCTTGAAGATCGTGATGCGGAAGCGTTACAAGAATGCGGATGAAGGAGTCGTACTCGTAGCGATTCAGATCGCGGTTGATTCCGATCTAAGCGCGGAACAACGAGACCTCCGCGTTCAACACACGTACAGACCGGGGACGTCTCCTCCTTCTTGATCCCGCAAGGGGAGAGGAGAAGTTGAGGGAGAACTCCGGCAGCACGACGACGTGGTGGTGGAGCTTGCAGTTCTCCGGCAGGGCTTCACCAAGCACTACTACTACGGAGGAGGTGTTGGGGAGGGAGAGGGCTGCGCCAGGGGAAGGGGTGCGGCTCCCATGCGCCTCCCCACTATATATAGAGGTGGAGGGGCTGGTTTCTTGCCTTGCAAGTCCATTGGTTCATTGGCAAAGGTGGGGGAATGAAATCCCATCATTTCCCTTACCCACCGATTGTTATCCCCCGTTTTTAGGGATCTTGATCTTATCCCTTCGGGATATGATCTTATTACTTCTAAGGGGGGATCTTGGTGCGCCTTGACCAGGGGTGAGGGGCCTTGCCCCCACTACCCACATTCATGTGAGTCCCCCATGTAGGTGGGCCCCACTCCGAAACCTTCTAGAACCTTCCCGGTACAATGTCGAAAAATCCCAAACATTTTCAGGTGGCCAAAATAGGACCTCCCATATATAAATCTTTACCTTCGGACCATTCCGGAACTCCTCATGACGTCCGGGATCTCATCCGGGACTCCGAACAACATTCGGTAACTGCACACTAATTCCCATAACAACTCTAGCATCACCAAACCTTAAGTGTGTAGACCCTACGGGTCCGGGAATCATGCAGACATGACAGAGACAGCTCTCTGGCCAATAACCAATAGCTGGATCTGGATACCCATGTTGGCTCCCACATGTTCCACGATGATCTCATCGGATGAACCTAGAAGTCGGGGATTCAATCAATCATGTATACAATTCCCTTTGTCAATCGGTACGTTACTTGCCCGAGATTCGATCGTCGGTATCCCAATACCTCGTTCAATCTCGTTACCGGCAAGTCACTTTTACTCGTTGTATAACACATCATCACGTGATCAACTCTTTGGTCACATTGAGCTCATTATGATGATGTCCTACTGAGTGGGCCCAGAGATACCTCTCTGTCACACGGAGTGACAAATCCCAGTCTCGATTCGTGCCAACCCAACTGTCGGTGTAAAAACTGGCGGATCTCAGGTAGGGGGTCCCGAACTGTGCGTCTAGGCGGATGGTAACAGGAGAAAAGGGACACGATGTTTTTACCCAGGTTCGGGCCCTCTCGATGGAGGTAAAAACCCTACTCCTGCTTGATTTATATTGATGATATGGGTAGTACAAGAGTAGATCTACCACGAGATCAGAGAGGCTAAACCCTAGAAGCTAGCCTATGGTATGATTGTTGTTGTGTCCTACGGACTAAACCCTCTGGTTTATATAGACACCCGAGGGGGCTAGGGTTACACAGAGTCGGTTACAATGGGAGGAGATCTACATATCTGTATTGCCAAGCTTGCCTTCCATGCCAAGGAAAGTCCCATCCGGACACGGGACAAAGTCTTCAATCTTGTATCTTCATAGTCCAAGAGTCCGGCAAAAGGTTATAGTCCGGGTGTCCGGACACCCCCTAATCCAGGACTCCCTCAGTAGCCCCTGAACCAGGTGTCAATGACGACGAGTCCGGCGTGCAGATTATCTTCGGTATTGCAAGGCGGGTTCCTCCTCCAAATACTTCATAGAAGATTTTGAACACGAGGATCATGTCCGGCTCTGCAAAACAAGTTCCACATACCATCATAGAGAGAGACTAACATTTTCACAAATCTAATTTGCTGACGTATTCTGTGGCGTGACATCACACCACAACCAAGCCTTCATTCAAATCATTTTTTACTGTCCCACCTCAGCGCGTTTTGCGAGGCGGTTTCCTTGGCACGTCATGTGAAGGCAGAGATCGTGTCCCCTTATCACGGGATTCTCATGAATACGAGCGTGGGTAACCCAACCATGCCATTGATTACGGTGCTTGGGGGATAAGCGAGTTTTACCAGGCTGGTGGGGACGCATAGTTTCCTCCGCCCATATAAAGGGATAAGGATTCACCTTTTCATTCACGCCTTCATCCTCCTTTGCTCATCCATTTTCGCACACTCGAGCTCCAGCGCCCAAGTCCACATTTCCCACCTCAACCTTCTCCAACCATGTCCGGAGAGGGAGACAGGTGGATGGTATCCTCCGTCACGGAGGGACACATCAAGAAGCTGAGGAGAGCCGGATACCTGCCCGATGACATCGCACACCGGCTCCCAGATGAGGGGCAGCTCATCCCCACTCCCAGGCCACACGAGAGGGTAGTGTTCCTTACCCATTTCCTCCGTGGACTGGGATTCCCTCTTCACCCATTCGTCCGGGGGCTCATGTTCTACTACGGCCTGGATTTCCACGATCTGGCCCTGAACTTCATCCTCAACATCTCAGCGTTTATCGTCGTGTGCGAGGCCTTCCTCCGCATCAAGCCCCTCTCCGGCTTATGGCTGAAGACCTTCAATGTCAAGCCGAAGGTAGTGAGCGGCCGCCAGGTGGAGTGCGGAGGCGCCACGGTGGGCAAGATGCCCAATGTCACATGGCTCGAGGGCTCCTTCGTGGAGACCATAAAGGGGTGGCAATCGGGGTGGTTCTACATCACCGAGCCGCGTGACCCTGAATGGGAAGCGGCCCCCAAGTTCCGGTCTGGCATCCCCACGCGGCTCACCTCCTGTCAAGAGAAGGGCCTGTCCTGGGGTAGTTCGGGAGAGCTGATCGGACTCCAAACATGTATCCAAAACATGGTGAGCAAGAAGCTCAAACTCGTCAACGTAGTCCAGGTCATGCTCATCCGCCGGATCCTCCCGTGTCAACAACGGGCTTTCAACTTGTGGGAGTTCGACCCAGCCCAGCACCAAATTCTGAACAGGCTCTTCGACACAACACACGAGGATGCCTGGAAGGTGCTATTCAAGGGTGCCGAGGTTCCTCCTCCCACTACCGAGGATCGCGGATTCTGCGCGAAGTGCCAAGCCAGCGCGGTAAGCTATTTTACCTCTTACAGGATACTCGTTTTTCATAGTTTGACTCTATGCGGGATCTAAGCTCCCGTATCTTTGATAGGACTGGCAGGAGTCGGCCGGACAGATCAACTGTTCGGCTCCTTTGCCCGAAGGCCCAGCAGACGCCCGCTTGGCGGAGCTGCTAGTTCCGGCACCTTACGTAGCGCCGGAGAAGAAGGCCAAGAAGAAGGCCACGGGAACCCGAAAGAGTTCCCGGCGCCCGGTGGTGTCGGACTCATCATCCGATGACTCCAAGGCGCACTCCTCCCACGAAGACGAGGAGGAGGAAAAAGAGGCTTCTTCCCCTCAAGCAGGGGGAGAAAAGAAAAGGAAGGCCGCCCCAACTGGGGAGGCCAGAGGGTCCAAGAAGGGAAGGAACCTTCCTCCGGACTACTCCACCAACGCCGCCGACAACGAAGAGGAGTGACCGCCCAGGGCCAAGCCCCTGGCGAAGTCGTAAGTATTCGTACACCAGAGTGACACACAACGTTCCTTTATTGCACAGCTTCTCCTGACGCCAAATATAATCACGCAGTCCGCCCCGAGCCCGGCTCGACGTATCGTCGAGTGGTTCCATGGATTCGTCGGATGTGAATAGCTTTTCACTTCCGACCGCTTCCACCCCTCGCCCCACGGACAACGCCGATGTGTTGTCCCAAAAGGTTCCAAGCCAAGGGGAGGTGGTCCTGGAGGCGCCGCAAGGCTACCTTCCGGACTGCAGGCGAAAAGGGAGCGAGGCTCCCAAGGGCTCCAAGTCCAGCCCTAGGCCGAACGCCGCACTGGAACCTTCAATGGTTTCGGACTCCGGCAAGCGGCCCCCCACTAAGAAGGGCAAGCCTACCGCGCCGGTGACCTCCGTCCAACCGGAGGCACCGGATAACTTGCTGGAGGTGCTTAACGGCGCCTCCATCGACGAGGAGCACCGCACTATTATGAGTGCGGTGATCCAGAAAGTTCAGTCTGCCAAAAGCAGGCTGACTAAAGCCTGTGCCAGCCATCTAACAGGCTTTGAGGTATGTAAAAAATATATGAAAATATTACCGCATAGACAGTAGCCCCTGATGCTCTGTTCGGTGTTCACAAAGAAAAGCCGGACAGAGGATCTAATAATATTCGCAGGAGTCTAACATAATTATGTCGATATGTGTATGCAGGCTTCGCTGCTGACCTCTGCCGCACTGGCTGCGGAGGTTGATGCGCTGAAGCAGAACCTCGAGCGGTCCGAGAAAGAGCTCAGCCTTGCCAAGAAGCAGCTGGAGGAGAACCAAGGTATGTAATGCCTTGTCTATGTGTGTATATAAAAAAAGATGCAGTTGCAAAAATGATGGGATCGTTATTGATGTGCTAGGGTCCACAACCAAGGTGGCGGCCCTGAAGCAAGCACTATCCGGGGCCGAAGATAAAGCGTCCACAGAGTGCAGCGAGCGGGGGAAACAAGAGGCGCGGGTTGCCGAGGTGCAGCAAGAGCTCCAGCCTCTCATGAAAAAGCATGAGATTTTGGAGCTTGACTCGAAGACTCGCGAGTCCGAGCTCGCTGCAGCCCTCGAGAGCGCCAAGTCTGCCAAGGCCGAAGCCCAGAAATCCCTCCAGAAAATTGAGCCGATAAAGAAGATAGCGGCGGGTAAGGCCTTCATTATGCAAAGCAAGCATGTGAAAGTGAATTACTTGTTACTTACCCGAGTCCGAAGCTCTCTAGGAGCATTCACATATTTGCCCCGCAGCGTGTCCGATGCCGCCACCTACTACCAGGCCGAGGAAGGGAGCTCCACGGAGAAGGTGTTCTGGTCTCAGTATGCTGAGACCGAACACCCAGTGCCCTTGGGCGACCAGCTGAAGCAGCTGGTCGAGCTCCACAAGGTGGCCGAGTAGGCCATGAAGGGCCTCATAGTCCGGCTGTGGCCTGGAGAGGCCATGCCTGGGAGCTACTTCGGCCTCGTGCGGCGGCTGGTGGATGCGTGCCCCTGGGTGGAGGTCATCAAGCGCTTCGCCTGTATTGAAGGCGCTCGTCGGTCCCTTGCCCGCGCAAAGGTGCACTGGGGCAAGCTGGATGCGGAGAGGCTTATCACTGACGCGCCGCCAGCGGGCAAGGAGTATCGTACGCCCGAGATGTACTATAAGACTGTCCTGAAGGGTGCCCGCAAGATTGCGGATGAGTGCCCCAGAGATGTAATTATTGAGTAGACTCGCTATGTATTATCCTATGCGCTGAAAACTTTGTTCATGTGCGCTAAGCAACGCTTGTTTGATTTAAAATATTACCTTATGTGCGGCCGTTCATAAAATCTAAGAGATGGCAAGTCGTCGGCTTCAGCCCCCAAGCCACGAGTGCTGGGGTGCTCGGGATAAACTTGAGCACTCTTGTTCCCATTCTTGGGTCCATCTAGGGAGGCGCTCAACACAACGAGCAAGGCAACCGGACTTATAATGCTTGAACACTCTCACTTAGCCATAGAATTCTATAATTTTAGATTTCGGCGAAGCCCCTAGTATTCGGAAGACCGAGTTCGGGGCGCTATCCACGCCTTGTCCGGACATTATCCGGTTCTTCGCTTAAAGCGGCATAAGTCTTTAAGGACTCGAAAAGACCTCTCGAACGGCGACCAGTCTCTCGCCTTATCATGATAGTCAGTTTTAGCTTTCTCCACTGAGGCGCTCGCCCAACTCAACATGGGCGCAATCGCAGTGGTTCTCCGAGTGCCACCTTAGCCGACAGAACGGAATGTAAGGTACCAAAACGTGGGAGCCGGGCAAACCCAACTATTGACCCAAGACATGAGTCGGAGCCGATTCATATAATGCTATAAGTTCGGGGTGCCGCACTTGTGAAAGTGTTCAGACTTATAACACCATGATGTGGGGAACATAAGCCCCTGGTGTATTCGGCCGTACCAAAATATATGGGTGCAAGATGTCATTAGTGAACATATATGTAAAGTAATGCAACTACAGGAAAAAACTGCTGCATTATTTATTCAAGGAATTCTGCTATGAGTGCGGAATGATACAAATAGTGCGGTAAGCAAGGGATTGGACTAGTTAAACATGTCCCCCTCCAGGGGTGGGCTGCGGACTGGTGTATATAATCAAATTTAATGCTCGTAATGGAGACCACCTGAGTGTTCGTCGCAGCCTTTTTCCCTCCCTGGCTGTTGCATCGTGAGTTCGGCAGGTTCGCCACCGGACAGGGCCTCTGGTGAACGGAGTCCTGTGTATACAAAGAAGAAAAATAAAAATAAAAAAAGAGCGACACACTTGTGAGCCCCTGGTGTGGTCGAGCCGCACTCTGGGCCTGTTGTGGTCGTGCCCCTCTCCCTAGGCCCATGGTATCTCCAGAGCGTAATGATGTACGCGGAGGGCTGGTTTTGCGATCATGCGGGGGCTGGGGTTGGGTCCGCATTGCTACGCGTGCTCGGAGCGTGCCAGGTGGTCTTGGTTAATGTTGCTCCGGGCGCGTTTGGCCGTATCCGGCCGTTTAACGGCCGGACTCGAAAATTGCCTTAGAAGGCTGCTCTGTACTTCTGCCGCGAGAGCCATTGTATGTTCCTCCGTTCGGAGGGAGCGTTCCGTATTTCCGTTGACCGTGATGACTCCACGAGGGCCTGGCATCTTGAGCTTGAGGTATGTGTAATGCGGCACCACGTTGAACTTTGCGAACACGGTTCGTCCGAGCAGAGCATGATAGCCGCTGCGGAACGGGACTATGTCGAAGATTAACTCCTTGCTCCGGAAATTGTCAGGGGATCCGAAGACCACTTCCAGTGTGACTGAGCCTGTACAATTGGCCTCGACACCTGTCATGACGCCTTTGAAGGTCGTCTTTGTAGGTTTAATCCTTGAGGGGTCTATGCCCATCTTGCGCACTTTATGCTGATAAAGCAGGTTCAGGCTACTGCCGCCGTCCATCAGGACTCTCGTGAGGTTAAATCCATCGACGATTGGGTCTAAGACCAATGCGGCGAATCCGCCATGGCGGATACTGGTCGGATGGTCTCTTCGATCAAAAGTGATCAGGCAAGAGGACCATGGATTGAACTTAGGGGCGACTGGCTCCATCGCATATACGTCCCTTAGTGCACGCTTCCGCTCCCTCTTGGGTATATGGGTTGCGTATATCATGTTCACCGTCCACACTTGGGGGGGAACCCTTCTGTCCTCTATTGTTCGGTGGTCGGGTCTCTTCCTCGTCGTCGCTGTGTAGCCCCTTGTCGTTGTTTTCGGCAATTAACTTGCCTGCCTGCTTAAATACCCAACAATCTCTGTTGGTGTGGTTAGCTGGCTTTTCGGGGGTGCCATGTATCTGGCATGAGCGGTCGAGTATTTGGTCCAAATTGGACGGACCCGGAGTGGTTCTTTTGAATGGCTTCTTCCGCTGACCGGGTTTAGAGCCTCGGAATCCGGTGTTGACTGTCGTATCCTCCTTGTCATCGCCGTTAACGCGGCGTTTATTTTTGCTTCGACGCGACCTGCCATTGTGGTCCTTAGTATCCGGACTACCAGCATTTTTGCTGAGGTTGTTGCTGCGGGCTAGCCAACTATCCTCTCCCGCACAGAAGCGGGTCATTAATGATGTGAGGGCTGCCATGGATTTCGGCTTTTCCTGTCCTAGGTTCCGGGCAACCCACTCGTCGCGGATGTTATGTTTGAAGGCCGCGAGGGCCTCGGCATCCGGGCAGTCGACGATTTGATTTTTCTTTGTTAGGAACCGTGTCCAGAATTGTCTGGCCGATTCGTCTGGCTGCTGGATTATGTGGCTTAGGTCAACGGCGTCTGGTGGTCGCACATATTTTCCTTGGAAGTTGTCGAGGAATGCGGCTTCCAGTTCTTCCCAACACCCAATTGACTCTGCGGGCAGGCTGTTAAGCCAATGCCTAGCTGGTCCTTTAAGCTTGAGCGGGAGATATTTGATGGCGTGGAGATCGTCGCCGCGGGCCATATGGATGTGAAGGAGATAATCTTCGATCCAAACCGCGGGGTCTGTCGTGCTATCGTAGGGTTCAATGTTTACGGGTTTAAACCCTTCAGGGATTTGATGATCCATTACCTCGTCAGTGAAGCATAGCGGGTGTGCGGCGCCTCTGTATTGAGCAATATCACGACGTAGCTCAAGGGAGCGTTGTCTGCTGTGTTCGGCCCGGCCGGAGTTGTTGTATCCGGCTCGACGGTATTCGTCGTGGGTCGTGGGGCGCCCACATGATCCATAGATAGATCTAGATTATCTTGCCTTATCCTCCAATATATCCCGCAAGTCCGGCGCGTTCCCTCGTGGCTTCGTACTTTTCGAGCGATGCCGGGGTACAGTCTTGATGGAAGGCCTGGATTCCTCTCTGTCACGACCACGGGGTTGTCGGTCGGCCGTATTGTGCACTGGTGATGAAGGTATGTATGCTTCCTCTTTTAATCGGGGGAGCAACTTGCGTTTTGGGTAGCTCTTGGAGGGGCGTTCGAGTTCATACTCTTCGGCCGCGAGGACCTCGGTCCATCTGTCGGCCAGCAGGTCTTGATCAGCTTGAAGCTGTTGCTGCTTTTTCTTTAGGCTATTTGTCGTGGCAATAAGCCTGCGTTTAAAACGCTCTTGTTCGACGGGATCCTCAGGCACGACGAATTCGTCGTCGTTGAGGCTTGCCTCATCTCCGAAGGGAGGTATGTAATTATCATCCTCGACCTCTTCGCCTGCCGCTCTCTCATGAGGGCTTGCTTCTGCATCCTCCTGCGCTGAATCTTGCAGGAGGGGATTGTCTTTGGCACTCTCTGGGGTGTTATTATCCCCTGCGCCGGAATCTCCATTCTTGCTGTGGCGGGATTTAGAGCGGCGCCGCTGACATCGGTGCTAGGGCTGTTTCTTTAAGGAATCTGCCTCCGCTGCTTCTTCGCCGTCCCCATCCTTTGGGGTGTCCACCATGTATATGTCATATGACGAGGTGGTCTTCCAGTGCCCTGTGGGCGCTGGTTCTTGTTCGTCTCCGGCATCGTCGTCCATGCCGTCGATGTCTTCGGAGTCATAGTCTAGCATGTCGGTTAGATCGTCGACAGTGGCTACAAAGTGGGTGGTGGGTGGGCTTTGAATTTCTTCGTCGTACGCATCCCAACCATCCTGGCCATAATCCGGCCAGGGCTCTCCGGATAGCGAGAGATGCTTTAGTGAATTTAGGATGTCGCCAAAGGGTGAGTGCTGATAGATGTCCGCAGCGGTGAACTCCATGATCGGCGCCCAATCGGATTCGATTGGCAGGGGTGCAGGAGGTTCGGAGTCCGGCAGGGAGTCCGGCACCTCGGAGTCACGAGTTTTATAGGGGACGAGGTCAATGTTTGGCTCCATCGCCGTGGCTGTTGCAGCTCCCGAGGCGGTGTCCAGCCACTCATCCTCGATCTGCGCGATCGACTCCGAACTATGGGTCGGAGCGGATTCATGTGCGGCCTCCAAGGCGCTGTCCGGCGGCAGAGTTAGATCATGCCCATCGTGACAGTGCGGCACGCACGGTTGTGGATCGGATCCATCGAAGATCAAGTCTCCATGGGTATCCGCTGTGAAGTTTAGGCTTCCAAATCTGACCTGACGGCCAGGGGCGTAGCTTTCGATCTCCTCCAGATGGCCAAGTGAATTGGCCCGCAGTGCGAAGCCGCCGAAGATGAAGATCTGTCCGGGGAGAAAAGTCTCACCCTGGACGGCGTTGTTGATTGGAGAAACCATCAAGCCTATCGGTGACGACACAGAGGAACTCTCAGTGAAAGCACCAATGTCGGTGTCAAAACCGGCGGATCTCGGGTAGGGGGTCCCGAACTGTGCGTCTAGAAGGATGGTAACAGGAGACGAGGGACACGATGTTTTACCCAGGTTCGGGCCCTCTTGGTGGAAGTAAAACCCTACGTCCTGCTCGATTAATATTGATGATGTGTATTACAAGAGTGGATCTACCACGAGATCAAGGAGGCTAAACCCTAGAAGCTAGCCTATGGTATGATTGTTGTAATGGATGTTGTGTCCTACGGACTAAAACCCTCCGGTTTATATAGACACCGGAGAGGGCTAGGGTTACACAGAGTCAGTTACAATGGTAGGAGATCTACATATCCG
Source organism: Triticum dicoccoides (assembly GCF_002162155.2). Lineage (NCBI taxonomy): Eukaryota > Viridiplantae > Streptophyta > Magnoliopsida > Poales > Poaceae > Triticum > Triticum dicoccoides. The sequence goes on along the minus strand of NC_041393.1, from coordinate 555,028,053 downwards.
TATCGCCAAGCTTTCCTTCCACGCCAAGGAAAGTCCCATTCGGACACGGGGCGGAGTCTTCAATCTTGTATCTTCGTAGTCTTGGAGTCCGGCGGACGATGATAGTCCGGTTGTCCGGACACCCCCTAGTCCAGGTCTCCCTCAGCGCCCAATCAGTTTCGATTGGCAGGGGCGCAGAGGGTTCAGAGTCCTGAGAAGAGTCCGGCAATGTGGAGTCATGGACCTCACGAAGAGTAAGGCTAGTGTTCGGCTCGATCGCCATTGGCGCTGCAGCCTCCGCAGCAGGGTCTAACCACCCGCCCTCGGACGGAGCAGCTGGCTCTGAATTAAAGGTCGGAGAAGATGCAGGTGCGGTCTCCACGACACTGTTCGGCGGCAGAGCTAGATCATGCCCATCGTGATAGAGCGATGCACTCGGCCAGGGCTCGAATCCGTCGAAGATTAAGTCTCCATGGATGTCGGCCGTGTAGTTCAAGCTTCCAAACTTGACCTGATGGCCAGGGGCGTAACTTTCAATCTTCTACAGATGGCCAAGCGAATTGGCCCGCAGTGCAAAGCCGCCGAATACAAAGATCTGTCCGGGGAGAAAAAGTCTCACCCTGGACTGCATCGCTAACGATGATCGAAGGAGCCATCAAGCCTGATGATGACGACACATAGGAACTCTTAGTGAAAGAACCAATGTCGGTTTCAAAACCGGCGGATCTAGGCGGATGGTAATAGGAGACAAGGGACACGATGTTTTTACCCAGGTTCGGACCCTCTCGATGGAGGTAAAATCCTACTCCTGCTTGATTAATATTGATGATATGGGTAGTACAAGAGTAGATCTATCACGAGATCAGAGAGGCTAAACCCTAGAAGCTAGTCTATGGTATGATGGTTGTTGTGTCCTACGGACTAAACCATCCGGTTTATATAGACACCGGAGGGGGCTAGGGTTACACAGAGTCGGTTACAATGGGAGGAGATCTACATATCCGTATTGCCAAGCTTGCCTTCCACGCCAAGGAAAGTCCCATCCGGACATGGGACGAAGTCTTCAATCTTGTATCTTCATAGTCCAAGAGTCCGGCAAAAGGTTATAATCCGGCTGTCCGGACACCCCCTAATCCAGGACTCCCTCACCAATAGATACTTTCGGAGATACCCGTAGTGTGCCTTTATAGCCACCCAATTACGTTGTGACGTTTGGCACACCCAAAGCATTCCTACGCTATGCGGGAGTTGCACAATCTCATGGTCTAAGGAAATGATACTTGACATTAGAAAAGCTTTAGCAGACGAACTACATGATCTTGTGCTATGCTTAGGATTGGGTCTTGTCCATCACATCATTCTCCTAATGATGTGATCCCGTTATCAACGACATCCAATGTCCATGGTCAGGAAACCGTAACCATCTATTGATCAACGAGCTAGTCAACTAGAGGCTTACTAGGGACATATTGTGGTCTACGTATTCACACATGTATTACGGTCTCCGGTTAATACAATTATAGCATGAACAATAGACAATTATCATGAACAAGGAAATATAATAATAACCATTTTATTATTGCCTCTAGGGCATATTTCCAACAGTCTCCGACTTGCACTAGAGTCAATAATGTAGTTCACATCACTATGTGATTGTAATGAATCCAACACCCATGGGGTTTGATCATATCTCGCTTGTGAGAGAGGTTATTAGTCAACAGGTCTGAACCTTTCAGATCCATGTGTTCTTTACAAATCTCTATGTCATCTTGTAGATGCAGCTACCATGAACTACTTGGAGCTATTCCAAATAACTGCTCTACTATACGAATCCGTTTTACTACTCAGAGTCATCCGGATTAGTGTCAAAGTTTGCATCGACATAACCCTTTACGACGAACTCTTTTGCCACCTCCATAATCGAGAAAATTCTTTAGTCCACTAGTTACTAAGGATAAGTTTGACCGCTATCATGTGATCCATTCCTGGATCACTCTTGTACCCCTTGATTGACTCGTGACAAGGCACACTTCAGGTGCGTCTAAAGCATAGGGGACGACCTTCGTCCTTTCTCTCTCTTATGCCGTGGTCAGATCTTGAGTCTCACTCAATGCTCACACCTTATAACACAACCAAGAACTCCTTCTTTGCTGATCTTATTTGAACTCCTTCAAAATCTTATCATGGTATGTATTCATTTGAAAGTACTACTAAGCGTTTTTTGATCTATCCTTATAGATCTTGATGCTCAATGTTCAAGTAGCTTAATCCAGGTTTTCCATTGAAAAACACTTTTCAAATAACCCTATATGCTTTCCAGAAATTCTACATCATTTCTGATCAACAATATGTCAACAACATATACTCATCAGAAATTCTATAGTGCTCCCACTCACTTCTTTGGAAATACAAGTTTCTCATAGACTTTGTATAAACCCAAAATCTTTGATCATCTCATCAAAGCGTATATTCCAACTCCAAGATGCTTACTCCAGTCCTTAGAACGATTGCTAGAGCTTTGCATACTTGTTAGCATCTTTTAGGATTGACAAAAACCTTCTGGTTGTATCACATACAACCTTTCCTCAAGAAAATTGTCGAGGAAACAATGTTTTGACATCCTATCTGCAAGATTTCATAAATAATGCAGTAACTGCTAATACAATTCCAATAGACTCTTAGCATCGCTACGAGTGAGAAAGTCTCACCGCAGTCAACTTTTTGAACTTGTCGGAAAACATCTTAACGACAAGTCGAGCTTTCTTGATGGTGATACTTACCATCATTGTCCGTCTTCCTTTTAAAATCCATCTGTACCCAATAGCCTTATGACCATCAAGTAGTTCTTCCAAAGTCTATACTTTGTTTTCACACATGGATCCTCTCGAATTTTATTGCCTGGAGCCATTTGTTGGAATCCGAGCCCACCATTGTTTCTCCATAGCTCGTAGGTTCATTGTTGTCTAGCAACATGACCTCCAAGACAGGATTACGTACCACTCTAAAATAGTACACATCCTTGTCGACCTATGAGGTTTGGTAGTGACTTGATCCAAAGTTTCATGATCACTATCATTGTCACATCCCTAGTTCTGGTATGACCTAGACTAGCTTGGCCTTGCCTGTCTTGCATAAGCCTCCATGCATCATGTCTAAATTTTTATGAAACTTTGAAATGGGCGCTGATAAACCCTAGCAGCAAATGAAATTCAACTAGGGTCTAAATAAAATCATTTTCACTGAACCCAAAATGCCCTTCTAAAATGTTCATCATCTTTGCCTTGGTCCAGAACCTCTCACAAAAATGGTGCACATTTTACTAGGACAACAGAGGGTCACTTAATTAAATCATATAATACTTGCTGCATTTGGGCATTTAAATGCTATAGAATATTTTAAATGCCCAAATATTCATGAACTGAAATGTTTACTCTAGGATATATCCCCAACAGTGGTCATGAGCAGTTTCATGAATTTTGGGATGGTTTTAATATTTTAGTTAAAGCCACGAAGTTGCAGAATAATAGAAAACATGAAATAATAAAAAGGAAAGGAACATACCTGGCAAAGCCCACCTGGCCTGGTACTGTAGCAGCCCAGCTGGGCAAAGCCAGCCCAGCCCACCAGGGCTCCTCCCTGTCGTCTTCCACCTCCTGCCAGTAGGCAGGAGGGCGTGTGGCGCCGTGCACGCACACGCGCCCCGGCCACCTCCTGCTTGCCGCTTCTCCCCGGACGCCCCGGAGATGCCACGCACACCCCTGGCCCCTCTCTCGCTCTCCCTGGACCTTTCCCCCTCCTCTGCTCTCTCTCTCGCGCAGCCCGAACGGGTTCTTTGCTGCCGCTCGCCATAGCCGTGCCCACCGTGCTACCCTCGCCTCGCTGCAGTGTCCTAGAGCTCCGCCCCGTCGCCTTCTTCATTTTCGTCAAGCCACGCAGCTGGGGACGCCCTACTTCGACCTCGTTGCCGCCGTTTTCAACCGCGAGCGCCCGAGATCGCCGGCGCCCGTTCGTCGTCTCTGACTCGTCCCCGAGCCCGCTGAGCTTCTCCCCCGACCCATTGTGAGCTCCTTCACCCTCCCCTATGCTCTGCCCCCCTCCGTTTCTCTCCGCTAGCCCGATTCCGCCGGAGCCGAGAGCTCATCGCCGCCGGCCATGATGCCGCCGTCGTTTTAGCCACCACAGCTCGCGCCTGAGCGCATCAACGCATTCAGTGCCTTCCCAGGAGCATGCCGCTCCCACCAGCTCCTCCTCCCGAGTACCCTAATGCCGAGCTCAAACTAACCCGAACTCCAGCCGCCGTCGAGGTCGACGCCGTGCTCAACTCCGGCCACCTCGCGCCCTCCCACTGCCACCGATAGATGCACGCGAGCTCCAGCTAGTCGTAGAGACCAACCGCGGCTCAAACCGCAGTCTGTAGGCGAAACCCAAGCCTCGCCGCCGCCTCTGCTCGTCACCGGCGGCTAAACGCTGGCCTAACAACTAATTAGTATTAAGCTAATGATCACAGACTCATAGACATGTGGGCCCTGCTGCTTAATTAACTCTGGTTTAGCTTTTGTTTAGGTTAAACTAACCACATGGGCCCCACAGGTCAGTTTGACCCGGCCACGTCACATGTTGACCGACCCCACACGTTAGTGCTGACTTGCTGACGTGGCTGTTGACCTAACCCCACCTGTCAGTGACCCAGACAGCACTGTGTGACTGACTAGTGGAACCCACTGGTCAGGTTTGACCTGGTCAGCCACAGTTGACCTGCTGACGTCACAGTGACGCAATGCTGACGCAGTTAATAATTTCCTGGATTTAAAATATTCAGAAAATCCAGAAAATAGCCTAAACTTCTAAAAATCATAGAAATTCAATCGCAACTCCAAATGAAATAATTTATATATGAAAAATGATCAGAAAAATCCAATCTATCCACCTATACCATTTTCATGCATGATAGAACAACTTAGGGCTGCTGTTAAGGCAAAATCTTATAATGGCATTTAAACCTTCACATATGTAGTTTGAATTTGAACCTAGGGTTCAAACCAACTTCATTTAACGTGCTGCTAGTTGCATTAGCTCAAACCACAGCATATTGCCATGTCATGATCATGCATCATATTGTGCATTGCATTGATGGTGTTTCCTTCTGTGTTGCCGGTGTTTGTCCCCTCTGAGTAGACGACGTACCGACGATGAGTTCGATGACACCGATGAAGAACTATATTATCTTCAGAAGTGCCAGGCAAGCAAACCCCCCTTGTTCATTCCGATACAATCCCACTCTCTCGCTCCTGCTCTCTTTTACTGCATTAGGACAACAACGACATATTTGTTACTTGCTGCGGTAGCTGAACCCCTTATCCTCTGCATGACCTGTCATTGCCACAGTAAATAGATGAAACCCACTAGCATGAGTAGGAGTTGTTTGAGCCCTGATGTGCCTACTCATTCATGTTTGTTTGTCATGCCTGCTACTGCTTAGAGTTGAGTCAGGTCTGATTCATCGGGGATGAATTGGAGGTGTGTAAACATGTCGTACTGTCTGTGAGCTAAGTGGGTGAACACGATTTGGTAAGGGTAGCGGTGAGAGGCCATGTAGGAGTACATGGTGGGTTGTCTCATTGCAGCCGTCCTCAGGAACTGAGTTCTATGTTTGTGATCCATGAACAGTTACTACCACGCATTGGAATGCTTAAGTGCCCCTCTCGACTTATTAATCAACCTGATCTCTGTCCAGGAGTTGCAACTAGTTTCTGGTGTTTGTAGGTAGTGTTAGTAGTCTACCAAGTGGCACCCGGTACAGGTGGGCTTGGGACAGACTAGGCACAGTGGCACGGTGTACCAAGTGGCACCCAGATGGTGGCCTTGGGAACCCTGCTCACATCATTTGGGGCCGTGAGCGACACCCCGGCCGGATCTCCTTGCGGATGGAACCCGAATAGGCGATAAACCTGGACGAGAGACTTGTGTGGTTAGTCAGGTCGTGGCCGACTCCCTCGCCAGGCTTCCGCTTGAAGGTTGCCGAGATACACGAGGTGTACATGGCCGTAAGTGGCGAGAGTGTGTGTGAAGAAGTACACCCCTGCAGGGTTAATATGATCTATTCAAATAGCCGTGTCCGCGGTAAAGGACTTCTGGGTTGCCTGTACAGTTCATAGACAAGAGAAAGTGGATACTCTAAAATGCGCAAGATAAGCGTGAGTGCTATGGATGGCGTTCTCGTAGGGAGACGGGGTGGATCCATAGTGGTGTATTGACATGGTGAATATGTGGACTCGTGTGTGCCACCTCAAAGAGTTACATTGCAGCCGTAGTTCAGGATAGCCACTGAGTCAAAGCTGGCTTGCTGCAGTTAAACCCCACCATCCCTTTGTTGATAATGATGCATATGTAGTTAGTTCTGATGTAAGTCTTGCTGGGTACATTTGTACTCACGTTTGCCTATTTTATGTTTTGCAGAGAGACTTCAGTCTCATTAGTAGTTCCTCATGGACTTTGACGTTTAGCTTGTTACCTCAGCTACGATCTTGTGCCCTCGGTACGATCTGGTAGATAGTCAGGCTTCTCAGCCTTTTTCTTTTGTAGATGTCTATACTCAGACATGTTAAGCTTCCGCATGTGCTTTGACTTGTATGCTCTGAATGTTGGGTCATGAGACCCATGTTTGTAATATCTCGCTCCTCGGAGCCTATTGAATAAAATACTTGAGTTGTAGAGTCATGTTGTGATGCCATGTTGTATTTGTACATATCGAGCATCTTGTGTGTATGTTATTGAAATGCTTGGTATGTGTGGGATCTGACTATCTAGTTGTTTATCCTTAGTAGCCTCTCTTATCGGGAAATGTCTCCTAGTGCTTCCACTGAGCCATGGTAGCTTGCTACTGCTCCGGAACACTTAGGCTGGCTGGCATGTGTCCTTCTTCGTTCCTGTGTCTGTCCCTTCGGGGAAATGTCACGCGATGAATACCGGAGTCCTGTTAGCCCGCTACAGCCCGGTTCACCGGAGTCCTGCTAGCCCAGTGCTACAGCCTGGATCCACTTGGTGATGACCGACACGTTCGATGTTGGGTCATGGATGCCTGTCCCTGTAAGTTTGTGCCACTTTGGGTTTACAACTAGCCATGTCAGCCCGGGCTCCTTATCATATGGATGCTAGCGACACTATCATATACGTGTGCCAAAAGGCGCAAACGGTCCCGGGCAAAGGTAAGGTGACACCCGTGGGAATACCGTGCATGAGGCCGCAAAGTGATATGAGGTGTTACATGCTAGATCGATGTGGCATTGAGTCGGGGTCCTGACAATCATCAGCTTCCACTTCAATTGGTGTAGGCGCTACAGGAAAAACTTCTTGTGCCCTGCTACACACTGGTTGAAGTGATAGTTCAATAACCTCGTCAAGTCTCCACCATCCTCCCACCCAATTCTTTCGAGAGAAACTTTTCCTTGAGAAAGGACCCATTTCTAGAAACAATCACTTTTGCTTCCGGATCTGAAATAGGAGGTATACCCAACTGTTTTGGGTGCCTATGAAGATGCATTTATCCGCTTTAGGTTCGAGCTTATCAGGCTAAACCCTTTTCACATAAGCGTCACAGCCCCAAACTTTTAAGAAATGACAGCTTAGGTTTCTCTAAACCATAGTTCATATGGTGTCATCTCAATGGAATTACGTGGTGCCCTATTTAAAGTGAATGCGGTTGTCTCTAATGCCTAACCCATAAACGATAGTGGTAATTCGATAAGAGACATCATGGTTTGCACCACATCCAATAGGGGTGCAGCTATGATGTTCGGACACACCATCACACTATGGTGTTCCAGGCGACATTAGTTGTGAAACTATTTCCACAATGTCTTAGTTGTGTACCAAACACGTAACTCAGATATTCATCTCTATGATCATATCATAGACATTTTATCCTCTTGTCACGACGATCTTCAACTTCACTCTGAAATTACTTGAACCTTTCAATAATTCAGACTTGTGTTTCATCAAGTAAATATACTTAGAATCTACTAAAATCATCTATGAAGTAAGAGCATAATGATATTCACTGCGTGCCTCAACACTCATTGGATTGCACACATCAAATGTATTACTTCCAACAAGTTGCTCTCTTGTTTCATCTAACTGAAAACGAGGCCTTTCACTCATCTTGCACATGTGGTATGATTTGCATGTCTCAAGTGATTCAAAATCAAGTGAGTCCAAACGATCCATCTGCATGGAGTTTCTTCATGCGTATAAACCAATAGACATGGTTCGCATGTCTCAAACTTTTCAAAAAACGAGTGAGTCCAAAGATCCATCAACATGGAGCTTGTTCATGCATTGTATACCAATATGACTCAAATGGCAGTGCCACAAGTATGTGGTACTGTCATTACTATCTTATATCTTTTGACATGAACATGTGCATCACTACGATCGAGATTCAATGAACCATTCATTTTAGGTGCAAGACCATTGAAGGTATTATAACAGAGTAACCATTATTCTCCTTAAATGAATAGCCGTATTGTGATAAACATAATCCAATCATGTCTATGCTCTGCGCAAACACCGAATAACAATTATTTAGGTTTAACACCAATCTTGATGGTAGAGGGAGCATGCGATGCTTGATCACATCAACCTTGGAAACACTTCCAACACATATCATCATCTCACCTTCAGCTAGTCTCCGTTTATTCCGTAGCTTTTTATTTTGAGTTACTACCACTTAGCAACCAAATCGGTATTTAATACCCTGGTGCTACTAGGAGTACTTGTAAAGTACACATTATAATGTATATCCAATATACTTCTATCGACCTTGCCAGCCTTCTCATATACCAAGTATCTACGGTAGTTCTGCTTCAGTGACCGTTTCCCTCATTTCAGAAGCACTTAGTCTCGGGTTTGGGTTCAACCTTGGGTTTCTTCACTAGAGCAGCAACTGATTTGCCGTTTCATGAAGTATCCCTTTCTTGCCCTTGCCCTTCTTGAAACTAGTGGTTTTACTAACCATCAACAATTGATGCTCCTATTTGATTTCTACTTTTGCGATGTCGCGAATAGCTCAAGGATCATCATATCTATCCCTGATATGTTATAATTCATCACGAAGCTCTAGTAGCTTGGTGGCAGTGACTTTGGAGAACCATCACTATCTCATCTGGAAGATTAACTCCCACTCGATTCAAGCAATTGTTGTACTCATACAAACTGAGCACATGCTCAACGATTGAGCTTTTCTCCTTAGATTGTAGGCTTAAGAAACTTGTCAGAGGTCTCATACCTCTTGACCTGGGCACTACCTTAAAATCCCAATTTCAGTCCTTGGAACATCTCATATGTTCTGTGATGTTTCAAAAACGTCTTTGGTGCCTCAATTCTAAATCATTTAGCATTACACACTGGACTATCATGTAGTCATCAAAACGTGCATGTCAGATGTTCGCAACATCCACAACCGACGCTCGAGGTTTAGCACACTGAGCTGTGCATTAAGGACATAATCCTTCTGAAGGAAATATGCCCTAGAGGCAATAATAAATTTATTATTTATTTCCTCATATCATGATAAATGTTTATTATTCATGCTAGAATTGTATTAACCGGAAACATGATACATGTGTGAATACATAGACAAACATAGTGTCACTAGTATGCCTCTACTTGAACTAGCTCATTGATCAAAGATGGTTATGTTTCCTAACCATAGGCATGTGTTGTCATTTGATTAATGGGATCACATCATTAGGAGAATGATGTGATTGACTTGACCCATTCCGTTAGCTTAGAGCTTGATCGTTTAGTATGTTGCTATTGCTTTCTTCATGACTTATACAAAGTTCATACAATTATGAGATTATGCAACTCCCGTTTACCGGAGGAACACTTTGTGTGCTACCAAACGTCACAACGTAACTGGGTGATTATAAAGGTGCTCTACAGGTGTCTCCAAAGGTACATGTTGAGTTGGCATAATTCGAGATTAGGTTTTGTCACTCCGATTGTCGGAGAGGTATCTCTGGGCCCTCTCGGTAATACTCATCACCTAAGCCTTGCAAGCATTGTAACTAATGAGTTAGTTATGAAATGATGTATTATGGAACGAGTAAAGAGACTTGCCGGTAACGAGATTGAACTAGGTATTGGATACCGACGATCGAATCTCGGGCAAGTAACATACCGATGACAAAGGGAACAACGTATGTTGTTATGCGGTTTACCGATAAAGATCTTCGTAGAATATGTGGGAACCAATATGGACATCCAGGCTCCGCTATTGGTTATTGACCGAGAATAGTTCTAGGTCATGTCTACATAGTTCTCGAACCCGTAGGGTCCGCACGCTTAACGTTACGATGATAGTTTTATTATGAGTTTATAAGTTTTGATGTACCGAAGGTTGTTCGGAGTCCTAGATGTGATCACGGACATGACGAGGAGTCTCTAAATGGTCGAGACATAAAGATCGATGTATTGGAAGCCTATATTTGGACATCGGAATCGTTTCGGGTGAAATCGGCATTTTACCGGAGTACCGGGAGATTACCGGAACCCCCGGGGGGTTATTGGGCCTACATGGGCCTCGAGGGAGAAGAGGGAAGGAGGCAGGAGGGGGCCGCGCGCCCCTCCCCTTCCTAGTCCGAATAGGACAAGGGAAGGGGGGCGGCGCCCCCCCCTTTCCTTCCCCTCTTCCTCCTCCTTCCCCCCTTCTCCTACTCCAACTTGGAAAGAAGGGAGTCCTACTCCCCGTGGGAGTACGACTCCCCCCTTGGTGCGCCCTCCTTGGCCGGCCACCTCCTCCCCCCTGGCTCCTTTATATACGGGGGCGGGGGGGCACCCCAAAGATACACAAGTTGATCTACGGATCGTTCCTTAGCCGTGTGCGGTGCCCCCCTCCACCATATTCCACCTCGGTCATATCATCGCGGAGTTTAGGCGAAGCCCTGCACCGGTAGAACATCATCATCGTCACCATGACATCGTGCTGACGGAACTCAACCCCGACGCTTCGCTGGATTGGAGCCCGGGGGACGTCATCGAGCTGAACGTGTGCTGAACACGGAGGTGCCGTACGTTCGGTGCTTGGATCGGCCGATTCGTGAAGACGTACGACTACATCAACCGCGTTGTCATAACGCTTCCGCTTAACGGTCTACGAGGGTACGTAGACTACACTCTCCCCTCTCGTTGCTATGCCATCACCATGATCTTGTGTGTGGGTAGGATTTTTTTTGAAATTACTACGTTCCCCAACAGTGGCATCAGAGCCAGGTTTTATGCGTTGATGTTATATGCACGAGTAGAACACAAGTGAGTTGTGGGCGATACAACACTACAAGAAATATGTCAACTTATGACCTTCTGTCAGTGACCCTGGAAGAATTGGTCATAGATTTATGACCATTTGAGACCAATTGGTCAAAAGCTGTTCGAGGGGCTCCAAACCCTAAACCATTGCGACCATTTTGGTCAGAAAGATCATAATTTCCTTACATGAAATGGTCATAAAGCTAACAGCGCTAGTCCGCTGCCTTATTTCTAGTTGTTAATGACCAATATAGATGGTCATAGCCTTGTAAATTGTGGTGGGTTGCTATGACTAGGCGCCACCTCATCAGTTTTGCCTATGTGTCATGTGCATGTGGCAGTTTTTGCCCTAGGTTGTGAAGCAACCTATATTTCTGTCATTCCCAAAATTCCCAAAAAAATCTCATAAATTCTTTGGGTCATATCTTCGTCAAATATGTAAAAACCTTCCTTGCCTAGTTCAAAAATAATTCAAAAATATTCATTTTCCTATTCTATTCAGAGTAACAGTTTGTGAAGGAAGTACCACTTTGGCGTGTCCAAATAGTATCCATTTTCTACAGTACTTTCCTATGCCCAAATAACCATCCTCCACCAAATGCCAGCTCAATCCATTCATTATTTTGAGCCGAGCTTCAACATTCGTATTTATGTCCAGTGTGGTGGCTTGCAAAGCAAGTACCACCTAGGCTCCTCCTTTTGAGCTGAAAATTTGTGAAGACGGTCTTCTTAGTAACTGATCGTCCTCAGCCAAAACTCACGCCCATTAGCCATGTACATTTCCCGTACCGCTAATCAAACACTTGGCCGCTAATTCATGTTTGAGCATCGATCGGTCTCCTCGTGAGAATCTTATGTTGTAATTTTGTTCCTAGCACCTACCTGGGGAGTGCTCAACCCACTAGACATGCCTAGGCTTCCCAGAACACATGGCAACGCCACGGTCACGCGGTGACCACGCGACGGGCATGCGAGTTTACGCGCTCTAGAGTTGGGGCCCTCGGCCACCGCCCAAACCTGGACGTATCACCACCAAACAATGTATTTATGATTAAATAGGTACTTATGTAACTAGAAATGATTTTTGGAAAAATTAAATAGCAAACTATGAGGCAGCTGCAGTTCAAATTTGACCCGCTTCCACCTGAATCGGCGGGAATTTGTCTTTTTCCCCAGAGGTGGATCAAAACTTTTGACACCCAACCATTTTTTCAATTGTCCATTAAATATGTCCTAATATTTTATAAAAATGATTTGGTACAATTTTGCAACAATTATATGGTAGGTCCTTCACAAAAAACCTCATTTCGTGCACTCGAAAAATGGAAAATGAATTTTCCGTGCAAAGAAAATGAAAACTCCCTTTGGCAACATTGTTTGGAATTCCAAGATGCACCCTTGTGCACAATATGAGATCATTTGAACAAACTATGCCATGAATGTGACCATGAGATTGAGCGTTTGGGTTGAAATCCATGAATCTTCACACATGATAGCTCATTTATGAGAACACTTTTCTAAAATAATTTCTGTATTACAAGATTATTATTTTTCCTGGAAACTTGGTCACATATAATGACACAATGCGAAGGTTTTCCAATTTTTTGATTTTTTTGAATTTTTTATGCCCGTTTGAAAATGTGGTCAAAACGACGGGCTTGACCGTTGCTAGCTAGTGGTTGAATCTTGGAAAACTTTTGATGTTTCTCTGATTAAATAGATACTTATGTACCTAGAAATGATTTTTGGAAAAAATAAATAGCAAACTATGAGGCAGCTGCAGTTCAAATTTGACCCGCTTCCAACTGAATCAGCGGGAATTTGTCTTTTTCACCAGAGGTGGATCAAAACTTTTGACACCCAACCATTTTGTCAATTGTGCATTAAATATGTCCTAATATTTTATAAAAATGATTTGGTACAATTTTGCAACAAATATATGGTAGGTCCTTCACAAAATACCTCATTTCTAACCCCATTAGCCATGTACATTTCCCGTACCGCTAATCAAACACTTGGCCGCTAATTCATGTTTGAGCATCGATCGGTCTCCTCGTGAGAATCTTATGTTGTAATTTTGTTCCTAGCACCTACCTGGGGAGTGCTCAACCCACTAGACATGCCTAGGCTGCCCAGAACACATGGCAACGCCACGGTCACGCGGTGACCACGCGACGGGCATGCGAGTTTACGCGCTCTAGAGTTGGGGCCCTCGGCCACCGCCCAAACCTGGACGTATCACCACCAAACAATGTATTTATGATTAAATAGGTACTTATATAACTAGAAATGATTTTTGGAAAAAATAAATAGCAAACTATGAGGCAGCTGCAGTTCAAATTTGACCCGCTTCCACCTGAATCGGCGGGAATTTGTCTTTTTCCCCAGAGGTGGATCAAAACTTTTGACACCCAACCATTTTGTCAGTTGTGCATTAAATATGTCCTAATATTTTATAAAAATGATTTGGTACAATTTTGCAACAAATATATGGTAGGTCCTTCACAAAAAACCTCATTTTGTGCACTCGAAAAATGGAAAATGAATTTTCCGTGCAAAGAAAATGAAAACTCCCTTTGGCAACATTGTTTGGAATTCCAAGATGCACCCTTGTGCACAATATGAGATCATTTGAACAAACTATGCCATGAATGTGACCATGAGATTGAGCGTTTGGGTTGAAATCCATGAATCTTCACACATGATAGCTCATTTATGAGAACACTTTTCTAAAATAATTTCTGTATTACAAGATTATTATTTTTCCTGGAAACTTGGTCACATATAATGACACAATGTGAAGGTTTTCCATTTTTTTGATTTTTTTTGAATTTTTTATGCCCGTTTGAAAATGCGGTCAAAACGACGGGCTTGACCGTTGCTAGCTAGTGGTTGAATCTTGGAAAACTTTTGATGTTTCTCTGATTAAATAGATACTTATGTACCTAGAAATGATTTTTGGAAAAAATAAATAGCAAACTATGAGGCAGCTGCAGTTTAAATTTGACCCGCTTCCAACTGAATCAGCGGGAATTTGTCTTTTTCACCAGAGGTGGATCAAAACTTTTGACACCCAACCATTTTGTCAATTGTGCATTAAATATGTCCTAATATTTTATAAAAATGATTTTGTACAATTTTGCAACAAATATATGGTAGGTCCTTCACAAAAATACCTCATTTCGGGCACTCGAAAAATGGAAAATGAATTTTCCGTGCAAAGAAAATGAAAACTCCCTTTGGCAACATTGTTTGGAATTCCAAGATGCACTCTTGTGCACAATATGATATCATTTGAACAAACTATGCCATGAATGTGACCATGAGATTGAGCGTTTGGGTTGAAATCCATGAATCTTCACACATGATAGCTCATTTATGAGAACACTTTTCTAAAATATTTTCCGTATTACAAGTTTATTATTTTTCCTGGAAACTTGTTCACATATAATGACACAATGCGAAGGTTTTCCAATTTTTTGATTTTTTTTGAATTTTTTATGCCCGTTTCAAAACGCGGTCAAAACGGCGGGCTTGACCGTTCCTAGCTAGTGGTTAAATGTTGGAAAAAATTTGATGTTTCTCTGATTAAATAGATACTTATGTACCTAGAAATGATTTTTGGAAAAAATAAATAGCAAACTATGAGGCAGCTGCAGTTCAAATTGACCCGCTTCCAACTGAATCGGCGGGAATTTGTCTTTTTCACCATAGGTGGATCAAAAGTTTTGACACCAAACCATTTTGTCAATTATGCATTAAATATGTCCTAATATTTTATAAAAATGATTTGATACAATTTTGCAACTAATATATGGTAGGTCCTTCACAAAAAAACCTCATTTAGGGCACTCGAAAAATGGGAAATGAATTTTCCGTGCAAAGAAAATGAAAACTCCCTTTGGCAACATTGTTTGAAATTCCAAGATGCACTCTTGTGCACAATATGATATCATTTGAACAAACTATGCCATGAATGTGACCATGAGATTAAGCGTTTGGGTTGAAATCCATGAATCTTCACACATGATAGCTCATTTATGAGAAACTTTTCTAAAATAATTTCCGTATTACAAGTTTATTATTTTTCCTGGAAACTTGGTCACATATAATGACACAATGCGAAGGTTTTCCAATTTTTTGATTTTTTTGAATTTTTTATGCCCGTTTCAAAATGCGGTCAAAACGGCGGGCTTGACCGTTCCTAGCTATTGGTTGAATCTTGGAATTTTTTTGGTGTTTCTCTGATAAAATAGGTACTTATGTACCTACAAATGATTTTTGGAAAAAATAAATAGCAAACTATGAGGCAGCTGTAGTTCAAATTTGATCCGCTTCCAACTGAATCGGCGGAAATTTGTCTTTTTCACCAGAGGTGGATCAAAAGTTTTGACACCCAACCATTTGGTTATTTGTATATTAAATATGGTCTAGTATTTTAGAAAAATGATTTGATACAATTTTGCAACAAAATATTTGGTATGTTCTTCACAAAAAAACTCATTTTGAGCACTTGAAAAATGAAAAATGAATTTTCGTGCAAAGAAAATGAAAAGTTCCCTATTACTATTTTGTTATTTTTTTCTTCTAAAAACTAGGTCACATTTGATGACATGATGAGAAGGTTTTTCATTTGTTTCATTTTTTTCCAATGTATCAGGTCAAGTAAATAGCTAAGATGATCTAACATCTTATTTTTAAATTTATCACGACCAATTCAATTGGTCATAATATTGTATTGCGTTCTGATTGGTCCGTGGACAAGGCACACGGATCATGCACAAAACACCATTGGATCTTCCTGGATCCAACGGTAGCCGTCGCTCCTCGCCTCCCCCACCAACCCCACCTGAGGCGAAACCCTAGCTGGCATCTTCCATCCACCCCCCCCCCCGCCTCCTTTCTTTCTTTCTTTCTTTCTTCCT
>NC_041393.1:554974921-555011504 GCF_002162155.2 Triticum dicoccoides | reverse complement strand
TCCCCTCTCCCCCGATGCAGATCCTCTCATCCTCGTCCACCCACGAAACCCTAGACTCCTTCTCCTAATCGCCGCGGCCGCCCAGATCCAATCCAAGTCAGAGCCCCCGGCCTCCATCTCCATTCATGCGTGCGTCGGCCACCTCCCTCCGGCGGAGCTCGACCCCCACCCCCAAGCGCCGTTGCTCCACCCTCTCCCGCGCCCCTGATCCCAGATCCCCATCTCCAAGTCACCCTCTCCCTCCCTCAGATCTCGATCCGCCGCCGCCCACCATCGACGACCCTCACCATAGACGAGATCGAGCTCCTCCCTCCCTCGGTTCTCCCCTAGCCTTATCCACTCCGAGCCAACCAACCACTCCGTCCTTGGGATTTTGTCGCGCGTCGCCTCGTCTCGCCGGCCCGGCGACCACAGGCAGGCATGCCACGGCCAGGATGGCGGCGTGCCCCGCCACGACCACGTACGCGCACGACAGTCCGCACCTCCCCTCCCTCTCCTACGGTTCCTAACATATGCGCTCCTCTCCTCTCCTTGGGTGACATGCAGGGCTCGCATGGGAGCAGCACACAGCGGAGGCCTCTGGAGGAGAAGCGGGAGGAGCCCGACCGTCCTCGCACGCCCGGCCCATCGCAGGAGCAACACGGCGCGTGCCTCGGAGGTACACCATCTCCTTCGGCGACTTCGTCTTCGGCATCCTGCCGGCCACGCTCGTCAGCGTCGACCAGCCTGGGTCGTCGGCTCCTCCGAGCCCGAGGCACAGATTTGGGTCCATTCCTTTTCCTTTTCGAGCAACCTTGGTGAGCCAGCCGAAGCGATGTCGATTCATCCACCTGAACCCCGTTGATTCCGCTCTGTAATGTCTGCGTAGCATCGCCTCTGCACCTGCTCTGTTAGTTCCATCGCGTACTGCCTAGGTCTACTTCTTTGTAGTGCTTAGCCCTGTCAAGGGAATCAGGCCGCTGTTCCGTACGGACCTGTAATCTCTGTGAAATACTAGAGGAAATAGGTTCGTTTAGTCAGTAACACCAGCTCTGGAGTGTGCAGAAATTGCTATGTTCGTCTGATTTGTTGTTTTGTATTTCCATATACGAGTTCAGTTCGGCAGGGGAATGTGGATATGGATATGTGACAAATTCCACCTGCACAGGGGATGTGGATATGTGATGGTGATATGAGGAAATGTGGTTGTAGTATTTTCTGCACAATTTCGTCGTGTCTCCATCACGGCCTCTTTGCAGGTTTAATTTCCTTGAGACTCCCTGTAGCTTCCTTATGAAGGATGGCAATGTTGCACACATCTTAGAATGAAAGCTGAACCATCCTGAATTTAGAGCAATCTCTGAAGATACAGTGAAAATTATTAGAACAAAGATACATAGCTCCTTACTGGGTTCCCACTTTACTAAATTTCTGTGCTAGTTAATGATAATGCTGCTTCTTTTTCATTGTCTAGACATTTCGGATAGCAGGTTCTCCAGCCAGCCGTATTTTCTTCCAAGAAATATTGAATAACTTGTTTACTTCATTTTTTAAAAACAGATAATACATATTGAATTATTCATATTAATCTAAAATAATAACCAAACAACTACAGGACAGTGGATTACTAGCATGCATGTGTGACTTAGTTTTTGGTGTGTTTTGCTTGCAGGTCATTGTTATGAAGGCTGCCACGGGAAGGCGTGGGGGACTTGGCACAAGGCCGATGATCGAATCTATGCTCTCTGCTCCATGGAAAGGCCTAAATTCAGCTTGACAGAGAGCACACAAATGGTTGCATAGTGTGTTTAGGTTGTGGAACTTATAATTAGAAGGTTTAGAAAATGTTAGTCGAGCTAACTGTTCACAATCTGAAGTAACTTTAACTTGGTACAAAATTGGTCTGATATTAGTTTTATATCACAAAAGTAGGGAGGTTCCTACTGCTTATTAGTATCACCTTTGGATTATTACTGCGTTCGGTTCACCACTGTACTGATTATCTTGGCAAGCATTTGTTTAATAACTAGAATACATTGTCTGCTGGGAACTCTATTTACCTTACCTTACATGTATAATGCACAAGGTCAGTTTGCGTACTATTACAAATGTCTGCGAGGGTCCTTTGTGCTACTAGTGATTTTGATCGATTCTTTGCAAGACAATCACATACACAGATGCCTAAGCAGCTTAATAGATTGCAGCTAATTGATTCCGACTATCTGAACAAGTTACTGTTATCCAAATGATTTTGCCTATAATAAGCTATTGTTCACCATTAGTTCAGTAGATGTTTATGTATTAGAAAATTACACTACCAGTGATAGTCTGAATCTAACATGATCAACATCTTACTCTTGTATTTGTCTTGCCCATAGTACTCCCGTATGAGTAGCTGTATACTCCTGTAGTTTTTCCTGCCTGTAGTGCAGAGATGGAGTAGTTTGTCCTGCCTGTGTGATGTTCTTTCCAGCATCTTAGCTGTGTACTCTAATTACTGGAGTATTCTATAGATTTTTTCAATTAAAACTACTCCAGAGATGTTATTTCCAGCATCGACATAATTTATTTTATTTTGTTAATGGTTACTGCTGATGGTGCAGACTTTCCATGTATGCTCTCACAATCTAAACTAATTTATAGTTTTACTAAAACTGTAGTTTTTGTAGTTTTATTTTGTGTTATATAGTTTTACTTAAACTGTAGTTTGGTCCATCTTTACACCAGCTGTAGTTTTTTGAATTTTTGTGCTTGCTATGATGCAGTATGCTTCGACGGGAGCATCTGCGGAGAGGGTCAGGGAGTGGGTCTCAGAGCTCGCTCATCCACTTGGAGGTACGCACCTTGCTAAATCTTGGTGCAACTTATCATCAGATTTTCTTTGAAACTTGGCGTTGATTGGTCTGAAGATGAAACTATAGTACTATACACACGACATGCAGCAGCCACTTATATCAAACAGTGGAGCAGTGCTGCTGTCCTGAATGTTACCTCAAGTTTATCGTTTACCGGAAGTTTCAAATTAGAAGAAGTTTCAAATTCTTATGCTGGTTTATGTTCTCTTTGTAGGTTATGAGATATGGTGCTGGAGAGATGCCATTAGCAAACTGGAAGGGCTGCAACCAAATCCAATCGGCAGCATGGCAGTTGTCGGGGATATACCCCGTGGCGTAAACTGGCCGGAAGTATAACCCGGCTGGACTGGACGACTCACTGGTAACCCGCGTGGAGCTTGGCGGTTCACGGACTACCCGCCCGGTCTTGGCGGTTCATTAGTAACCCAGTGGGCGGGTTAGACGGATGATGTTTCCCGGGGCCCGAAGCTGTCTAAATCCCTGTCTTGTGTTGCATCTCTCAATTCCGCTCAACCCCTCTCAAGCGACCATATAGATGCGTTGGCTCGCGACTAAGTCCTGACACTAAGGACATCTGCCGTGACAAATCCACGACAGCAGTGGTCTCTGAATATTCAGCGATTCCTTTTTTGTTTGGCCTTCTTGTAGGTTTGCACATAAGTGGAAGTTGTAGTGTATATTAGTAGTCGTCGCTGGAGCTGTGATGGTGATCTTTCTTTTGAGTGGCTGTCGTTTGTTATGACAATCTTTTAGTTGCTGCTTCTTATGTATAGATAATGTGATGAATATGTAACTGCAACAGATGATGTATGATTGTACAGTGAAACAAATGTTGCTTTGATAGCAAAATTGAAAAAACTGGATTGTTTCTCTGTTGTCCAGTCCTTTGAATTAGCGGGCTGAAAATATTGATGGGCTGGAAGAGGCCTTAGCCCAAACAATATTGGACAAAAAAATGAATGGACCGCAAAAAGGCTGAGGCCCAAAAAATGGAAGAAGCTTAGAAAAAAGGCTGGCCCAAAAGAATAAATGGCTGTTGGGCTTGGCCCATGAACCCAACAAAAAATTGATGAAAAAAAACACAAATAGGCCGAATTGTTGGGCTAGCCCCATGTAGAAAATTGAATTGGACCGGGCTGAATCTTGTGCCATGTCAGATTGCCACGCTAGATGCCTACGTGGCCTGGGGAGGTTGCTAGTGACCAAAACGCCACAGTAGACATATTTTGGTCATAAATGTCTACGACCTTCTCACAGAGAAGGTCTCTATAGTCAGTTTACGACCGCCAGCATTTGACCTTCTGTTTTTGGTTACAAAAAGGTCATAAATGGAAATTAGTGACCTTTCAGTGACCAATAGTCAAGGTCACAAGTTGACATATTTCTTGTAGTGCAAGTCATACTGCTTACCAGCATGTCATACTTTGGTTTGGCGGTATTGTTGGATGAAGCGGCCCGGACCAACATTACGCGTACGCTTACGCGAGACTGGTTTTACCGTCGTGCTTTGCACACAGGTGACTAGCGGGTGTCAGTTTCTCCAACTTTAGTTGAACCGAGTGTGGCTACGCCCGGTCCTTGCGAAGGTTAAAATAGCACCAACTTGACAAACTATCGTTGTGGTTTTGATGCGTAGGTAAGAACGGTTCTTGCTCAGCCCGTAGCATCCACGTAAAACTTGCAACAACAAAGTAGAGGATGTCTAACTTGTTTTTGCAGGGCATGTTGTGATGTGATATGGCCAAGACGTGATGCTATATTTTATTGTATGAGATGATCATGTTTTGTAACCAAAGTTATCGGCAACTGGCAAGAGCCATATGGTTGTCGCTTTATTGTATGAAATGCAAACGCCCTGTAATTGCTTTACTTTATCACTAAGTGGTAGCGATAGTCGTAGAAGCAATAGATGGCGTAAACGAAAACGATGCTACGATGGAGATCACGGTGTCGCGCCGGTGACGATGGTGATCATGATGGTGCTTCGGAGATGGAGATCACAAGCACAAGATGATGATGGCCATATCATATCACTTATATTGATTGCATGTGATGTTTATCCTTTATGCATCTTATCTTGCTTTGATTGACGGTGGCATTTTAAGATGATCTCTCACTAAAAATTATCAAGAAGTGTTCTCCCTGAGTATGCACCGTTGCCAAAGTTCGTCATGCCCAGACACCACGTGATGATCGGGTGTGATAAGCTCTACGTCCATCTACAATGGGTGCAAGCCAGTTTTGCACACGCAGAATACTCAGGTTAAACTTGACGAGCCTAGCATATGCAGATATGGCCTCGGAACACGGAGACCGAAAGGTCGAGCGTGAATCATATAGTAGATATGATCAACATAGAGATGTTCACCATTGAAAACTACTCCATCTCACGTGATGATCGGTTATGGTTTAGTTGATTTGGGTCACATGATCACTTAGATGACTAGAGAGATGTCTGTCTAAGTGGGAGTTCTTAAATAATATGATTAATTGAACTTAAATTTATCATGAACTTAGTACCTGATAGTATTTTGCTTGTCTATGTTTGTTGTAGATAGATGGCTCATGCTGTTGTTCTGTTGAATTTTAATGTGTTCCTTGAGAAAGCAAAGTTGAAAGATGATGGTAGCAATTACACGGACTGGGTCCGTAACTTGAGGATTATCCTCATTGCTGCACAGAAGAATTACGTCCTGGAAGCACCGATGGGTGCCAGGCCTGCTGCAGGAGCAACACCAGATGTTGTGAACGTCTGGCAGAGCAAAGCTGATGACTACTCTATAGTTCAGTGTGCCATGCTTTATGGCTTAGAACCGAGTCTTCAATGATGTTTTGAACATCATGGAGTATATGAGATGTTCCAGGAGTTGAAGTTAATATTTCAAGCAAATGCCCGGATTGAGAGATATGAAGTCTCCAATAAGTTCTACAGCTGCAAGATGGAGGACAATAGTTCTGTCAGTGAGCATATACTCAAAATGTTTGGGTATAATAATCACTTCATTCAACTGGGAGTTAATCTTACGGATGATAGCGTCATTGACAGAATTCTCCAATCACTGCCACCAAGCTACAAGAGCTTTGTGATGAACTATAATATGCAAGGGGAAGAACAAGTAGCCCTGTTACTATCAAACCCTCCTAGTGCTCCCCCCTCCTAGCGCTCCCCCCTCCTAGCGCCGGTGGCCACTCCGGCCCCGGCGGCCACCCACCTCCTACTAGTGGCCACTCCGGCCCTGGTTGCCACCCACCCTGCCCAAGATGGCGCCGTTTGATCTAAACTTTGACCGCGGGAAGAGATTCCAGATGGAGATGAGAACCAAGTTTGGCCACCCGGTGGTGTTCTCTCCTGGCTTTCACCAAAAGGAGTTCACAATGGTGGTCTCGTTCTGCCGTGCATCTTTCAAACTTGATGTGCACACGGTTAGTATCTCACTCCTTGCCATGTTTGGTGGTTATGCACAAGGCTTTCGTGTTCGTCTTCTTCGGGATAGATCTTTCAAGTTTTCTGTAGCCTCAAAGTCGGTGGGTTTTGAGATCTATAATGCGGGTAGAATCAAGGAAAAAGATTTTGAGGTTGTTTTTAACCTGTGGAATTTTGGTGGCCCGAACTGGTGCCGAGAGGAAGCGCTTTAATATGAAGAGCTAGATAAAGAATGGACTTTGGTTGGAAGGGCTGGCAGGGCCATCGTTCCTCATTCCGGTGATCACCGGAGTTACTCCGACGTGGTTAGAGCGAGTAAATCGGTTTTTGAGAGATTATCGGGTCTTAATCAGGAGGACAATTCACTCAGCATTAATCAAAATTCATCACAGCTTAATTCCGCGCAGGTTAGGCCACATCGGCCGCACAATGAAGTGCAACGTTACGTTGCACGCCAAAATGTGGTCTGCCATGCATGCGGGGCCAACGGCCACATTGCTCGTTTTTGCACAACCCCGAATTTGACTGGGCTTTGGCCTTTTATTCCGTTTGGCTCTTTCCCAAGCCCTCCGGAAGCTGCTTGGGCCGAGGCCCAAGTGGAGTCCTGTTTTCACTGTTTTGGGCCAGTGGCACAGATTAGGCAAGCCACATCATTTAAGGAGCTGGTCAAGGATTTATTCCAAAACTTTCAGCCGAGACCCACGCTTGCCTCCTCGCATTCCACTCCACCTGCCAACTCTGTCTCCTCCACCGCTGCCACCACCAACATCGCTAGCACATCGACAAGCTCGCCGGCGCTGCCTTTGCAACTAGAGAGGGCTCCGGTAGCCTCCTTGACAGAGCCACGAGTGATGGCCAACATCCCAATCGATCCTCAGCCTTTTGTGCCCCATGGTTTTCAAGTTCACGTGATTCCAGGAAGAACAGGGGTTTCTCGAGCCATAGTACCTCACCGCCCCAGGCGCCACGAGGATTGGGCGATTGCCAGCATCCATCCCCACCCGAATGAGGTATTTTTTCCGAATGTTCGTGATGTTCTGCAAGAGTTTCTTCAAGAAGAGGCCCAAGTTGGATTCGGAGAAATCCAGCCTTGCCCGTTCGGGGAGGCGTATGTGCAGTTTCGACATGTTAGAGATCGAGACAGGCTTGTTCAACAAGGACCACATGCATTCGGTGATGTTTTTATCTCCTTTACTAAGCACGATGAAGGTAGAAATTGGTGCAGGGTGCATTTTAATAGGGTCTGTTGGTTGCTTTTTGTGGGAGTAACACTGAGGATATTGTGTCCGCCATCTCTAAATGGGGCAAAATCATTAGTTGGGAGAAAGAGGATGCGCTCAAGGGTAAAATTCTTGTCAAGGCCAGAGTGACAGAGTTTGATGAAGTTCCAAAAAGCATAAGATGGTCTGAAGGAGAGAGATTTGAGGAAGATTCTTGAACTTGCTCTGTTGAGATTCTCCTTGAGGAAATGCTAGGTGGTGGACCTGCAGATGAAGACCAAATCCCACCTGATGGTGTCGACCCACACCCCATCCCTCAACATGCAAATGATTTCCCAGGTTTCCAGCCAATCCCAAATCACAATATAAATGCCCAAAATGAGGACTGGGATGCTTGGGAAGAACAGGAGGAACATGAGCAGCACTGGGCTTTCCCCCAACCAGAGCCTCCACAGCAGCCGCATCAGCAAGTGGTCATTCCTGTGCTGGTAGATGAGGGTGCACCAAATAGCAGCATTACAACAACCGTTTCACTCTCTGATGGTCTGCTGTCTCTGACACACTCTGCCAGTGAGGAAGTTAATCAGGGATTTCATGCCCCTCAAGTTGGTCAAGGACTGTTAAACATTGCTCTGGCTTATAATGCAGTTGAAGAAGAGGAGGACCAGGCACCTCAGAACAATTTAGAAATTGAGCAACAACAAATTCTGGTTGTGGAGCCTGTTCTCATACCTCAGGTTATTGCTCTGGAGGCCCAAGTGGACCCATAGGTGAATCAATTGAATGGGGAGGAAGTTAATGTTGCTGAAGCTCCTATTTCTGTCAGAAGCCCAGTCAACCAGAGTGAGGCAAGAGATGATCTTTCTGTCCAAAACTTGCTTCCTGATGAGAAGGGCAAGGAAGATGTTCCAATTCCTTATGTGGGCACATCTACATACCAAAACAATTCAGGTAATTATGGTGTTTTCTCTCTGCCCAGCTCCCCCTCTAAGATTGATTTACATGAGCTGGCTCAGAATCATGCATTGGATATTATTGATGGTTCTCATTTAATGTCTGAAGAAGATCTGGGATTGTGGATCAAACACTTTGCACCTGCAACCCAAGGAGTAGAGAGCTCTTTCAAAATTGAAATACCTGTAAGTTGGTTCAACTTCATCATACATTTGCTGTTAACACCTGATAAATTTAGTTGGACAATGCACTTACTAAAGTCTGATGGATGGAATATATTGACTTCCAACTGTACACAAGAGGAAACTATGCTATTTCATATACCTGATGGATGCTCTACTACCCATGCACCAACCTGCAAGGATTTCATGCTAGGGCTGGGAAAAGAAAATGAAGGTCTTAGTCCAGCAGCACACTCTTCCAGTGGAGCAGGCAGCCCACTGCAGCAAGTCTCTCCCAATAAATTACTGCCACTTGGGGAGGCTGTCTCAAAGAAGAGAAGGGACAAGGAGCCTCTGGTTGAGACTGAGGTAAGAAGAAGTGACAGGATTAGGAAAGATAACATGGGCTATAGAAGGAAAACTTGTGACACTAAAGCATGTTTACCATGTAATGCTGTTCCACCTGCTATTCAGAATACTGTGGTGAAAAATCTAACTAAATCTTTCTGTAAGGTTGCTGAGGAAGAACTGCATGGGAAGCTATCAAAGAAACCAAAAAAGAAGGGACAGGAGGAGGTGGCCAAGGTGTCCAAGGTCACTGGGTAGGATGACACATCCAACTTAATTTGATGAGGATAGTGTCATTCAGGAAGATCTGGAACAACAGAGTATCTTGCTGTTTTCTTTTGGAATGTACTCTCTTAATGACTGAAAACTCCATAATTCTAGTTTACCCAGAGAAAGATACTTTGTACCCTGGATGTAATGGATTTATGTGCGACCTCTGCTGCTCTCATATGGAAATGCTGTTTGATATTCCTACTGTTGATACCCTTTTGTTTGTGAATTACTCCTTGCTAGGACAAGGTAGTATCAACATCTCTGTGAAATGTTTGTATGAGGGGTCTGTTTGTTTGCCAACTGCTTCAATGGTGAATCACTTGCAATTATCTTGGAATAGTCATCTAGGGCTGGACCTGGGTGTTCAAGGGCACAAAAGTCTGGTTATAAATGAATAACAACAGAACCTGGAATATACTGAACTGGAATGTCAGGGGTATTAATTCTCCAGAAAAGTGGTTAGTTATTAAGCAAAAAGTGGAAGAAAGTGCAGCTGGTATAGTGTGCCTTCAAGAAACAAAAAGAGAGATATTTGATTTAACATATATTCATAAAATTTACCCTCAGAGATTCAATAAATTTGAATACCTTCCCTCCATTGGGGCTTCAGGTGGCATCCTTACTGCTTGGAATGGTGCTTTATTTACTGGGGAGTTGATGTTTCAAAATAAATTTTCACTATCCTTGCAGTTCACCTGCAAAACATCATCCAAGTCTTGGATTCTCACAAATATTTATGGCCCATGCAATTATGAAGAAAAGATTGAGTTCATAGATTGGTTTGAAAATATACAAATGCCTAGTGATGTGGACTGGATTATCATGGGTGATTTTAATTTCATTAGAAAACCTGAGGACAGAAATAAACCTGGAGGTGATGTAAATGAAATGCTTATGTTCAATGCAGCCATCAGTGAATTGGGATTAATTGAACTACCCCTCCAAGGAAGGCAATTTAGCTGGAGTAACATGCAAGACAACCCTCTATTAGAAAAACTAGATTGGTTTTTCACTTCTGCTGCCTGGATGACCAGCTACCCAGACACTACTGCTTTGCCCATGGCAAAACCTATATCTGATCATCTTCCATGCATGATAAAGATTGGTACATCAATTCCAAAATCCAGAGTGTTCAGGTTTGAAAATTACTAGCTCAGCCACAGCTCTTTCAAACAAGTGGTACATGATGCTTGGAACATCCCAGTGGGCCACACTGATTGTGCAAAAAAGATTAATGCTAAGTTCAAGAATGTTAGAAGAGCTCTCAAACTTTGGGCTAAATCTTTATCTTGTCACAAAAAACAGATTGCACAGTTGAATGATATTATTTTCCTCTGGGACTTCATTGAGGAATACAGGGCTTTGTCACTGTTTGAAACCAACTGCAGAAACATAATGAAGGACTACTTACTCATAGTACTCAACAATCAAAAAGTATACTGGAAGCAAAGAGGGAAAATTAAAGGGGTCTAGTTTGGGGATGAGAATACCAAATTCTTTCACACAAAAGCTTCTATCAATCACAGACATAACCAAATTGCTATGCTGGTGAACAAGGACCAAGTTGAAATTACTGACCATGAAGGAAAGGTAGCAATTCTATGGAAAGCTTTCAAGAACAGATTGGGTCAGACAAATGGCCATTCTATGCACTTCAATCTTGAGGAATTGTATGAACATACAGTGGATCCACTACTTTTCATTGACTTGGAAAAACCTTTTACTGTAGAGGAAATTGAAGATGTGGTCAAGAATTTGCCTAATGATAAATCTCCTAGTCCTGATGGTTTCAATAATGAGTTTCTCAAGAATTGCTGGGATATAATAAAATTTGATGTCATTGAACTTATAATGGCCTTTCATGCTGGAAATGTCAATCTTGAGAGCATTAACTCATCTTTCATCACACTTATTCCTAAAAAAGAAGTACCACTTACTCCAAATGATTTCAGACCCATTTCTCTGCTTAATGGGGTTCTGAAAATAATCACAAAGATTCTGGCAAACAGGTTACAAGGAGTAATTCTGCAGATGGTACATATCAATCAGTATGGCTTCCTCAAAGACAGAGTGATTCATGACTGCCTAGGATGGGCTTATGAATACATCCACCAATGTCATAAATCCAGGGAGGAAATCTTAGTTATTAAATTGGACTTTGAAAAAGCTTTTGATACAATTGAGCATGAAGCAATTTTGGACATTTTTAAAGCCAAAGGTTTTTGTGACAGGTGGATCTCTTGGATGAAAAGTCTATTCTCAATAGCAACATCTTCTGTACTACTAAATGGAGTACCAGGGAAAAAATTCTACATCAAAAGGGGAGTAAGACAGGGAGATCCTTATTCCCCACTAATTTTTGTGCTGGCAGCAGATCTGTTACAATCTATCCTAAACAGAGCAATGAGGCTAAACTTACTATCTGCACCACTGCAAGTGAACTCCTGCCCACACTTCCCAATTGTGCAATATGTAGATGACACTCTAGTGATTATGCAGGCAGATACTAGGCAACTGTTCTGTCTGAAAGCTTTACTCAACACTTTTGCCTCAGCTACAGGACTCAAAGTGAATTATGGGAAGTCTTTTCTGGTTCCTCTAAACATTAATGAAGATAGGGTTGATCTATTAACAAACACACTCCAATGTGCAAGAGGTCACTTCCCTTTCAATTACCTTGGCCTTCCATTAGGAATCTACAAGCCCACTGTGGAACAATGTTTGCCTCTAGTCAACAGGATTGCAAAAAGGCTGGCAGGAATATCCATCTTCATGACACAGGCTGGAAAATTGTTGCTGGTCAAGTCCGTGCTAACTTCTTTGGTTGTGTTCTTCATGACATGTCTGGACATCCCAATCACTATAAAAAAGCAGATTGTAAAATACCTACGGCACTGTCTTTGGAGAGGTCCAGATATGGAAGACCGCAGGCCTGCTCTAGTTGCTTGGACTACTGTGTGCAGACCAAAAGATCAGGGAGGTCTAGGGGTATTGGATATATATACTCATAACAAAACACTGCTAGTGAAGAACTTGCATAAATTTTTCAACAGGCATGATATACCATGGGTCAACTTGATATGGGAAAGCTACTACAATAATGGACAGTTACCAGGAGACAACATGGTAGGTTCCTTTTGGTGGAAATCAAACTTGGCACTTCTGGATCACTACAATGCAATGTGGGAGATGGGATCAGTGCTTATTTTTGGGATGATCTTTGGCACCAGGCTGTACTAAAGCACAAGTTCCACCACTTGTACTCTTTTGTCAGAAACCCACAGATGAACATACAACAGGTATTGCAAACAGAGTATCTTCAGGACCTATTCTTCTTACCATTGACAACAGAGGCATATGAGGAGTTCATTGAAATGGAAGATATTTGCATCTCTATGAGACAATCCGAATTTCTGGAATCTCTAGATACTTGGAGTTATATCTAGGGTAAGGAAACATACTCTTCCATCAAAGCATATAAGGTATTAATAGGTCACAAGCAAACACCTCCCCATTTCAGTTGGATCTGGCAAAGCTCATGTCAGCCAAAACATAAAGTTTTCTTCTGGCAACTACTCCATGACAGAGTTAACACTAGAAACTTGCTTAGAAGGAAGAATTTTGTGCTAGAAGCATACAACTGTGCAGTCAATGATTGTCAACAAGAAGAAACACTTCATCACCTATTCTGGGGATGCCCATTTGTGCAAAAATGCTGGGACTACATTTGTCCAACTAGAACACATAACTTGTCAGTTCTGGAAGCATTCCAGGATCTAAAGGACAAACTGCAATACCCTTTTTACATGGAGATCATCATTCTAGGAGCATGGGCCATATGGATAAGAAGAAATAACAAAATATTCGAAAACATAACACCATCTTTCCAAGGTTGGAGGTTCATTTTCCTGGAGGAGCTTAAACTTTTAAGGTTCAGAATGAAGTAGAAACATTTGAATCATTTCAACCAATGGCTAGAAGACTTGTTGTAATTTTCTATTTGTGCATACTCATAGCTTTTTTCCTTTTCTTTTTCTTTTCCTTTTATTTCCTTTATTAGTCTTTCATTTTTTTCTTAGTTTTCTTTTTGTTCTTTTTCCTGTAGGCTTACCTCAAGCCTACAAGACTACTTGTTTACTTGTTCATTAATATAAAAATTGCAGTGGGGTTTTACCCTACTGTTTATAGTCAAATATAATATGCAAGGGATGAACAAAACAATTCCCTAGTTTCAAGAAGGAGCATCAAGTGTTGATGGTCAACAAGAAGGAGCATCAAGTGTTGATGGTCAACAAGACCACTAGTTTCAAGAAAAAGGGCAAAGGGAAGAAGAAGGGGAACTTCAAAAAGAACAGCAAGCAAGTTGCTGCTCAAGAGAAGAAACCCAAGTTTGGACCTAAGCCTGAAACTGAGTGCTTCTACTGCAAGCAGACTGGTCACTGGAAGCGGAACTGCCCCAAGTATTTGGCGGATAAGAAGGATGGCAAAGTGAACAAAGGTATATGTGATATACATGTTATTGATGTGTACCTAACTAGAGCTCGTAGTAGCACCTGGGTATTTGATACTGGTTTTGTTGCTAATATTTGCAACTCGAAACAGGGACTACGGAATAAGCGAGTACTGGCCAAGGACGAGGTGACGATGCGCGTGGGAAACGGTTCCAAAGTTGATGTGATCGCGGTCTGCACGCTACCTCTACATCTACCTTCTGGATTAGTTTTAGACCTGAATAATTGTTATTTGGTGCCAGCGTTGAGCATGAACATTATATCTGGATCTTGTTTGATGCGAGACGGTTATTTATTTAAATTAGAGAATAATGGTTGTTCTATTTATATGAGTAATATCTTTTATGGTCATGCACCCTTGAAGAGTGGTCTATTTTTATTGAATCTCGACAGTAGTGATACACATATTCATAATGTTGAAGCCAAAAGATGCAGAGTTGATAATGATAGTGCAACTTATTTGTGGCACTGCTGTTTAGGTCATATCGGTGTAAAGTGCATGAAGAAACTCCATACTGATGGACTTTTGGAATCACTTGATTATGAATCACTTGGTACTTGCGAACCGTGCCTCATGGGCAAGATGACTAAAACACTGTTCTCCAGTACTATGGAGAGAGCAACAGATTTGTTGGAAATCATACATGCAGATGTATGTGGTCCGATGAATGTTGAAGCTCGTGGCGAATATCGTTATTTTCTCACATTCACAGATGATTTGAGCAGATATGGGTATATCTACTTAATGAAGCACAAGTCTGAAACATTTGAAAAGTTCAAAGAATTTCAGAGTGAAGTGGAAAATCATCGTAACAAGAAAATAAAGTTTCTACGATCTGATCGTGGAGGAGAATATTTGAGTTATGAGTTTGGTTTACATTTGAAACAATGCGGAATAGTTTCGCAACTCACACCACTTGGAACACCACAAAGAAAGGGTGTGTCCGAACGTCGTAATCGTACTTTACTAGATATGGTGCGATCTATGATGTCTCTTACTGATTTACCGCTATCGTTTTGGGGTTATGCTTTAGAGACGGCTGCATTCACATTAAATAGGGCACCATCTAAATCCATTGAGACGACGCCTTATGAACTGTGGTTTGGCAAGAAACCAAAGTTGTCGTTTCTTAAAGTTTGGGGCTGCGATGCTTATGTAAAGAAACTTCAACCAGATAAGCTCGAACCCAAATCGGAGAAATGTGTCTTCATAGGATACCCAAAAGAGACTGTTGGGTACACCTTCTATCACACATCCGAAGGCAAGACATTCGTTGCTAAGAATGGATCCTTTCTAGAGAAGGAGTTTCTCTCGAAAGAAGTGAGTGGGAGGAAAGTAGAACTTGATGAGGTAACTGTACCTGCTCCCTTATTGGAAAGTAGTTCATCACAGAAATCAGTTCCTGTGACAAATACACTAATTGGTGAGGAAGCTAATGATATTGATCATGAAACTTCAGATCAAGTGTCTACTGAACCTCGTAGGTCTACCAGAGTAAGATCCGCACCAGAGTGGTACGGTAATCCTGTTCTGGAAGTCATGTTACTTGACCATGATGAACCTACGAACTATGAGGAAGCGATGTTGAGCCCAGATTCCGCAAAATGGCTAGAAGCCATGAAATCTGAGATGGGATCCATGTATGAGAACAAAGTATGGACTTTGGTTGACTTGCCCGATGATTGGCAAGCCATTGAGAATAAATGGATTTTTAAGAAGAAGACTGACGCTGATGGTAATGTAACTGTCTATAAAGCTCGACTTGTTGCGAAAGGTTTTCGACAAGTTCAAGGGGTTGACTACGATGAGACTTTCTCACCCGTAGCGATGCTTAAGTCTGTCCGAATCATGTTAGCGATTGCCGCATTTTATGATTATGAAATTTGGCAGATGGATGTCAAAACTGCATTCCTGAATGGATTTCTGGAAGAAGAGTTGTATATGATGCAACCAGAAGGTTTTGTCGATCCTCAAGGAGCTAACAAAGTGTGCAAGCTCCAGCGATCAATCTATGGTCTGGTGCAAGCCTCTTGGAGTTGGAATAAACGCTTTGATAGTGTGATCAAAGCATATGGTTTTACATAGACTTTTGGAGAAGCCTGTATTGACAAGAAAGTGAGTGGGAGCTCTATAGCATTTCTAATATTATATGTGGATGACATATTGTTGGTTGGAAATGATATAGAATTTCTGGATAGCATAAAAGGATACTTGAATAAAAGTTTTTCAATGAAAGACCTCGGTGAAGCTGCTTACATATTGGGCATTAAGATCTATAGAGATAGATCAAGACGCTTGATTGGACTTTCACAAAGCACGTACCTTGATAAAGTGTTGAAAAGGTTCAATATGTATCAGGCGAAGAAAGGGTTCTTGCCTGTATTACAAGGTATAAAGTTGAGTCAGACTCAATGCCCGACCACTGCAGAAGATAGAGAGAAAATGAAAGGAGTTCCCTATGCTTCAGCCATAGGCTCTATCATGTATGCAATGCTGTGTACCAGACCTGATGTGTGCCTTGCTATTAGTTTGGCAGGGAGGTACCAAAGTAATCCAGGAGTGGGTCACTGGACAGCGGTCAAGAACATCCTGAAATACCTGAAAAGGACTAAGGATATG
This sequence comes from Triticum dicoccoides, assembly GCF_002162155.2. Classification (NCBI taxonomy): domain Eukaryota; kingdom Viridiplantae; phylum Streptophyta; class Magnoliopsida; order Poales; family Poaceae; genus Triticum; species Triticum dicoccoides. Next base: position 554,995,159 of record NC_041393.1, on the reverse strand, counting down.
TTTCTCGTATATGGAGGTGACAAAGAGCTAGTCGTAAATGGTTACGTCGATGCAAGCTTTGACACTGATCCGGATGATTCTAAATCGCAAACCGGATACGTATTTTTATTAAACGGTGGAGCTGTAAGTTGGTGCAGTTCTAAACAAAGCGTCGTGGCGGGATCTACATGTGAAGTGGAGTACATAGCTGCTTCAGAAGCAGCAAATGAAGGAGTCTGGATGAAGGAGTTCATTTCTGATCTAGGTATTATACCTAGTGCGTCGGGACCAATGAAGATCTTCTGTGACAATACTGGTGCAATTGCCTTGGCAAAGGAATCCAGATTTCACAAGAGGACCAAGCACATCAAGAGACGCTTCAATTCCATTCGGGACCAAGTCCAAGTGGGAGACATAGAGATTTGCAAGATACATACGGATCTGAATGTTGCAGACCCATTGACTAAGCCTCTCTCACGAGCAAAACATGATCAGCACCAAGACTCCATGGGTGTTAGAATCATTACTATGTAATCTAGATTATTGACTCTAGTGCAAGTGGGAGACTGAAGGAAATATGCCCTAGACGCAATAATAAAGTTATTATTTATTTCCTCATATCATGATAAATGTTTATTATTCATGCTAGAATTGTATTAACCGGAAACATGATACATGTGTGAATACATAGACAAACATAGTGTCACTAGTATGCCTCTACTTGAACTAGATCATTGATCAAAGATGGTTATGTTTCCTAACCATAGGCATGTGTTGTCATTTGATTAATGGGATCACATCATTAGGAGAATGATGTGATTGACTTGACCCATTCCGTTAGCTTAGCGCTTGATCGTTTAGTATGTTGCTATTGCTTTCTTCATGACTTATACAAAGTTCCTGCAACTATGAGATTATGCACCTCCCGTTTACCGGAGGAACACTTTGTGTGCTACCAAACGTCACAACGTAACTGGGTGATTATAAAGGTGCTCTACAGGTGTCTCCAAAGGTACATGTTGAGTTGGCATAATTCGAGATTAGGTTTTGTTACTCCGATTGTCGGAGAGGTATCTCTGGGCCCTCTCGGTAATACTCATCACCTAAGCCTTGCAAGCATTGTAACTAATGAGTTAGTTATGAAATGATGTATTACGGAACGAGTAAAGAGACTTGCCGGTAACGAGATTGAACTAGGTATTGGATACCGAAGATCGAATCTCGGGCAAGTAACATACCGATGACAAAGGGAACAACGTATGTTGTTATGCGGTTTGACCGATAAAGATCTTCGTAGAATATGTGGGAACCAATATGAACATCCAGGTTCCGCTATTGGTTATTGACCGAGAATAGTTCTAGGTCATGTCTACATAGTTCTCGAACCCGTAGGGTCCGCACGCTTAACGTTACGATGACAGTTTTATTATGAGTTTATAAGTTTTGATGTACCGAAGGTTGTTCGGAGTCCTGGATGTGATCACGGACATGACGAGGAGTCTCGAAATGGTCGAGACATAAAGATCGATATATTGGAAGCCTATATTTGGACATCGGAATCGTTCCGGGTGAAATCGGCATTTTACCAGAGTACCGGGAGGTTACCGAAACCCCCCGGGGGGTTATTGGGCCTACATGGGCCTCGAGGGAGAAGAGGGAAGGAGGCAGGAGGGGGCCGCGCACCCCTCCCCTTCCTAGTCCGAATAGGACAAGGGAAGGGGGGCGGCGCCCCCCCTTTCCTTCCCCTCTTCCTCCTCCTTCCCCCCTTCTCCTACTCCCTCCTTGGCGCGCCCTCCTTGGCCGGCTGCCTCCTCCCCCCTGGCTCCTTTATATACGGGGGCGGGGGGCACCCCAAAGATACACAAGTTGATCTACGGATCGTTCCTTAGCCATGTGCGGTGCCCCCCTCCACCATATTCCACCTCGGTCATATCGTCGCGGAGTTTAGGCGAAGCCCTGCGCTGGTAGAACATCATCATCGTCACCACGCCGTCGTGCTGACGGAACTCATCCCCGACGCTTTGCTGGATTGGAGCCCGGGGGACGTCATCGAGCTGAACGTGTGCTGAACACGGAGGTGCCGTACGTTCGGTGCTTGGATCGGTCGATTCGTGAAGAAGTACGACTACATCAACCGGATTGTCATAACGCTTCCGCTTAACGGTCTACGAGGGTACGTAGACTACACTCTCCCCTCTCGTTGCTATGCCATCACCATGATCTTGCGTGTGCGTAGGAATTTTTTTGAAATTACTACGTTCCCCAACACCTTCTGTGCAGCAATGAGGACAATCCTCAGTTTACGGAGCTAGACCGCATAATTGCTACTGTCCACTCTCAACTAAATTTCTCTAGGAACAAATCTAAAACAGTAGAACCAAAGCGTGAGCTACGACATAATTTGCAAAGACCTTTTGACTATGTTCATGATAATTAAGTTCATCTAATCAAATTATTTAATGAACTCCCAATCAGATAGACATCCCTCTAGTCATCTAAGTGATACATGATCTGAGTCAACTAGGCCGTGTCCGATCATCACGTGAGACGGACTAGTCATCATCGGTGAACATCTTCATGTTGATCTTATCCACTATACGACTCATTGTCGACCTTTTGGTCTCTTGTGTTCCGAGGCCATGTCTGTATATGCTAGGATCGTCAAGTCAACCTAAGTGTTTTGCATGTGTAAATATGGCTTACACCCGTTGTATGCGAATGTTAGAATCTATCACACCCAATCATCACGTGGTGCTTCGAAACAACAAAATTTCACAACGGTGCACATTTAGGGGGGAAACTTCCTTGAAATTTTATGAGGGATCATCTTATTTATGCTACCGTCGTTCTAAGGAAATAAGATGTAAAAACATTAAAACATCACATGCAATCAAATAGTGACATGATATGGCCAATATCATTTTGCTCCTTTTGATCTCCATCTTCGGGGCGCCATGATCATCATCGTCACCGGCATGACACCATGATCTCCATCATCATGATCTCCATCATCGTGTCTTCATGAAGTTGTCTCGCCAACTATTACTTCTACTACTATGGCTAATGGTTAGCAATAAAGTAAAGTAATTACATGGCGTTTTCATTGACACGCAGGTCATATAACAAATTAAGACAACTCCTATGGCTCCTGCCGGTTGTCATACTCATCGACATGCAAGTCGTGATTCCTATTACAAGAACATGATCAATCTCATACATCACATATATCATTCATCACATCCTTTTGGCCATATCACATCACATGGCATATGCTGCAAGAACAAGTTAGACATCCTCTAATTGTTGTTGCAAGTTTTTACATGGCTGCTATAGGTTTCTAGCAAGAACATTTCTTACCTACGCCAAAACCACAATGTGATATGCCAATTTATATTTACCCTTCATAAGGACCCTTATTATCAAATCCGATCCGACTAAAGTGGGAGAGACAGACACCCGCTAGCCACCTTATGCAACTAGTGCATGTCAGTCGGTGGAACCTGTCTCACGTAAGCGCACGTGTAAGGTTGGTCCAGGCCGCTTCATCCCACGATGCCGCCGAATCAAGATAAGACTAGTAATGGCAAGTAAATTGACAAAATCGACACCCACAACAACTTGTGTTCTACTCGTGCATAGAAAGTACGCATAGACCTAGCTCATGATGCCACTATTGGGGATCGTTGTAGAAATTAAAAAATTTCTACGCATCACCAAGTTCAATCTATGGAGAGACTAGCAATGAGAGAGAGGGGAGTGCATCTTCATACCCTTGAAGATCGCAATGCGGAAGCGTTACAAGAACGCGGATGAAGGAGTCGTACTCGTAGCGATTCAGATCGCGGTTGATTCCGATCTAAGCACCGAACAACGGCGCCTCCGCGTTCAACACATGTACAGCCCAGGTACGTCTCCTCCTTCTTGATCCATCAAGGGCAGAGGAGAAGTTGAGGGAGAACTCCAGCAGCACAACGGCGTGGTGGTGGAGCTTGGAGTTCTCCGCAGGGCTTCGCCAAGCACTACTACTACTATTACGGAGGTGTTAGGGAGGGAGAGGGATGCGCCAGGGGAACGGGTGCGGCTCCCATGTGCCTCCCCACTATATATAGGGGTGGAGTGTCTGGTTTCTTGCCCTCCAAGTGCATTGGGGCGTTGTCAAAGGTGGGGGAAAGAAATCCCATCATTTACCTTCCCCACCGATTGTTATCCCCCTTTTTTAGGGATCTTGATCTTATCCCTTCGGGATATGATCTTATTCCTTCTAAGGGGGGATCTTGGTACGCCTTGACCAGGGGTGTGGGGCCTTGCAACCACTACCCACGTTCATGTGGGTCCCCCCATGCAGGTGTACCCCACTCCAGAACCTTCTAGAACCTTCCCGGTACAATAACGAAAAATATCAAACATTTTCCGGTGGCCAAAATAGGACTCCGGAGCAAAATAGAGCATTTCGGAAGTCCTCATGACGTCCGAGATCTCATCCGGGACTCTGAACAACATTCGGTAACTGCACACTAATTCCCATAACAACTCTAGCGTCACCGAACCTTAAGTGTGTAGACCCTACGGGTTCGGGAATCATGCAGACATGACCGAGACAGCTCTCTGGCCAATAACCAACATCGGGATCTGGATACCCATGTTGGATCCCACATGTTCCACGATGATCTCATCGGATGAACCACGAAGTCGTGGATTCAATCAATCTTGTATACAATTCCCTTTGTCAATCGGTACGTTACTTGCCCGAGATTCGATCGTCGGTATCCCAATACCTCGTTCAATCTCGTTACCGGCAAGTCACTTTTACTCGTTCTGTAACACATCATCACGTGATCAACTCTTTTGTCACATTGAGCTCATTATGATGATGTCCTATTGAGTGGGCCCAGAGATACCTCTCCTTCACGCGGAGTGACAAATCCCTGTCTCGATTCGTGCCAACCCAACAGACACTTTCAGAGATACCCGTAGTGTGCCTTTATAGCCACCCAGTTACGTTGTGACGTTTGGCACACCCAAAGCACTCCTACGGTATCTGGGAGTTGCAAATCTCATGGTCTAAGGAAATGACACTTGACATTAGAAAAGCTTTAGCAGACAAACTACACGATCTTGTGCTATGCTTAGGATTGGGTCTTGTCCATCACATCATTCTCCTAATGATGTGATCCCGTTATCAACGACATCCAATGTCCATGGTCAGGAAACCGTAACCATCTATTGATCAACGATCTAGTCAACTAGAAGCTTACTAGGGACATATTGTGGTCTACGTATTCACATGTGTATTATGGTCTCCGTTTAATACAATTATAGCATGAACAATAGACAATTATCATGAACAAGGAAATATAATAATAACCATTTTATTATTGCCTCTAGGGCATATTTCCAACAAATCCAACTACCTCTCAACGTCGGCAACTCTAGTGGAGTCAACGTGCAACCATGGCCAGGGAGCGGTGGACTGTTCGAAGGATTGTCCCATAGAAGATCCTTCTCCTCGAGGACACATGGAAGACCAACAAGCATGGCCTTTTCCCAAGCCTGTTTAAGCACTGTCTTAAAAAAGTTGGTGCAGAAGCACCGAGTCTTGAGGCGGTGAGGACGTCGGAGCAGTGTGCGATTTCTCCCACAGGATCATTGTCCAAGGTATCCCAGCCCCGACGAGGAGGAGAACCGCCTGGCGAATCCATGGGAGCAGCAACGAACTGCCTTCGCTTCAGGGGGAGGGGAACTGGCGAGGAGGAGATAAGAGCGTAGTAACCACAGGGCCTCGTCCCTTCGCTAATGAAATTATGCGGGCACGCATAATGGTAGTGCCTCGTGCCCCGCGATGGTGAGGCTATTATATACTACGTACTCTTATTGTGGCAGTACTAGTACTACTTTCCCAACTAGTAGTGTGATGTACTGTACTTCTTGTATAGTGCACCAGTTTTGAACTCTTGAATCTCAGGGCCAAGGAGCTACAGTTGGAAGTGGAGGGTACTACTGTTCTCTAGAACCATCTCTGTACTATCAATGCAGGGAAAGTACACCTACATAGTGGGTACTCTTGATGTTCTATTCAAGCGTGTAGCTAGCCTATTCAGCCGCTCCCTCACGCACACATTAGCAGCCTATTTATCAGCGACAGTTACTACAGGGGCAGAACATTTGAGTTATTTGATACAACGAGACTATGCTTTTCGCTTCCATTTGTGGAGGTGTAATGGATCTCGTCGAACTTTGTTAGTAGTTCCTTCTTTATGAATGAGATGAGGCAAAGCTTTTGCCTCCATTTCAAAAAAAAACATGTCAAGAGGAATTTCTTTTATAGAGCCGATAATGGAGTGACGTCCATGCGTGCAACGCCACAAGCTACATAGTAGTAGAGTATTAGCAGTTTACGTACAGAGCCATATTGCACAGTTCCCAATGCCATGCCAAGCTTTTCTGGCTCCTCGAACTTAATTGGGAGGTGCTAGTTTAAATATGCTAGCTGGTGAGGAAGCTGCAAGCGAGGTGCGGCTAGGGCGAGCACGTGGGCGAGAAACTTTGCATGGTGTGAATTTATATATAGGAGTACTACTCTAGTACGCGAGCCACGAGATGATGGGACGGAAAATCCGTTCATGTGGTTGGGCTATGCAGTGCACCCAGATTGTGGTGCGACACGTTCGTTCGACTTCAAAAGTCAAACTACCAGTGTACAATATTGGCTCGTAGCGAAGTTATTATTAAAAAAAGGCCGCCATGTGTTCGGCAGGGATCGAACCCACAAAATGAGCTATACACTCCCACGACCACTAGTAGTACTCATTGGAGTACAACGCAACATAGAATCGCCTTCGTTTCTAGTACATTATTCCTTACAAGAAACCACTAATAATGCCAAGAAACCACTAATAATGCCAAGAAACTACTACCACTTGCATATGTGGCATACTTAAGATAAGACTACCTTATCAACCATTGTACATGCCCTTCCAACCAGCCCTACCAAGAAATGACTACACTACAAAGTGTCGTTATAGGCATGTTTCAACCCATTCTCCCCTTTAGTCAACGCCTTCTATTCGACTGGAAAGTTAGGCGTTATGACTTGTGGGACCTACATGTCAGTCTAGAAAAAATCCCCGAGTGACCTCCTCACCCATGGGACGCAGCTACCGCCGCCGGCAGAAGGCGATGTCAAAACCGCCGGCGGTGCGGAGCCCATCCTATGGCAGCCCGGATGCCAGCTTCGTCTGGCGCTCGCGGCCGCTAGCTAGCCAAGATAGCACACACCCTCCTGGATGCATCCAGCTGCTTATCTGCTAGGTTTGCTAGCTAGGTTGGCACGGCGGTGAGGTGGCTTGCTCGCTGTCGGTGTCAAAACTAGCAGATCTCGGGTAGGGGGTCCCGAACTGTGCGTCTAAGGTCGATGGTTGCAGGAGACGGGGGACACGATGTTTACCCAGGTTTGGGCCTCTCTATGGAGGTAATACCCTACTTCCCACTTGATTGATCTTGATGAATATGAGTAATACAAGAGTTGATCTACCACGAGATCATAATGGCTAAACCCTCGAAGCCTAGCATGTATGACTATGATAATGAATATATCCTTTCCAGACTACACCCTCCGGTTTATATAGACACCGGGGGGATCTACGGTTACATAGAGTTGGTTACATAAGAAGGAATCTTCATAATTGGTCACATCGATTGCCTTCCATGCCAATGTCACAGCCCCAGATCAGCCCTTGCTTGACTTCGCTTGCTCATCATGTCATCATGTTTACGATTTAAATAAACTTGAAATGGGGATTGATCAAACCCTAGCACCAAATGAATTCAACTAGGTTAAAACTTAAAACTTTTCAATGAACCCAAAATGCCCTTCATAAATGTGCACCATCTTTGGTCCTGGCTAAACCCTCTGCCAAAAATGGTTTCATATTTTTGGACGCTATTCTGGATTTTTGCACCAAGCCATAAGTATTTGCATTTGGGCAATTTAAACCCTATAAATATTTTAAAATGCCCAAATAATCTTGAAGGTATTTTTAGGCTGTTGAGAATATTTTCTAATGTGCCTATGAATATTTTTAGGTTTTTCCTATATGGAATAGTATTTCTACTATTTCAAAACACAGAACAGAAACAAATAAAAAAACAAAAACAGGAAAGGCAGAGAGGAGAGAAACCTCACCTCAGCTTACCTGGCGGCCCAGCACTGTGCTGGCCCATGGCCAGTCAACTGCTTCCTCTCGCTAGGCAGGCAGAGAGGTGAGCACCGGCGTGCCCGAGCTCGCCACGCAGCTCCCTGGCCGCCTGCCTCGCTTGGACAGCGCGGCGACGCCTCAAAGCCACTTCTCGGTGCCGCCCCGACCCCGCTGACACCCCATTCTTCCCCCCTTGCTCTCTCCCTCGCTCCCTGGGCGCCATGGCCGACGCAGCCGCGCCCGCGCCGTCGTAAATCCCGCAGCCACTGCCGTCCACTCGTCGCCTCTCCGTGCCCAGAAGCTTCACCGTCATCCGCTGTTGTGCCTCGACCGAGCCCCGAGCGCTCGCTTGCCCCGGAGATGCTGCACCGAGCCGTCTTGATTCGCCATTGCCGGAGATCCCCCTCACCGCCGTGACCACTCCAGCTCTTCCCCGACCACACTGACCCGCCCGCCGAGACCACTGTGAGCTGCTGCCCATCCTCCCCCTCTCCGTTCCCTCTCTCGTGCACCGTACGCACCACACCGAGCTCACCACACCCACCGCCGCATGTGCTCACCGCCGGCATGACTCCGGCCACGCAATGGCTCAGCCATCACGTCCATCTTGCTCACCGCGCCGCGTAGGGCACGTAGGTGCCCTGCACGAGCTGCCCCGACCGCCGTAGCGTCGACCCCGAGCTCACCCGAGCTCCTGCGACCGCCAAGGTCGACGCCGGTGATGACTCCGGCCACCCCGAGCCCCAACATCACCACCACTAGACGCGGACGAGTCTCATCGTCACGTAGAGCCTCTCCGCCGCGCAAATGGTCGCATGTGGGCGATTCCCGATGCCTCTGCCGCTTTCGGCCTCGCCAGCGGGTTGACCACTTGGACCGCCGGTGGTTTAGCCCCGGTTTACCTGGGGATTTGATCTCCCCTGGGTCTATGACATGCGGGCCTCGCCCAGCTAATTAATCTAGTTTAGGTATATACTTAATTAGTTTGACCTAGGTTAGTGCTAATTATACTAGGTTAGTTTAGTTAGACACTGACACGCGGGCCCCACTGGTTAGTTTGACCTGGGCCGCCCCGTTGACTCGCTTATGTCATGCTGATGCAGTGCTGGCGTAGTAATTCATTTTCTACAATTAGTTTAATTCTAGATAGTTAGGAATTCCAGAAAATGTTGCAAACTTCAAAAATTCATAGTAATTCAACCGTAACTCCAAATCAAACAAATTATATATGCAAAATTATCAGAAAAATCCAATCTATCCATCTGTACTAGTTTCATGCATGTTTAAACAAGTTAACTTGCTGTTTAGTGCAAAACATGATAAATCACTATTAAGTTCACAAATGAGTTTGAACTTTGAATCTTTGGTTCAAAATAGCTCAAACCCATCAGGTTGTAGTTGCATTAGCCAAACACATTCATATTGCCATGTCATAGCATGCATCATATTGTAAATTGCATTGATCGTGTTTCTTCTCTGTTTGTCGGTGTTGTTCCCCCTCGATAGACGTTGTACCAAAGTTGTGATCGTTGACACTGATGAAGACTCAATGCTATCTTCGAAGTGCCAGGCAAGCAAAACCCCCTTGTTCATTATGATACAATCCCACTCTCTCGCTCTTGCTCTCTTTTACTGCATTAGGACAACAACGATTCAACTGTTACATGCTGCGGTAGTTGAACCCCTTTATCCTCTGCATGACCTGTCATTGCCATAGTAAATAGATGAAACCCACTAGCATGAGTAGGAGTTGTTTGAGCCCTGATGTGCCTACTCATTCATGCTTGTTCGTCATGCCTTCTATTGCTTAGAGTTGTGTCAGGTCTGATTCATCGGGAATGAATTGGAATGGTGATAAACATGTCCTACTGTGTGTGAGCTAAGTGTGTGAACACGATTTGGTAAAGGTAGCGGTGAGAGGCCATGTAGGAGTACATGGTGGGTTGTCTCATTGCAGCCGTCCTCAGGAACTGAGTTCTGTGTTTGTGATCCATGAGCAGTTACTACCACACATTGGGTTCCGGTAACTCGACCCCTCTCGGCTTATTAATCAACTCGATCTCTGTCTAGGAGTTGCAACTAGTTTCTGGTGTTTCTAGGATATGTGTTGGAGGCCGTGCGTAGCGCTGACCCTAGGGGTGGGCTATGATGCGGTAGATACACCATGGACCGGTGTACCGAGCGCCAGTTTGGAGTCTCGGGAACCCTGCACACATTGTTTGGGGTCGTGAGCGACACCCCGGCCGGATCTCCTTGCGGATGGAACCTGAATAGGCGATAAACCTGGACTAGAGACTTGTGTGGTTAGTCAGGTCGTGGCCGACTCCCTTGCCGGGCTTCCGCTTGAAGGTTGCCGAGATACACGACGTGTACATGGTGGTAAGTGGCGAAAGTGTGTGTGAAGAAGTACACCCCTGCAGGGTTATAAATGATCTATTCGAATAGCTGTGTCCGCGGTAAAGGACTTCTGGGTTGCCTCTATAGTTCATAGACAAGTGAAAGTGGATACTCTAAAATGCGCAAGATAAGCGTGAGTGCTATGGATGGCGTTCTCGTAGGGAGACGGGAGCGGATCCATAGTGGTGTATTGATATGTTGAATATGTGGACTCATGTGCGCCACCTCAAAAGAGTTACTTGTAGTCGTAGTTCAGGATAGCCACTGAGTCAAAGTTGGCTTGCTGCAGTTAAACTCCACTACCCCCTTTGTTGATAATGATGCATATGTAGATTGTTCTGACGTAAGTCTTGCTGGGTACATTTGTACTCACGTTTGCCTATTTTATGTTTTGCAGAGAGACGTCAGTCTCGCTAGTAGTTCCGTGTGGACTTCAACGTTTAGCTTGATACCTTAGCTACGATCTTGTGCCCTCGGCAGGATCTGGTAGATAGTCAGGCTTCTCAGCCTTTTTCATTTGTAGAAGTCTGTACTCAGATATGTTAAGTTCCGCATGTGCTTTGACTTGTATGCTCTGAGTGTTGGGTCATGAGACCCATGTTTGTAATATCTCGCTCCTCGGAGCCTAATGAATAAATACTTTGAGTCGTAGAGTTATGTTGTGATGCCATGTTGTATTTACACATATCGAGCATATTGTGTGTATGATTGAAATGCTTGGTATGTGTGGGATCCGACAACCTAGTTGTTTATCCTTGGTAGCCTCTCTTATGGGGAAATGTAGTCTTGTGCTTCCATGAGCCATAGTAGTCTGCTACAGCCCGGTTCACCGGAGTCCTGCTAGCCCAGCACTACTGCTCCGGAACACTTGACTGGCCGGCATGTGTTTCACTTCGTTCCTGTGTCTGTCCCTACGGGGAAATGTCACGCGGTGACATCCGGAGTCCTGCCTACCCTGCTACAGCCCGGGTTCCCGGAGTCCTGTTAGCCCAGTGCTACAGCCCGGATTCACACGCTGCTGACCGACATGCTCGAAGTTGATTCATGTATGCCTGTTCCCATGGGTTAGTGCCACTTTGGGTTCACGACTAGCCATGTCGGCCCGGGTTCTCTGTCATATGGATGGTAGCGACACTATCATATATGTGAGCCAAATGGCGCAAACGGTCCCGGGCCATGGTAAGGCGACACCCGTGGGAATACCGTGCGTGAGGCCGCAAAGTGATATGAGGTGTTACCGGCTAGATTGATGTGACTTGGAATCGGGGTCCTGACAACTTTGGTATCAGAGCCTGACTGCCTGCAGGATTACCAAGCCAAACTGGTCGAAGTTGTGTCTAGAAATGCTTTAGTTATGTAAGGGAATTGATTGTGGAAGGGAACGTAAGGCTCTTTTTACTCCTTACCTCATGGTCTTCTGATCTGAGTCATCCTCTTCTCTTCTACGGGGATTAAGAACTAGGCCTTCTCATCTATCTATCAGGATGACGTATTACTAATCCATAGACTTATAGAATTGATAGTTTCAATCTCAGTTCAGTTTTTACTACTTCCGTATGTTCATAGCTAGTCTCAGAACCTTGATATTGTGATGTTGAGTGGACATGCCACTATATTGCAGGATGTCTCAAATCATTTTGAGCATTTACAGCCGTTATGTTGTCCGAGTCATCCCAGATTTCTAAATAGTCTGATGCATTTGCAAATTCCTTCTCTCCGTTTCTAATGTTCATTTGGGCCAGATTAATCACACAAATTAGTGTGTTGAGGTACTCCGCTGCCTCGGCATATATGTTGGAGCTATTATTATGAACCTAGGTGTTTTAGGGAGTCACCTAGTAATCCAGCCATGTTTGTGTTCCCGGTGTGATGATTCTGGCCATTATTCTCGAAAGCATCCTATATAGTAGTAGGTATTCTATTCCTGGGTTCTTGAACCCGGGTTCACCCTACTTACATCCTATTGATAGTGTTTGGTAGTTCCTTTAGGATATTAGTAACTTTGCGATAGTCCTCGAGGTCCGTGGTATTTCCTTCTTCCAAATACTATGAACCGCTTATGGCAGAAGTTCCTCGCTGAACCGAAGGATCACAATCAGAGTACTCTTGAGGAGTTCTCCATTCATAATTGTGAATCTGCCAGTTCTCCCCTTTTCCGCATGGGTTATCCGGAAGAAACATGTTGAACTTGGTTCGACATACTAATCTATGCATCCACAACTCAGAAAGTTATATGTTCCTTTGAGTTGTCCCTCTTTAGTTGTTTTCTGACCTCCATCTATCAATTGATAATCAAGAGTATGCGTGCATCCGTTCATCGATGCCTATTATTCTTGTGGTCCGTCAAGCCATTCTATTCTGGAATGAGTAGGAGAAACAAACTCCAGTACCTCATCCATATCCAGGATTGGGTCAAAGTAGTTGTATTCCGCAGGTCAAAATGCCAATCCAGCTTTTGATTCTGTTCCACCCCGAAGTATTGCCCTCTTTATGTTAGGATTGTCATGAGAATTGCACCATTTCTCATGAATTCTTGACGTAGTGATAGTTCTTGCTATCATTATTCATTCCTCGGTCCCATGTTGATGTAACCGGAATGCCGACAAGTGAATTGTGATGTGTGAAATCGATACTCCTAGCAACCTCGTTGCTTGGTAGTAAATGGACAATGTTCTCACTCTTAGCGTGTTGGCTTTTGAATCATCATTCTAAGATAGACTGTGCTACCTAGTCCTTATTTCCGGTGCACTCTTCGATCAATGAGTTAGGATTATTCAATCCCTTACTTATTGTTCATATCGTCTTGCTCTGAAAAGCAAGATTGTTCTCGAGCTTAGTAACATATCGGTGGTTCGTGATGTTCCGAATATCTTCTCGGAGGTATTACCAGGTTGTCACCTGACTGCTATGTTGAGTTCGTGATCATGCTAGTTTTCTCCAAACCACCCATTCTCCAAGAATCTGTGTTGGATACCCCTGAGCTCGTTGGTTGAGCCAAACAAAAACTTGGAGAGTTGGAAGATAAATGCTTGTCCGACTTACTTCATTTTAAGGGATATCCTTTTGTGTGTGTATTGAAGAAAGATGATACCTTCACCAATTGGTCCTCGTGATCAGTTCTTGGATCTGTTGTCTTGCCAAAACTTTGACTTGAGTATGGGCTATCATCAAGTCAAATCAGAACCAATGATGTTCGTAATGTTGTCTTACTCATGGTTGATCCCTCGAGCATACACCATTACATCGTTTGGTCTGACCAATGCTATCACCGTGTTCACATGATGGTGGAAGTCCAGTGATATGGGAATTCCGATGAGTTGTTGTTGAGCCCATCAGCAGCATTTTGTCTCCTCCATGATTCATGTTGAACATCAACCTAGTGATGGAAACTTTGTAAGCAATGCCTTCGTGTTCCATTCATGAAGCTTATGCTTGGATGAAAGAAGTGACTTTCTCCAAGTTCTTGTGCATTAGGTGTAACTTGCCGCCATGAGAAAGGGTTTGTTTTGTTTCCTTGGAATCATCCCAAATCAGTCATGCATACGTGCGAAGTATTCTATGGTTTGGTAGATTAATTACCTCCACTCCATATGTGTTCCTAGCACACCAAGCCACTGATTGACTTTCTCAAGGAAAAGGAGTTGTTGTGCAAATCCTAGGTCATGCACAAGACCTCGTTATCCTAGATGATGGTTCCCCACCTGAACTCGGTAGTGTTTTATTATAAGACTACTATGTGGTCATGCTTGTCTGGGACAACGTGTCCACATGTATGTAGTAGAACCAGCTCATATTTTGGAGCTTGCTATCGTAGTTCACTCCTCGAGAATCTCGCAATGTCATCTCGTTGATTTGTGTTGCAAACTTTCATTTTCTTTCTAGACTTGATAAGTCTGGAATGTCCTGCTACCAACCAGATCTGAATCTCAGGCAGATATGACGGTTGGACCATTCCCAGCATTTGCATTTTGTTCCCAGCTTGCACCCATCATTGTGTCAGTCTGCCATGGATCCCATCCATTTCCGATGATAAGCAAAATCATCCATCGCGTTGTCTTCAACAAGGTAGTCCACATCATCCATTCGAATCCGGTTATGCCATTCCTTTGAGCTCCGCCAAACGATCGATTGTGATTGCCTTAGGCTGGTATAAAGAGTTTCAATGATCTAGATATCAAAAGTAATTCTTTTTGCCATTTAAGGTAATAACTCTACGAGTCACCTCCCCCAAGGTGCCCCGTTATTGAATCATGGCAATTATTTCCTCTCCACCTTGACACCATCCACCATCTCTCTAAGCGTGGAATTGTTGCCCACCAAATCAAACCTCGTTGTTTGTTCTTCCATCACTCTCGATGTGTTTTGTGCCTCAACTCGAGAAGTTTCAACATCTCATTCCACGAATTGATCTTGAGTGCTTGATCTTCGAGGAGATTGTTTCCTATAGAGTTTCTTTTTGTCGCCATCGTGTTGGATGAAGATCTCAAAAGCAAGGACGTCAAGATCAATTGGAGCAATGAACCAACATATTCGGGAAGGGAAATTGGATCGACAAGATCGTGTTAGCTAGTGTCCCCTCTGTATTCTTACCTCACGTCTTGAATCTCGGGACGAGATTCTTGTTTAGTGGAGGTGAGCTGTCACAGCCCCAGATCATCCCTTGCTTGACTTAGCTTGCTCATCATGTCATCATGTTTACGATTTCAATAAACTTGAAATGGGGATTGATCAAACCCTAGCACCAAATGAATTCAACTAGGTTAAAACTTAAAACTTTTCAATGAACCCAAAATGCCCTTCATAAATGTTCACCATCTTTGGTCCTGGCTAAACCCTCTGCCAAAAATTGTTTCATATTTTTTGGAGGCTATTCTAGATTTTTGCACCAAGCCATAAGTATTTGCATTTGGGCAATTTAAACCCTATAAATATTTTAAAATGCCCAAATAATCTTGAAGGTATTTTTAGGCTGTTGAGAATATTTTCAAATGTGCCTCTGAATGTTTTCAGGTTTTTCCTAAATGGAATAGTATTTCTACTATTTCAAAACACAGAACAGAAACAAATAAAAAAACAAAAACAGGAAAGGCAGAGAGGAGAGAAACCTCAAATGGGCTTACCTGGCGGCCCAGCACTCTGCTGGACCATGGCCAGTCAGCTGCTTCCTCTCGCCAGGCAGGCAGAGAGGTGAGCACCGGCGTGCCCGAGCTCGCCACGCAGCTCCCTGGCCGCCTACCTTGCTTGGACAGCGCGGCGATGCCTCGAAGCCACACCTCGGCGCTGCCCCAACCACGCCGACACCCCATTCTTCCCCCCTTGCTCTCTCCCTCGCTCCCTGGACGCCATGCCCGACGCAGCCGCGCCCGCGCCCGCGCCGTCGTACAGCCCGCAGCCACTACCGTCCACTCGTCGCCTCTCCGTGCCCAGAAGCTTCACCGTCGTCCGCTGCTTTGCCTCGACCGAGCCCCGAGCGATCGCATGCCCAGAGATGCTGCACCGAGCCGTCCCGATCCGCCATCGCCGGAGATCCCCCTCGCCGCCGTGACCACTCCAGCTCTTCCCCGACCTCTCTGACCCGCCCGCCGAGACCACTGTGAGCTGCTGCATGTCCTGCCCCTCTTTGTTCCCTCTCTCGTGCACAGTACGCACCACACCAAGCTCACCGCACCCGCCGCCGCCTGTGCTCACCGCTGGAGTGACTCCGGCCACGCAATGGCTCAGCTGTCATGTCCATCTTGCTCACCGCGCCGTGTAGAGCACGTAGGTGCCCCGCACGAGCTGCCCCGACCGCCGTAGCGTCGACCCCGAGCTCACCCGAGCTCCTGCGACCGCCAAGGTCGACGCCGGCGATGACTCCGGCCACCCCGAGCCCAAACACCACCACCACTGGACGCGGACGAGTCTCCTCGTCACGTAGAGCCTCTCCGTCGCGCAAATGGTCGCCTGTGGGCGATTCCCGATGCCTCCGCCGCGTTGGGCCTCGCCGGCGGCTAAACGCTGGTGGGTTGACCGCCTTGACCGCCGGTGGTTTAGCCCCGGTTGACCTGGGGATTTGACCTCCCCTGGGTCTATGACATGCGGGCCCCGCCCGGGTAATTAATCTAGTTTAGGTGTATACTTAATTAGTTTGACCTAGGTTAGTGCTAATTAAACTAGGTTAGTTTAGTTAGACACTGACACGCGGTCCCACTGGTTAGTTTGACCTGGGCCGCCCCGTTGACTCTCTTATGTCATGCTGATGCAGTGTTGGCGCAGTAATTCATTTCCTGTAATTAGTTTAATTCTAGATAGTTAGGAATTCCAGAAAATGTTGCAAACTTCAAAAATTCATAGTAATTCAACTGTAACTCCAAATCAAACAAATTATATATGAAAAATTATCAGAAAAATCCAATCTATCCATCTGTACTAGTTTCATGCATGTTTAAACAAGTTAACTTGCTGTTTAGTGCAAAAAATGATAAAGCACTATTTAAGTTCACAAATGAGTTTGAACTTTGAATCTTTGGTTCTAAATAGCTCAAACCCATCAGGTTGTAGTTTGTGACACTCCAAAAATTTTGTGATTTTGTTTTCAGAAAGAGCCTTGCTTGGTTTGGAGAAGGTCATTTAAACCCTTCTTAAAAACCCTCTTCTGAGTTTGCCCCCTCAAAAATCTTTTCTTGGATTTAGTTTCTTTTAAAAAGAAAACCTTTTGCTTTTGGGTTTTCATTTGATTTTTAGTCCATTCTTGTTTACCATGCCTCTTATGGTAAAACTCCCCCAAAAACCTCTCTTTCCACTTGGGTACAACCCAAACATTCTGTCCAAACTAATAAAATCCATTTTTGGATTTTATTCCAATTATTTCTCTTCCCAAAACAATTATGTCCTTTCTTGTGAACCTAGGCGATTTGCAAAGCAAGTACCCTAATGCCTTTGATCCTTGATCCCAAACCAACTCCCCTGGATAGTCCTTAGTACCCACAACCTAGAACCATCTTGATCCACTCTTCTTATTTTCAAATATTTCAAATTTCACTCTCTGCAAGTTTGGACCAGATTTGCCAAATTTGGTGAAATTCATATCCCCATTCTTCCAAAAATTCCACCAAAATTCAGGCAACCTCTAGTTGCAATAATAGACCTCTCCACCAAAAATGAGCTCAACGAAAAATCCCTACATGCCAAAATCATTCTGTTGAACACTTGGCGTGCACTGTTTTGTTCCTATTCAGTAAAATTCAGAGTTCAGTGTCGTTTCCCCGACAGAACTTCAGTCACATGCCCACTGTGCATTTGGCTCGATGCTCGCAGCCCCTCCCTCTTGTCCGGAGCTTCAAACGCGCGCTTGGCGCCTTCCTGGCGTCGGTGGCGCCCTGGCCCGCCTGCGCCGGCGTGCTTTGCGGCGGTAGAACCACCGTAACAGCCGACAGGGGGCAACACCGTGGCAGAACGCCGTTCGGCGCCGCCCAACCCTCCTGGTAGCTCCGCGTGGCCATCTCCGTGCCAGCGCACACATGCAGCACCGTCACCGTGGCCTGGCACACGCAGAGCGCGTTCTCTGCCGCCAACGGGCCGTGCTGCCGTTCCGTCGGAGGCAGGTCGTAACCCTCCCTCCCGTGCTGAGTTGGACCCTGGAATGGGACCACTACTCCACCTAGGCGATGCTCAAGCTCCTAAGCTGACCGTCCCGCCACAGCGCCACCGTAATCACCCGCCGGACTTATCCGTTCACGACAACCGCCTCGGGCCGACTATAAAAAGCTCCCCCCGAGCTTGCTCTCGCCCCCGCACAACTACACCACCTCACTAGACCCCGCCTAGCCACTGGGAGAGCCTCGAGGGGCCTTTCTTCTTCGACTCCAGCCACCTTCGTCTGCCTCGGGCTCTGGCAACATTCTCTTTGGTGAGAACCCCTCCGCCGCCCTACTCTTGCCCGTAGCCCCGTACCACCTCCAGTAGGCTAACCCCCACTTCAATTTGAACACCGCATCTCCCTCCGACGAGATCCACGACTACCCGAACCGCCGTCCGCCGGAGCAAGGGACACAGTCGACACAGTGCTCGCCGGTGACCACCACCACCACCCACAGACGCGGAAAGGTGCACTGATCACGAAGGTAACCCCCGATCACCCAGCCTCGCCGTGGATCGCCGCCGGCGACCACCGCACCTCTCGGGCACCGTCGCGCTCTGTTTTCCCCGTTTGAAATTTCAAACCTGACAGGTGGAGCCCGCCTGTCAGCCTCTCAGCCATTTCTTTTAAACGAGCCATTTTCTGGACTTTTCCGCAGAGCCCCCTAGAAACTTTCTGTTTCATTATAGATGGGTCCTTGGACCAAAACCCTTATAACTTTTAAACAGAAAATGATTTTTGATTGATTCCTTTTCTATCACCTTTATTTTTCTGTCTAGTTTTTTGTCATATTTATTTGAAAAGTATTTTGAACACTTTTCTGTACACTCACGGTATTTACGTTACGTACGTATTTTTCTTATACCGTAGATTCCGGAGGAAGCAACGGAGCCACAAACTTCACACAGTTAAACTCCGACTACTCCGAACCAGGCAAGCATGTTTGAACTCTTGATATGATGAGTGGTTGTTGCATGTTTGCATTTTAGTATAGTCATGGCCTGTTTATGAATATTTCCTTGAATGTTATATTACATGCACATAAGTGGAAAGTAAGTTTCGGAAAGCAATATGTTGTTGGATACATATTTGCATGGCCATGTGATGGCATGAGGATGGGTAAGATGGCAGTGTTGTGACATGCCAATCTTATGCCAGATTATTTGACTTCCGTGTCATCATGAAACGATTCACATTCCCATTCATTCCTTCCGGTACTATCACATGTTTTCCGAAAGGAATGTGGCTTAGTAAGTTGCAAATTGTTTTCCTGGTACACACCAAATGGAGAGGCCGGGATGAGGGTTCCATGGCCCTGGATTAAAGCCCGTCATCCGGTCAGGGGGCATGGGTGTTTCCGGTTGGGACCGAGAGGGGGGCACCCCTTAGAGCGCGCGTATAGAAATTTGATCCCATGCTATTCGAGGTTGTGACCTCCCCGTCTCAAAGTTTTTCTTGGACGTTGTCCAGGGTGATTCCTGGCATCGTGAGGTGAAATGGGTCTGTACTAGTTAAATGTGTTTCTACTGAAATACCATAAATGGAACTAGGGACTATGGAAATCCGTTAGCTGTGGTCAGTCCATACCAACTCTGCAGAGTTACCAATCTTTCAATTATCTTGTACTTTGT
This sequence comes from Triticum dicoccoides, assembly GCF_002162155.2. Lineage (NCBI taxonomy): Eukaryota > Viridiplantae > Streptophyta > Magnoliopsida > Poales > Poaceae > Triticum > Triticum dicoccoides. Next base: position 554,975,339 of record NC_041393.1, on the reverse strand, counting down.
TCAAGTACTATATCCATCTTATCTTGTCAGGTATCAGCCTCAGTGACAAAACTCCGGAGAAATACATGTGTGATAAATCTGGTTAAAAGATTATTCTTGTGGATGGACTAATCTTGTTATTTACTTTGTTACAAGCCCTGTCTGTGATGTCTCTCAGACGTCCGACGGTGGCATACTTGTATTTACATTTAGTGTAAGCCCTGTCTGTGATGTCGCTCAGACGTCCGACTGTGGCATTTCTTTTAAAGCCCTGTCTGTGATGTTGCTCAGACGTCCGACTGTGGCATTTCTTTTAAAGCCCTGTCTGTGATGTCGCTCAGACGTCCGACTGTGGCATTTCTTTTAAAGCCCTTTTTGTGATGTCGCTCAGACGTCCGACTGTGGCATTTCTTTTAAAGCCATTTATGTGATGTCGCTC
>NC_041393.1:554953275-554974425 GCF_002162155.2 Triticum dicoccoides | reverse complement strand
GTGATGTCGCTCAGACGTCCGACTGTGGCATTTCTTTTAAAGATCTGTATGTGATGTCGCTCAGACGTCCGACTGTGGCATTTCTTTTAAAGCCCTGTATGTGATGTCGCTCAGACGTCTGACTGTGGCATTTTCTTTTAAAGCCCTTTATGTGGTGTCGCTTAGACGCCCGACTGCGGCATGAGTTTTATTTGTTTACCTTTCGAGGCGTCGCTCCAGACACCCAATCGGTTTTCATTCATTTGTTTACTTATCAAGTCGTGCACAAATTTTATTATTGTTGCATGAGCATCATTTCTATTCGTGACGCACTCATGCATTCATTGATTATATCTTTTGTCCGAATTGTCTTGCGAGTACTTTCAAAGTACTCACCTGGCTTGTTGATTTGGCCAGATGATGATGAAGGCGATCTCGTGGATGAAGAGTTTGATAGCGAGTCCGACGCCTAGAGGAGTCCCAGTCAGTCCCGTGCGATCCTGTTTGGTCATTGTATTATCCGCTTCCGCAACCCCAGAAATAAATTCATCGAGCCTCACCTCGATGCTCGATGAGCTGCCAGTTAGGAGTCAAGTTATCCACCACTTTTTACCTCAAGCTAGTAGCATGCCACCACATCCCTGTGTCATAACCGCCCTTATGTAAGATATTGGTGAGTTTGTAATAAGATTTGTTGAGTAGCCTCAGCTCAACCCTGTAATATATTTAATGCTACTGGCCCTCTGTTCATCAAGTTTTTGTCTACCAGTGAGGATGACTTTCCTATACTGGAGTTTAAAGATCGATTTTCTCAATAATTATTTTATTGAAAAACCGGTCATGACGGACTTGGTAACCAGAGCCAGGCTGACTGTAGGAAGCCACTAGGTGCGATCGCTAATTGGTTATTAGCATGATAGAGTTATTCATGTTTTTACAAATGTAGTCATTTTTCTGACAGTCGGCATAAAATTTATGATCTGATCACTCGGAAGTTTTGCCTACTTTTGTAGATGGCCAGCAACGACTGCGAGTCTCAAATGTTCGCCAATGTGCCTGAGGGGTTCGTCAAGCTCCTCTCCTTCCTCGTTCAGGTCGCGATGGGGCCATCCGTGCGCCCAGTCTTCACACTTCATACACACAAGGTCAACGACAGTCTGACCATGCACCAGGCCACGGTGCAATTCAGGGGAGGCCGTGCTGAGATACGCCGCTTCCGTTTCTTGAGAAGAGCCATGCCTACAGAGAGGCATGCTATGCAGATGGCTGCCCACGAGGCAATAGCTCGTCTTCGGGATGTCCTTCCTGCAATGAAGACCCGTCGCTACCGCTACCTTCCATGCCACGTGCCATACACCTGTCACTACTCATTCTCTTGCCCCAGAGGAGAGCGAGACGAGGCCTTTGAGATGCTTGTCGAGTACCTCCGAGCCCTGGAGGCAGCCTTCGACGGCATGGTGGACGACCTCGTAGCTGCCCGCATGGACTCAGTCCATGGCTGTGCTGCCAACAGGAGGGAACTCCTGCACACCGCTCCACCGCTGACTTTTATCTCGTCCTCAGCTTCTTATTCGCCTACCATTCGCGCCACTACTCGTTGTTTGCCTTCCACTGAGGAATTTAACCAAGCTATTGCATCCACTCCCGTTCGCACTGCACCACTTATTTCACCCACTCCAATACGTGCTACTCCACCTATTCCGCCCACTCTTATTCAGGGTACTCCGCCTGCGGCACCTGCTCCATCAGCTCAGCGCAGCATCCCTTGTCTGTAACCTATTAGCGAGGAGGAAGTTGATTCCCCAGCGTCACTGCGTCTCACCCTCGGCCGGCCAAGGGAGATCCTCACCATCTCCGACTGAATACGCGTAGACGCCATGCGATGTATCGACTTGTGTAATATGTTTATATGTACATAGGTTGTGAGAAGTAGCCTGTTTGCGCATCATGTAGGATCTGGAGAAGTGCACTAGTTAAATAACATGTCAGGATTATGTACGCATATCCTGAGTGATGTAATGTATAATTATGCTTGCGTGTAAGATATGTAATAGTCCTTCTCCGCGCGCAATCGTGTTTTTTTAAAGTATCCTGGAGTTTTAAAACTTTCTTGCTGTGTGATTTTATTGACTTTTGCGACTCTCTTTCTTGTCTTACGAGTTTTACAAAATATACCCCAGAGTGAAAGATGTCTCGTCCTTGGATGCGCTCCATGCCAAATCACCTAGAAGAAAATTATGGCACACCGCAAAACCACAATTTCACTCAGGGACAGACAAGTCAACAGGACAGTGAAACAGCTTTTACACAAGTGTGTCGTCTGTATGAACAGAGTCAGCAACAAGACCAGGAAATGATGAGCCAATTCATCAATATGGGAAGTAACCGTGGTCAGTATCAACCGCAATCCAAATTATCTGAGTTACAGAAGACTCGTCCTCCAACATTTTCTCATACTGACAAGCCTCTTGAGGCCGACGACTGGCTTCGAGACATGGAGAGAAAATTAATTATTGCACAGTGTTCAGACCGGGAAAAAGTATTATATGCACCACATTATCTCACGGGAGCAGCTGCATCATGGTGGGAAAAATTCCTGCACATGCACCCCAACAAAGATGAAATCACCTGGGAAAATTTCAAAGAAGGTTTTTGTGGGGCACATATTCCTAAGAGCGTTATGAAAATCAAGAAGAAAGAATTTGATGAACTCAAGCAAAGGACCATGACAGTATCAGAATATAACAGCCAATTCACTTTGCTGTCTCGCTACGCTAATGAAGAGCGCATGACCGAGAGCAAGAAGATGGAAAAATTCTTGGAAGGCTTGGCACCTGCTCTTAAATGCCAGCTAGTTGTGCATACCTTCCCAGATTTTAAGACACTGGTGGATAAGGCCATCACCCTGGAAAATGAGCGACGTAGCCTGGAAGATTTCCGCAAAGGCAAGAGGGACCAGACTACTTTTGCTCGCAATCACAGAAGCAAGAAGGAATTTCAGAAGGGGGAATCACACAAAACCCCGACGGAAAATTCACGTCCAATCAAGAATTTCCATGCAAGAGATAAGGAGTTCACCTATCGCCCAGGCGTTACCTGTTATGCTTGTGGAGAAGAAGGGCACTATGCCAAGCAGTGCCCCAAACCAAGGAACTCAACCCCGAAGCTCAATAATGGTGGCAATAATTCAGCGCCAAAGCGAAGCAATTTCAACCCCAATAACAACCACCGGAAGGGTCACCTGAACCACGTGACCCGAGAGGAAGCACAGAACGCCCCAGATAACGTACTCGGTACGTACCCCGTCAACACAATACCTGCCATGGTTTTGTTTGATTCCGGAGCTTCTCACTCATTTATTTCGAAGAGTTTTGCTTTGCAAAATAATTTTTCGATGCTTCCCTTGGAAAAATCAATGATCATCAAGTCCCCTGGGATTAAGCAAGTGACCCAGAGTTACTGTCAAGGCGTGGGTATTGAATTTGAAGGATTGAGGTTTTACGCCAACCTTATTGTATTGGAAAGCAACGGGCTGGATGTCATCCTAGGGATGGACTGGTTGACCACCAACAAAGGTTTTATTGACTGCTTCAACCGGACCGTGATTCTCACACACCATCATGGGAAGAAAATAAAAGTTTCAGCCAAAGAGAGACAAATCCCTCGGCAACCGAGATTAAACAAGGTGGACATTTCTGAGCTGAACAAGGTTCCAGTAGTATGTGAATTCCCGGACGTATTTCCAGAAGAACTACCAGGCATGCCACCGGACCGAGAGATAGAGTTCAGCATTGAGCTAGCACCCGGAACCGCTCGCATTTACAAGAAACCACATAGAATGGCACCATCCGAATTGGTGGAATTAAAGAAGCAAATAAAAGAATTATTGGAGAAAGGATACATTCGAGCCAGTTCCTCACCTTGGGGTTCTCCAATTTTATTTGCCAAGAAAAAGGATGGGACTCTGAGATTGTGTATTGATTATCGAGCTCTCAACATGGTCACGATCAAGAACAAATACCCAATGCCCCGAATAAATGATTTATTTGATCAGCTCGCACAGGCCAAAGTCTTCTCAAAAATTGACTTGAGATCAGGATACCACCAATTAAAAGTGCGAACAAAAGATATTCCCAAGACAGCCTTCACTTCCAGATATGGACTATATGAGTTCACAGTAATGCCATTTGGACTAACCAACGCCCCCGCATATTTTGTTCACCTCATGAACAAAGTATTTATGAAGTATATGGACAAGTTTGTCGTGGTATTCATCGATGATATTCTGATATACTCCAAAACACCAGAAGAGCACGCCGAGCATCTCAGGATTGTAATCGGAGAACTCAGGAAACATCAACTGTACGCCAAGTTCAGCAAATGTGAATTTTGGCTAAGACAGGTGGGTTTTCTGGGCCATGTGCTAACCCAAGAAGGTATTGCAATAGACCCGGAAAAAGTCAAGGCCGTACTTGGCTGGAAACCACCAGCTAACGTAACGGACGTACGGAGTTTCTTGGGAATGGCAGGCTATTATCGGAGATTTATTGAAGGATTCTCCACCATAGCAAATCCAATGACACAGTTGCTCAAGAAAGGCAAGAAGTTTGAATGGACAGAAGCATGTGAGAATAGTTTCCAAGAGCTAAAAAGCAAATTAACAACGGCACCAGTATTAATTGTGCCAGATATACACAAGAATTTTGAGGTATATTGTGACGCATCCCGGAAAGGCCTCGGATGCGTATTGATGCAAGAAGGCAAGGTAGTTGCGTATGTCTCCAGACAACTCCGCAAACATGAGGAGAATTATCCCACCCATGACTTAGAATTGGCGGCAGTCATCCATGCACTCAAAGAATGGAGACACTTCCTACATGGAAATCGTTGTGAGATATATAGAGACCATAAGAGTCTTAAGTACATTTTCACACAGCCGGAACTAAATTTATGGCAACGACGCTGGTTAGAGTTGGTGAAGGATTATGATGTTGGAATCCACTATAATCCCTGAAAAGCAAATGTTGTGGCAGATGCACTTAGTCGGAATCCCAGCACGGGCGACGACAATATACCAAAGTTGAGACCAGAATTTCAACAGGAATTTGCCAGACTCAATTTAATAATGCTTACCGAAGGCAGTGTGTCGAATCTAGAAATACAGCCTACCCTGATGGAAAAGATCAAGGAAGCCCAGCACGGACACCCCAACATTGAGGGCATAAAAAGGAAAGTGAGTTTGGGAAAAGCCTCAGAATTCAACATAGATGAGCAAGGAATGTTGTGGTACGGAGAGAGATTATGTGTACCAAATATCAAGGACCTCAAACAGCAGATATTGGCTGAAAGTCACACAGCTCCGTACTCAATCCATCCTGGAGGGACAAAAATGTACAAAGACCTTCAGGAAAATTTTTGGTGGCACGGTATGAAAAGAGATATAGCCGCGTTCATTGCATGTTGTGACTCTTGTCAACGTATCAAGGCCGAACACCAGAAGCCAGCCGGGCTATTACAACCAAACAAGATACCCGAGTGGAAGTGGGACGAGATCGGAATGGACTTTATCGTTGGACTGCCACGGTCACGACACGGAAACGATGCCATATGGGTCATAACCGACAGATTAACCAAAGTGGCACATTTTATTCCGGTGAAGACAAGTTACACCACTCAGAGACTGGCTAGACTTTATCTTGACCGTATCGTCTGCCTACATGGAGTACCAAAGACTATCATCTCTGATAGAGGCACGTAGTTCGTCTCTAGATTCTGGGATCACCTACAACAGGCACTGGGAACCCAACTAGCATTCAGTACCGCATACCATCCCCAGACTGATGGGCAGACTGAACGCGTAAACCAAATCCTAGAAGACATGCTAAGAGCCTGTGTCCTCACCTACGGAACCAGTTGGGAAGAAAGTTTGCCATATGCAGAGTTCGCATACAACAATAGTTATCAAGACAGCTTGCAAATGGCACCCTTTGAAGCTCTGTATGGAAGAAGATGCCGTACCCCGCTAAATTGGTCAGACACAGGAGACAGCCATATCTTCGGCCCAGATATGCTCAAGGAGGCCGAGGAGAAAGTTAAAACCATTAGAGATCGACTCAAAACAGCTCAAAGTCGGTAGAAGAGTTATTACGATCGAAAGCATCGGGAAATCAATTTTAAACCCGGAGAATTTGTATACCTAAGAGTTTCTCCTATTAAGGGTCTGCAGCGATTCGGGATTAAGGGAAAGCTAGCACCAAGATTCATCGGACCATTTCCTATAGTGGCCCGAAGAGGCACGGTAGCCTACCAGCTAAACCTACCCGGAGATTTATCCGGTATTCACAACGTGTTCCACATCTCGCAATTGAGAAAATACGTGAGCAACCCAGAGAAGCAAGTATCACATGAGAATATTGACGTGCAACCAGACCTCACCTACCGGGAGCACCCCATAAAAATATTAGGAGAGTCTGAAAGGAGGACCCGACAGAAAACCATCAAGTTTTTCAGAGTTCAGTGGAGCAATCACGTCGAGAACGAAACAACTTGGGAGAGCGAGGATTTTCTTAGGACAGAGCACCCACACCTGTTTAAGGATCAGCTGAAATCTCGGGGACGAGATTTTTCCTAAGGGGGTAGGTGCTGTGACACTCCAAAAATTTTGTGATTTTGTTTTCAGAAAGAGCCTTGCTTGGTTTGGAGAAGGTCATTTAAACCCTTCTTAAAAACCCTCTTCTGAGTTTGCCCCCTCAAAAATCTTTTCTTGGATTTAGTTTCTTTTAAAAAGAAAACCTTTTGCTTTTGGGTTTTCATTTGATTTTTAGTCCATTCTTGTTTACCATGCCTCTTATGGTAAAACTCCCCCAAAAACCTCTCTTTCCACTTAGGTACAACCCAAACATTCTGTCCAAACTAATAAAATCCATTTTTGGATTTTATTCCAATTATTTCTCTTCCCAAAACAATTCTGTCCTTTCTTGTGAACCTAGGCGATTTGCAAAGCAAGTACCCTAATGCCTTTGATCCTTGATCCCAAACCAACTCCCCTGGATAGTCCTTAGTACCCACAACCTAGAACCATCTTGATCCACTCTTCTTCTTTTCAAATATTTCAAATTTCACTCTGTGCAAGTTTGCACCAGATTTGCCAAATTTGGTGAAATTCATATCCCCATTCTTCCAAAAATTCCACCAAAATTCAGGCAACCTCTAGTTGCAATGATAGACCTCTCCACCAAAAATCAGCTCAAGGAAAAATCTCTACATGCCAGAATCATTCTGTCGAACACCTGGCGTGCACTGTTTTGTTCATATTCAGTAAAATTCAGAGTTCAGTGTCGTTTCCCCGACAGAACTTCAGTCACATGCCCACTGTGCATTTGGCTCGATGCTCGCAGCCCCTCCCTCTTGTCCGGAGCTTCACACGCGCGCTTGGTGCCTTCCTGGCGTCGGTGGCGCCCTGGCCCGCCTGCGCCGACGTGCCTTGCGGCGGCAGAACCACCGTAACAGCAGACAGGGGGCAACACCGCGGCAGAACATCGTTCGGCGCCGCCCAACCCTCCTGGTAGCTCCGAGTGGCCATCTCCTTGCCAGGGCACGCATGCAGCACCGTCGCCGTGGCCTGGCACGAGCAGAGCGCGTTCTCTGCCGCCAACGGGCCGTGCTGCCGTTCCGTCGAAGGCAGGCCATAACCCTCCCTCCCGTGCTGAGTTGGACCCTGGAATGGCACCACTACTGCACCTAGGCGATGCTCAAGCTCCTAAGCCGACCGTCCCGCCACAGCGCAGCCATAATCACCCGCCGGACTTATCCGCTCACGGCAACCGCCTCGGGCCGGCTATAAATAGCACCCCTCGAGCTTGCTCTCGCCCCCGCACAACTCCACCACCTCACTAGACCCCGCCTATCCACTGGGAGAGCCTCGAGGGGCCTTTCTTCTTCGACTCCAGCCACCTCCGTCTGCCTCGGGCTCCGGCAACATTCTCTTTGGGGAGAACCCCTCCGCCACCCTACTCTTGCCCGTAGCCCCGTACCACCTCCAGTAGGCTAACCCCCACTTCAATTTGAACAACGCAGCTCCCTCCAGCGAGATCCACGATTACCCGAACCGCCGTCCGCCGGAGCAAGGGCCGCCGTCGACACAGTGCTCGCCGGCGACAACCACCACCACCCACAGACGCGGAAAGGTGCACTGATCATGAAGGTAACCCCCGATCACTCAGCCTCGCCGTGGATCGCCACCGGCGACCACCGCACATCTCGGGTACCGTCGCGCTCTGTTTTCCCCGTTTGAAATTTCAAACCTGACAGGTGGAGCCCGCCTGTCAGCCTCTCAGCCGTTTCTTTTAAACGAACCGTTTTCTGGACTTTTCCGCAGAGCCCCCTGGAAACTGTCTGTTTCATTACAGATGGGTCCTTGGACCAAAACCCTTATAACTTTTAAACAGAAAATGATTTTTGATTGATTCCTTTTCTGTCACCTTTATTTTTCTGTCTAGTTTTTTGTCACATTTATTTGAAAAATATTTGGAACACTTTTATGTACACTCACGGTATTTACGTTACGTACGTATTTTTCTTATACCGTAGATTCCGGAGGAAGCAACAGAGCCACAAACTTCACACAGTTAAACTCCGACTAGTCCGAACCAGGCAAGCATGTTTGAACTCTTGATATGATGAGTGGTTGTTGCATGTTTGCATTTTAGTATAGTCATGGCCTGTTTATGAACATTTCCTTGAATGTTATATTACATGCACATAAGTGGAAAGTAAGTTTCGGAAAGCAATATGTTGTTGGATACATATTTGCATGGCCATGTGATGGCATGAGGATGGGTAAGATGGCAGTGTTGTGACATGCCAGTCTTATGCCAGATTATTTGACTTCCGTGTCATCACGAAACGAATCACATTCCCATTCATTCCTTCCGGTACTATCACATGTTTTCCGAAAGGAATGTGGCTTAGTAAGTTGCAAATCATTTTCCTGGTACACACCAAATGGAGAGGCCGAGATGAGGGTTCCATGGCCCTGGATTAAAGCCCGTCATCTGGTCAGGGGGCATGGGTGTTTCCGGTTAGGACCGAGAGGAGGGCACCCCTTAGAGCGCGCGTATAGAAATTTGATCCCATACTATTCGAGGTTGTGACCTCCCCGTCTCAAAGTTTTTCTTGGACGTTGTCCAGGGTGATTCCTGGCATCGTGAGGTGAAATGGGTGTGTACTAGTTAAATGTGTTTCTACTGAAATACCATAAACGGAACTAGTCCATTTGGGACTATGGAAATCCGTTAGCTGTGGTCAGTCCATACCAACTCTGCAGAGTTACCGATCTTTCAATTATCTTGTACTTTGTTCAAGTACTATATCCATCTTATCTTGTCAGGTATCAGCCTCAGTGACAAAACTCCGGAGAAATACATGTGTGATAAATCTGGTTAAAAGATTATTCTTGTGGATGGACTAATCTTGTTATTTACTTTGTTACAAGCCCTGTCTGTGATGTCGCTCAGATGTCCGACGGTGGCATACTTGTATTTACATTTAGTGTAAGCCCTGTCTGTGATGTCGCTCAGACGCCGGACTGTGGCATTTCTTTTAAAGCCCTATCTGTGATGTCGTCAGACGTCCGACTGTGGCATTTCTTTTAAAGCCCTGTCTGTGATGTCGCTCAGACGTCCGACTGTGGCATTTCTTTTAAAGCCGTTTTTGTGATGTCGCTCAGACGTCCAACTGTGGCATTTCTTTTAAAACCCTTTATGTGATGTCGCTCAGACGTCCGACTGTGGCATTTCTTTTAAAGACCTGTATGTGATATCGCTCAGACGTCCGACTGTGGCATTTCTTTTAAAGCCCTGTATGTGATGTCGCTCAGACGTCTGACTGTGGCATTTTCTTTTAAAGCCCTTTATGTGGTGTCGCTTAGACGCCCGACTGTGGCATGAGTTTTATTTGTTTACCTTTCGAGGCGTCGCTCTAGACACCCGATCGGTTTTCATTCATTTGTTTACTTATCAAGTCGTGCACAAATTTTATTATTGTTGCATGAGCATCATTTCTATTCGTGACGCATTCATTCATTCATTGATTATATCTTTTGTCCGAACTGTCTTGCGAGTACTTTCAAAGTACTCACTTGGCTTGTTGATTTGGCCAGATGATGATGAAGGCGATCTCATGGATGAAGAGTTTGATAGCGAGTCCGACGCCTAGAGGAGTCCCAGTCAGTCCCGTGCGATCCTGTTTGGTCATTGTATTATCCGCTTCCGCAACCCCATAAATAAATTCATCGAGCCTCACCTCAACTCTCGATGAGCTGCCAGTTAGGAGTCAAGTTATCCACCACTTTTTACCTCAAGCTAGTAGCATGCCACCACATCCCTGTGTCATAACCGCCCTTATGTAAGATATTGGCGAGTTTGTAATAAGATTTGTTGAGTAGCCTCAGCTCAACCCTGTAATATATTTAATGCTATTGGCCCTCTGTTCATCAAGTTTTTGTCTACCAGCGAGGATGACTTTCCTATACTGGAATTTAAAGATCGATTTTCTCAATAATTATTTTATTGAAAAACCGGTCGTGACATAGTTGCATTACCCAAACACATTGATATTGCCATGTCATAGCATGCATCATATTGTGCATTGCATTGATCTTGTTTCTTCTCTGTTTGACGGTGTTGTTCCCCCTCGATAGACGTTGTACCAACATTGTGATCATTGACACTGATGAATACTCAATGCTATCTTCAGAAGTGCCAGGCAAGCAAATCCCCCTTGTTCATTCCGATACAATCCCACTCTCTCGCTCCTGCTCTCTTTTACTGCATTAGGACAACAACGATTCAACTGTTACATGCTGCGGTAGTTGAACCCCTTTATCCTCTGCATGACCTGTCATTGCCATAGAAAATAGATGAAACCCATTAGCATGAGTAGGAGTTGTTTGAGCCCTGATGTGCCTACTCATTCATGCTTGTTCATCATGCCTGCTATTGCTTAGAGTTGTGTCAGGTCTGATTCATCGGGAATGAATTGGAATGGTGATAAACATGTCCTACTGTGTGTGAGCTAAGTGTGTGAACACGATTTGGTAAAGGTAGCGGTGAGAGGCCATGTAGGAGTACATGGTGGCTTGTCTCATTGCAGCCGTCCTCAAGACCTGAGTTCTGTGTTTGTGATCCATGAACAGTTACTACCACACATTGGGTTCCGGTAACTCGACCCCTCTCGGCTTATTAATCAAGTCGATCTCTGTCCAGGAGTTGCAACTAGTTTCTGGTGTTTTTAGGATATGTGTTGGAGGCCGTGCATAGCGCTGACCCTAGGGGTGGGCTATGATGCGGTAGATACACCGTGGCCCGGTGTACCGAGCGCCCATTTGGTGTCTCGGGAACCCTGCACACATCATTTGGGGCCGTGAGCGACACCCCGGCCGGATCTCCTTGTGGATGGAACCCGAATAGGCAATATACCTGGATTAGAGACTTGTGTGGTTAGTCAGGTTGTGGCCGACTCCCTCGCCAGGCTTCCCCTTGAAGGTTGCCGAGATACACGATGTGTACATGGTGGTAAGTGGCGAGAGCGTGTGTGAAGAAGTAGACCCCTGCAGGGTTATAAATGATCTATTCGAATAGCCGTGTCCGCGGTAAAGGACTTCTGGGTTGCCTGTATAGTTCATAGACAAGTGAAAGTGGATACTCTAAAGTGCGCAAGATAAGCGCGATTTCTATGTATGGCGTTCTCGTAGGGAGACGGGAGCGGATCCATAGTGGTGTATTGATATGGTACATATGTGGACTCGTGTGCGCCACCTCAAAAGAGTTACTTGCAGTCGTAGTTCAGGATAGCCACTGAGTCAAAGTTGGCTTGCTGTAGTTAAACTCCACTACCCCCTTTGTTGATAATGATGCATATGTAGATAGTTATGACGTAAGTCTTGCTTGGTACATTTGTACTCACGTTTGCCTACTTTATGTTTTGCAGAGAGACATCAGTCTCGCTAGTAGTTCCATGTGGACTTCGACGTTTAGCTTGATACCTCAGCTACGATCTTGTGCCCCCGGCAGGATCTGGTAGATAGTCAGGCTTCTCAGCCTTTTTCATTTGTAGATGTCTGTACTTAGACATGTTAAGCTTCCGCATGTGCTTTGACTTGTATGATCTGAGTGTTGGGTCATGAGACCCATGTTTGTAATACCTCGCTCCTCGGAGCCTAATGAATAAATACTTTGAGTCGTAGAGTTATGTTGTGATGCCATGTTGTATTTACACATATCGAGCATATTGTGTGTATGATTGAAATGCTTGGTATGTGTGGGATCCGACAACCTAGTGGTTTATCCTTGGTAGCCTCTCTTATGGGGAATGTAGTCTTGTGCTTCCATGAGCCATAGTAGTCCGCTGCAGCCCGGTGCACCGGAGTCCTGGTAGCCCAGCACTACTGCTCCGGAATACTTGACTGGCCGGCATGTGTTTCACTTCGTTCCTGTGTATGTCCCTACGGGGAAATGTCACGCGGTGTGTCACACCCTGATTTTCATGGCACAACACTTAAAGTCATTAAATCATCCTAAAATGTGGTTTGACAAAAACTTTTGAGTGTTTTGGACTTTGCTTGATTTGATTTTTGTCTGCTGTTTGCAACTTCGATACTTCATTTCCTTACCCCAAACTTATGCCCAATGATCATGCCATGTGTATAGAGCAGTATAGTATTTTATTACAAAAATAATTTTGCCAAAAAGTATTTTCAAAAATTAGTTTTCAAAAAACCCCTGAATTGAGGTTTGCACTGCAAGTACATAATTAAGGGCAGTAAAAATCTTTCTAAAAATATATTTGACTCGTATTAAATATAGGATACCCAGAAACCACAAAAATATAATTTTAAAACTTATTTTCCTATTTTATTTAAAAGCTTTTTCTTAAGGCCAAAAATGGTATTTAATAGGGAAAATTTATTTTATTGCTTCAAAACTATTTTTACAAAATTTAGGGAAACTCATAGGACATATATTGTCCATATAAAAGAGTTTCAACACATGGTCATGTTCAAAATATTGGTCAAATCCCTCAAAAACCCTTTCTGGGTATTTCAAGATTTTGGAATATTTACAAAGGAAATATTCTCCAAAAATTCCAAGAAAATTCTAGCATGTCACATATGACATGTTTGATGATCTTGCCAAGTATCATGTCATGGAGAACAGTATAACCACATGAAACCCTCTCAAAACCACTTCTATCCTTTTTCAAGTTTGAACAGCTTTGCACTGTCAAACATGTCCAAATGCTCCCAAACTTTGTGCACATTCTCTAAGGGTCTAATAATTCTTCTAGACCAAATGGCACAAGTTGGAGAACAAGTTAACTTGATCAAAGTGCCCCAAAACCTTTCTTGTCTAGAACCATATTTGAACAACTCTACATTGCCAAGTGTGTCCTTTTGATCTGAATTTTTGTGGACATGTCCAAATCCTTAAATGATGACACTACACCAAGTGGTGAATCAAGGAGAATGGATTTGCATGACTAAATCTTGGTAAAGCCATTTCTGCTGATTTCTAGGGTTTACCAAAGTTACATTGGCTACTTTGCCCAAATGAGCTCAAACTTGGTGGAACACCCTACTTCTATGTGCCATACCATCCTGTTAATTCTCATTGCAAGTGGAATTAATTTTCTTGCCCAAACCAACAACAAACACCTTCTGTCACTTTTCAATAATCACCATTTTGACCACTTACACTATTTTCCTTGAACTCAACTTCTTACCACAGCCCCTCAGAGTCCCCTGGCGCCTCCATTAGCAATGGCAAGTCCATAGCTCAATTATTGGAGGGGTAAAACCTCACTTTCTCTCTCTGGACAGCCCTTTTCTCTCTCTCCCTCAACCTCTCTCCTCTCCTAGTGGTTCACCAGGGCATCTAAGGCCACCTCCCCTTTGTTTACTCCTCCCTAAACACCCTAGACACAAGTGGCCACGCCCTACAAGCCAAAGGCATGCCCTGGCATGCAATTGGTGTGATCTAGAGCACGCTACAGTGCACACCCGCACTGTAGCCGCCCCCTGAGACACTATCCGGTGTTCCGAAAGAAAGGCCGGACAGATGATCAACCCTTTGTAGGAGACTAACCTGATATGTATGAATGAGCAGGCGTCGCTGTTGGCCGCGACCTCGCATGCTGCCGAAGTCTCCGAACTAAAGCAGAGGTTGAAGCGGGCCGAGAATGAGCTCGACGAGGCGAAGATTCAGCTCCAGGAGGAGCAAGGTGAGTGACGACTTGCTGTGTATTCAGAAAGAATAAGAGGTGAGTATCGACCGAGGTCGAGGCCCTGAAAAATGCCCTGGCCGAAGCCGAGGGGAAGGCTATCTAGCAGCAAGCCGCCCGTAAGAAGCTCAAGGCCCGGGTCGGCAAGGTCCAGCAGGAGCTCCAGGACGTGGTGAAGAAGTGCGAAGCCTTGGAGCGCGAGGCATCGGTTCAAGAGACCGATCTTACCAAGGCTCACCAGAGCGCGGAGGCTGCACGGAATGAGGCCCGGGACGCTCTCTAGGAGATGAAGCGGGCCAAGAAGATCGCAGCCGGTAAGACATTTAACATGCAAAGAAAATATGCGGAGAGGAAGTACCTTTTACTAACCCGGCTTCAGAGTTGCCCAGGGGCATTTGCGGATCTACCACGCTGCGTGTCCGATGCTGCGGAGTTCTTTCGAGCCAAAGAAGGGAGCTCCACGGAGAAGTTGTTCTAGTCGCAGTACGCTGCGCCAGAACATCCGGTGCCCTTCACAGATCAGCTGAAACAGCTGGTGGAGCCGCATAGGGGGGCCGAACTAGCCATGAAGGATTTGATAATCTGGCTGTGGCCAGCCAAAGCTATGCACGGAAGCTACCTTGGACTCGTGAAGCGGCTGGTGAGCGCCTGTCCTCGGCTGGACGTCGTAAAGCGATCGGCCTGTATTGAGGGTGCACGCATGGCCTTCGCCCGTTGCAAGATGTGGTGGGCGAAGATGGACGACGTCAAGGTGACCACAGGGCCGCCAGAGGGCAAGGAGTACCGCACACCCGAGCAATATTTTGCGGATGTTCTAGAGGCGTCTCGCCTTGCAGCAGCGTAATGTTCGCAAGACATCATATTTGAATGAATGAATTCGTGTTGTCTTTACCTTGTATGATGAAAACAAAGCCTGCTTGTAATATAAAGTTTGTTCTGCTTTAATTGTTTCCTCCTGTGCGGCCGTGTTGTATGAAATCTGAGGGTTTGCCAGTCGTCGGCTTCTGCCCTCATGTAGGTAGTACAGAGGTGTTCGGGATGGGATCTAAACAATCTTTATCCAATTTGATGGTCCTTGAAGGAGTTGTTTAGCGCAACGAACCAGGCAATCAGACTATGCAGCTTAAACGCCCTCACTTAGCCATAGGAGTTTTATAATAAAACATGGGTGTCGGTGTCAAAACCGGCGGATCTCGGGTAGGGGGTCCCGAACTGTGCGTCTAGGCGGATGGTAACAGGAGACAAGGGACACGATGTTTTTACCCAGGTTCGGGACCTCTTGATGGAGGTAAAACCCTACTCCTGCTTGATTAATATCGATGATATGGGTAGTACAAGAGTAGATCTACCACGAGATCAGAGAGGCTAAACCCTAGAAGCTAGCCTATGGTATGATTGTTGTTGTCCTATGGACTAAACCCTCCGGTTTATATAGACACCGGAGGGGGCTAGGGTTACATATAGTCGGTTACAATGGGAGGAGATCTACATATCCATATTGCCAAGCTTGCCTTCCACGCCAAGGAAAGTCCCATCCGGACACGGGACGAAGTCTTCAATCTTGTATCTTCATAGTTCAACAGTCCGGCCAAAGGTTATAGTCTGGCTATCCGGACACCCCCTAATCCAGGACTCCCTCAGTAGCCCCTGAAACAGGCTTCAATGATGATGTGTCCGGCGCGCAGATTGTCTTCCGCATTGCAAGGCGGGTTCCTCCTCCGAATACTTCATAAAAGAATTTGAACACGAGGATCGTGTCTGGCTCTGCAAAACAAGTTCCACATACCACCGTAGAGAGAATGGTATTTTCACAAATCTAATCTGCTGACGTATTCCACAGCATGACATCACACCACGGCCAAGCCTTCATTCGAATCGTTTTTTATTGTCCCACCTCAACACGTTTTGCGAGGCGTTTTCCTAGGCACGTCTTGTCGAAGCAGAGATCATGTCCCCTTATCACGGGATTCTCATGAATACGGGCGTAGGTAACCCAACCGTGCCATTGATTACGGCGCTTGGGGGATAAGTGAGTTTTACCAAGCTGGTGGGGACGCATAGCTTCGTCCGCCCATATTGTCGGATTTCGGGTTTCGGCAGACCCTTGAGGTTCGAACACTGGGGTGCGCGCGGAGATTTAACCCTCTACCGGCTTGCTCTTCGCCGAATCGCTAGAATCTAAACTACCAAACAGAACAACACAAGAGACACAAGATTTATACTGGTTTAGGCCACCATTGTGATGTAATACCCTACTCCAGTGTGTGGTGTGGTGGATTGCCTCTTGGGCTGATGATGAACAATACAAGGAAGAACAGCCTCGCGAGGGTCTGTTCTTGGCTGGTGCTACTTGGTTCTGGCTCTTGGATTCTTGATCGGGTCTAGCTCAGGTCTCGCTGCTAGATGCCTCTACCCTGGGGGTGGCTAGTCCTATTTATAGGCAAAGGCCCTAGGCCTGTTCCCAAATATTGAGCGGGAAGGGTGCCAACAATTGGCCATTTTGAAGGGGAACAGCGGGTACACTTATCCTGACTAAAGTTGGTCCTCGCCTGTCAAAGGCTCTGGTGGTGACGCCTGCTTGGGCTCCACAATGACCTCTTCCCTGCCGTTGGGCTGGTCTTGTTCTTATTGCACCGAAATGGATGCCTTTGCTTTATGCTCTCGCATGCGCTTGCTCCCTTTGCACCAAAGAGGAAAGGAGGACACTACGCGGGCTGGCGCCCGACTGGCGCCCCTGGTCCTCATGGCTTGCGTCATGGG
This sequence comes from Triticum dicoccoides, assembly GCF_002162155.2. NCBI lineage: Eukaryota > Viridiplantae > Streptophyta > Magnoliopsida > Poales > Poaceae > Triticum > Triticum dicoccoides. The sequence goes on along the minus strand of NC_041393.1, from coordinate 554,957,409 downwards.
CACCTCGCGAGGTACCCCGCCTTGAACTGTTCGCCTCCTCGCGAGCCAGCCTGATGAGGCCGTGCCTGAGGAAGCTCCTTGTCGTCCGCCCCGCGAGGCTTGGCCCCTCGCGTGGGTCTTGAGCTTGTGTTGATGAAGATGGGATGTGCTGGGCCTCCTTTGAGCCACGCCGCAGGCCGCAGGCAGGCAAGTCTGGGGACCCCCGTTCCCAGAACGCCTACACATATAAGGGGATAAGGATTCACCCTTTTATCCACGGCTTCTTCCACCTTTGCTCATCCATCTTCGCACACTCGAGCTGCAGCGCCCATGTCCGCATTTCTCACCTCAACCTTCTCCAACCATGTCCGGAGCGGGAGGCAGGTGGATGGTCTCCTCCGTCACAAAGGGGAACGTCAAGAAGCTGAGGAGAGCTGGATACCTGCCCGACGACATCGTGCACCGGCTCCTAGATGAGGGGCAGCTCATCCCCACCACCAGGCCCCATGAGAGGGTAGTGTTCCTCACCCATTTCCTCCGCGGACTGGGCTTCCCTCTCCACCCATTCGTCCGGCGGCTCATGTTCTACTATGGCTTGGACTTCCACGATCTGGCCCCGAACTTTATCCTCAATATCTCGGCGTTTATCATCATGTGCGAGGCCTTCCTCTACATCAAGCCCCACTTCGGCTTATGGCTGAAGACCTTCAATGTGAAGCCGAAGGTAGTGAGCGGCCGCCAGGCGGAGTGCGGAGGTGCCATGGTGGGGAAGATGCCCAACGTCACATAGCTCGAGGGCTCCTTCGTGGAGACCATAAAGGGGTGGCAATCGGGGTGGTTTTACATCACCGAGTCGCGTGACCCTGAATGGGCAGCGACCCCCGAGTTCCGATCTGGCATCCCAACGCGGCTCACCTCCTCGCAAGAGAAGAGCCTATCTTCGGTCAATTCAGGAGAGGTGACCGGACTCCAAACATGTGTCCAAAATCTGGTGAGCAAGAAGCTCAAACTCGTCAACGTATTCCAGGTCATGCTCACCCGCCGGATCCTCCCGTGTCAGCAATGGGCTTTCAACCTGTGGCAGTTCGACCTGGCCCAGCACCAGACCCTGAGCACGCTCCTCAACACAACACATGAGGATGCCTGGAAGGTGCTATTCAAGAGTGCCAAGGTTCCTCCTCCCCTTACCGAGGATCGTGGATTCAGCGCGAAGCGGCAAGCCAACGCGGTAAGCGGTTGTATCTTCTAGAGGATACTTGTTTTTCATAGTTTGACTCTATGCGGGATCTAAGCTCCCGTACCTTTGACGGGATTGGCAGGAGATGTCCGGACAGATCAAATGTTCGGCTCCTTTGCCCGAAGGCCCGGCAGACGCCCGCTTGGCGGAGCTGCTGGTTCCGGCACCCTACGTGGTGCCGGAGAAGAAGGCCAAGAAGAAGGCCACGGGAACCCGAAAGAGTTCCCAGCGCCCGGTGGTGTCGCACTCATCGTCTGATGACTCCGAGGCGCACTCCTCCCATGAAGACGAGGAGGAGGAAAGAGAGGTTTCTTCCCCAGCAGGGGGAGAAAAGAAGAGAAAGGCCGCCCCAACTAGGGAGGCCGAAGTGTCCAAGAAGGGAAGGACCCTTCCTCCGGACTACTCCACCAACGCCGCCAACAGCGAAGAGGAGTGGCCGCCTAGGGCCCAGCCCCTGGCGAAGTCGTAAGTATTCGGACACCAGAGTGACTCATAGCGTTCCTTTGTTGCATAGCTTCTCCTGACGCCGAACATAATCATGCAGTCCGCCCCGAGCCCAGCTCGACGTATCGTCGAGCGGTTCCTTTGATTCGTCGGACGTGAATAGCTTTTCACTTCCGACCGCTTCCACCCCTCACCTTACGGACAACACCGAGGTGTTGTCCCGAAAGGTTCCAAGCCAAGGGGAGGTGGTCCTGGAGGCGCCACAAGGCGACCTTCCGGACTGCAGGCAAAAAGGGAGCAAGGCTCCCAAGGGCTCCAAGTCCGGCCCTGGGCCGAACACCGCCCCGGAACCCTCAATGGTTCTGGAGTCCGGCAGGCGGCCCCCCGCTAAGAAGGGCAAGCCTACCACGCTGGTGACCTCTGTCCAACCAGAGGCACCGGATAACTTGCTGGAGGTGCTTAACGGTGCCTCCATCGACGAGGAGCACCGCACTATCATGAGTGCGGTGATCCAGAAAGTTCAGTCCACCAAGAGCGGGCTGACTGAAGCTTGTGCCAGCCTGCTGACAGGCTTTGAGGTATGTAAAAAAAATATAAAAATATTACTGCATAGACAGTAGCCCCTGATGCTCTATTCGGTGTTCACAAAGAAATGCCGAATAGTGGATCTAATAATATTCACAGGAGTCTAACATAATTATGTCGATATGTGTATGCAGGCTTCCCTGCTGGCCTCTGCCGCACTGACTGCGGAGGTTGACGCACTGAAGCAGAGCCTCTAGCGGTCCGAGCAAGAGCTCGGCCTTGCGAAAAAGCAGCTCAAGGAGGACCAAGGTACGAAATGCCTTGTCCGTGTGTGTGTATAAAAAAGATGCAATTGCAAGAAATTACAGGATCATTATTGGTGTTCTAGGGGCCACGACCGTGGTGACGACCCTGAAGCAAGCGCTTTCCAAGGCCGAAAAGAAGGCGGCCGCGGAGCGCACCGAGTGCGAGAAGCATGAGGCACGCGTTGGCGAGGTGCAGCCAGAGCTCCATGCTCTCGTGAAGAAGCATGAGACTTTGGAGCTGGACTCGAAGACTCGAGAGTCCGAGCTTGCCGCGGCCCTGGAAAGCGCCAAGTCTACCAAGGCCGAAGCCCAAAAAGCCCTCCAGGAAATCGAGGCGATGAAGAAGATAGCGGCGGGTAAGGCATTCTTTATGCAAAGCAAGCACGTGAAAGTGAATTACTTGTTACTTACCCGAGTCCGGAGCTCTCCAGGAGCATTCGCAGATTTCCCCGTAGCGTGTCAGATGCCGCCGCCTACTACCAGGCTGAGGAAGGGAGCTCGACGGAGAAGGTGTTCTGGTCTCAGTATGCTAAGACCGGACACCCGGTGCCCTTGAGCGACCAGCTGAAGCAACTGGTCGAGCTCCATAAGGTGGCCGAACAGGCCATGAAGGGTCTCATAGTCCGGCTGTGGCCTGGCGAGGCCCTGCCTGGGAGCTACTTCGGGTTGTTAAGGCGGCTGGTGGTTGCCTGTCCGTGGCTTGAAGTCATCAAGCGCTCCGTCTGCATCGAGGGCACTCGTAGGGCGCTTGCCTGTGCTAAAGTGCACTGGGGCAAGATGGATGCCGAGAAGCTGGTGAAGGACGGGCCACTGCAGGGCAAAGAGCATCGCCACCCCGAGATGTATTGTGAGGGCATCCTGAAGGGAGCCCGCCTTGTGGCGGATGAATGTTCTAAGGATGTAATATTTGAGTAAACTTGCTCATGTTATCCTATACACTGAAAACTTGTTCATATGCGTTTATGCAAAGCTGGTTTGAATTTAAAATATTACCTTCTATGCGGCCGTATATGAAATCTGAGAGATGGCGAGTCGTCGGCTTCTGCCCCCGTGCCACGAGTGCTGGGGTGTTCGGGATAAACCTGAGCACTCTTTTTCCCACTCTTGGGTCCTTCGAGGGAGGTGCTCAGCACAACGAACAAGGCAATCAGACTATAATGCGTTATCACTCTCACTTAGCCAGAGAACTCTATAATTTTCAATTTCAGCGAAGCCCCTAGTGTTCGGAAAACCGAGTTCGGGGCGCTATATACGCCTTAGGCCGGACAAAGCCGACTCCTCGCTCTAAGCGGCATAAGTCTTTAAGGACTCGAAACCTCTCGAACAGCGACCAGCTCTCGCCCTATACTGACAGTCAGTTTTAGCTTTCTCTACTGAGGTGCTTAGTCCAGCTGAACCGGGGCACAATCGCAGTAGTTCTCCCAGCGCTACCTTAGCCGATATAATGGAAAGTAAGGTACCAAAACATGGGAGCCGGGCAGACCCAACTATTGACCCAAGACATGATTCGGAGCTGATGCATATAATGCTATAAGTTCAGGGTCCTGCACTTGTGAAAGTGTTCGGACTTCTTACGCCATATTACGGGGTGCTTAAGCCCCTGGCATATTAGTTGTACCAAAGTGTACGGGTGCTGAATGTCAC
>NC_041393.1:554893869-554953087 GCF_002162155.2 Triticum dicoccoides | reverse complement strand
AAAGGAATGAATAGAGAATGCAATAATAGACTGGAGCTAAGCATTGTTTTTTCGAGAAAGGTGCATAAAAAGCAGAACGATACAAATATTGCGATAAGCAGGAGATGGGACTATCTGACATGTCCCCTCCAGGAGCGAGCTGCGGAAAGGTATTTAAAGCAGGTATTTTGCTCATTATAGAGACCACCTGGGAATTCCATAATGCGACGTAGCTTTCTGCCTCCATGGGTGTTGTATCGTGTGTTCGGCAATTATACTGCCGAGCAAGTCTTCCGGAGAGTAAGGTCCCGAAAGTAAGAAAAATTATAGAATCGGCAGCCCCTAGTGCGGTTGAGCCGTGTATTGGGGCGTGTCGTGGTCATGCCCCTCCCCCTGTGCCCATGGTATTTTTAGCGCGTAGTTATGTAGGCGTGGCACGTATTTCGCCATTTTGCTAGGGCTGGGGCCGCATTGGTACGCTTGCTCGGCATGTGCCAGACGGTCTTGTTGTAGGTTACTCCGAGCGTGCTTGATGGTGTCCGGACTTGCCGGGCTGGAGAATTTCCTTGAGAGGCTGCTTTGTACTTCCACTGCGAGGGCCGCCGTGTGCTCCTCTGTTCCGAGAGAGCGCTCGGTGTTTCCATTGACTGTAATGACTCCCCGAGGTCCTGGCATCTTGAGCTTGAGGTATGCGTAGTGCGGCACCGCATTGAACTTTGCAAATGCGGTTCGCCCGAGTAGTGCGTGATAGCCACTGCGGAACGGGACTATATCGAAGATTAACTCCTCGCTTCGGAAATTATCCGGGGATCCGAAGACCACTTCAAGTGTGACTGAGCCCGTGCAATGGGCCTCTACACCTGGTATGACACCCTTAAAGGTCGTTTTTGTGGGTTTAAACCTTGAGGGATCTATCCCCATTTTTCGTACCGTGTCTTGATAAAGCAGGTTCAGGCTGCTACCGCCGTCCATAAGGACTCGAGTGAGGTGAAATCCGTCAATGATTGGGTCTAGAACCAATGCGGCAAATCCGCCATGGCGGATGCTAGTGGGGTTGTCGGCGTTCTAGGAACAGGGGTACCCAGACTTGCCTGCCTGCGGCCTGTGGAGTGGCTCAAGGGGTGGCCCAGCACGGCCCATCTTCATCAGCACAAGTTCAAGACCCTCGCGAGGGGCCAAGCCTCGCGGGGCGGATGACAAGAAGCTTCCTCAGGCACGGGCTGGTCAGGCTGGCTCGCGAGGAGGCGGAGAGATCAAGGCGGGGTACCTCATGAGGTGCCCATGACGCAAGCCATGAAGACCAATGGCGCCAGGCGGGCACCAGCCCGCGCAGTGTCCTCATTTCCTCTTTGGTGCAAAGGGGGCAAGCGCAGGCGAGAGCATCAAGCAAAGGCACCTGTTTCGGTGCAACAAGACCAAGACCGTCGCAACGGCAGGAAGGAAGTCATCGTGGAGCCCAAGCCGGCGTCACCACCAGAGCCTTTGACAGGCGAGGACCAACTTTAGTCAGGATAAGTGTACTATATGTTCCCCTTCAAAATGGCCAATTGTTGGCACCCTTCCCGCTCAATATTTGGGAAGAGGCCCAGGGCCTCTCCCTATAAATAGGACTAGCCACCCACAGGGTAGAGGGACCTGAAAAAGAATCAATGATAGAGAGATCAACCAGAGAGAGTGAGAGAGAAGCGACTGGACTCCCCCTAGCAGTTCATCGCACCAGCCAAGAACAGACCTTGGCGATGATGTTCTTCCTTGTATTGTTAATCATCAGCCCAAGAGGCAATCCACCACACCACACACTGGAGTAGGGTATTAAACCACAATGGTGGCCCGAACCAGTATAAACCTTGTGTCTCTTGTGTTGTTCCTTTGATAGCTTAGATCCTAGCGAGGTGACGAGGTGCAGGTAGGTGGGGGGTGAAATCTCCATGCGCACCCCAGAGTTCGAACCTAGAGGGTCTTCCGGACGCCGAAATCCGACATTTGGCACGCCAGGTAGGGGTGCACCGAAATTCGCCTTCCGTCGCCCTGTTCTTCATCGCCCATCGCATCCATGTCAGACGCTCGTTGGGCCCGCGCCGGGCGCCGAGCCGCTCTCGCTACCCGCGTCGCCCTGACGGCCCCCGTCGGTCGCCGCCCCCGCCGTTCCCCATCGCCTGCCGTCAACGCCGCCACCAGCCCGGCGGGGAACGAGCAGCAAGCATCGTCCCAGCATTCGTCCGTGAGGCGTGCCGGCCGTACCGCTACTCCTTCGCTCGCCCGGCTGGTTCTCCGTCTCGCGCGCTACGCGCAGCCATGGAGGCTCGAGCTGCGCTCATCGCGGCAAACGAGCTCCTGCGCTACCGCCCTTTCGACAACGTCTATGATGAGTGGCTCGACCGCGTCGCCAAGCTCGTCCGCGCTGCAGGGGGCTCCCCCGCGCCGTCCTTCTCGCTGCACCGCGCCCCGCCCTGCACGGGCGATGAAGCTCCAGGGGCGCCTCAGCCACCTCCCCCTCAGGAAGGCGCCTTGGCCCCAAGGCGCGTGGCCCCGGGGCGGAACCCACTCCATTCGGCGCTAGCGCAGCAAGAGCAGAGCTATCAAGAGGTCCCTCGCCCCCAAGAAGCTGCCCGAGTGCTCCCTGCGCCGGCTCGTCACGACCGCACTCCTGCTCCAGCACGCCAAGACCCCGCGCTGCTCCCAGCGGCAGCGCATGGGGACCCGCAAGACCAGGCTCTTCGTCACCAAAGGCCTCCCGTGGCCACGGCAGGCTGCCGCGCCTTCACCACCGAGCTGCGCAGCGTCGCGTGGCCCGGCAAGTTCAAGCCAGACTTGCCTCCTCGCTACGACGGCATGGCCGACCCTGCGGAGTTCCTCCAGCTCTACGAGCTGGGCATCGAAGCCGCCAACGGGGACAAGAAGGTCATGCCAAACTGGTTTCCCGTGGCGCTCAAGGACGGGGCCCGAACCTGGCTCCTGAACCTGGCTCCCGGCACGATCTCCTCCTGGGATGAGATGCGCACCCACTTCATCGCCAACTTCCAAGGTACTCATCACCGACCTCCTGCCATGAGCGACATGCGCCGCATCAAGCAGCAGCCTGGGGAGACCCTACAGAAGTACATCGAGCGCTTCAACAACGCACGTCTCAAGATTCCCAAGGTGACCGAAGAGGCCATCATCTCAGCCTTCTCCGACGGTGTGCGTGATGTGAAGATGAAGGAGGAGCTAGCGATGCATGAATCTCTGTGCACATCCTTGGAGCTGTTCAACTTGGCGACCAAGTGCGCCAAGGCTGAGGAAGGACGCCTTTCCCTCCTCAAGCTACCAACCGCAGACCCAGAAGAGAAGAAGCCCAAAGCCAAGGACGTGAAGCGCAAGGGGGCTACCGTGCTCGCGGCAAAACCAGACACCAAGCGAGGCAGAGATCAGCCCGAGTCTTCCAAGGGCAGCCGGTACTGTGTGTACCACGACCTCCACACACACAACACCAACGAATGTCAAGAGCTCTGAGCCGTGCGAGAAGGGAGAATCGGTCGACGCCCCGACCGCAGCGACCGAGGCTACGGCCGAGGAGGAGGAAGAAACGCATGACGCTAGGAAGACCGTGGCCCTCGCCAAGGGTGGTGTGACCGACCTCGCAAGGATCTCTGGTAGGATCAGCCTCGCGAGGGATGCTGGAGGGATCAGCCTCATGAGGATCGCCCGCAAGGAAACTCAAGCCTCCCTCCTCTACCGCCGCATCCCAGGAGAAACGAAGACCATCATCAGGACAAGGGGGCTGGGGGCTTCCAAGAGCCGCACGCGATCGCTTGCATCCTGGGCGGAGCTCAAGCCCCAGCCTCTCAATGCGTCTTCAAGCAGTTCGCCCGCGAAGTGAATGCAGTCCTCCCCAAGCTTGAAGCCGCGCGCCCTCTCAAGTGGTCAGCGTGCGCCATCACATTCAGCTCAGCAGATCAGCTAAAGTGCGCGGCCACAGCCGGAGTCCTCTCGATGCTTTGTTCCCCAATCGTCAGCAACGTGCAAGTCACCAGGACCCTCATTGATGGCGGAGCAGGGCTCAATGTCCTGTCCATAGAGACATTCAACAATCTCCAAGTGCCTTACAATCAGCTTCAGCCAACCAAGCCTTTCTCTGGAGTCACCGATGGCTCCACAGTTCCAATTGGGCAGGTCCGCCTCCTTGTAAGCTTCGGGGCGTGCGACAACTACCACACCGAGCTCATCGACTTCGATGTCGCCCACATTCGCCTGCCATACAATGCCATCCTCGGATACCCAGCTGTGGCCAAGTTCATGGCCATGACTCATCACGGCTACAACGTCCTCAAGATGCCAGGAAGCGGCGGAGTCATCACTGTGCCTTGTGAAGAGAGAGACGCAGTATGCTCCCTGGACCGAGCGTTTCAAGCCGCATCAGTTGAAGACCCAGATCGTAGGGGCGGGAGGCTCCCCGAGACCGCTCCCAAGAAGAAGAAGGCATCGCCAGGTCCGACCCCTCGGGAGGCAGGCCCCTCAGGGTCCGCGCCTGTTCAAGGGGCACCTCCTTTTGTCGCATAGGAAAGCGCGCCCGGCGCCCTCCTCGAGCAAGGCTCGGGGGCTCTCTCCTAGAGGGCCACCGACCTTGGTAAGGTCAAGAGGGAGGCGCTTGGGCACCACTTGGAGGCGTGTTTCAGAGCACGTTTCCCTCAGGAAGGAGCGAGGCCAGGAGGGCCAAACCCTCAGGAGTTCGTCAGCCAGATCATTCAGGAGCTGCAGGAGTCAAGAGTCATGAGTGGCAGCCGCCGCTTACCCGCCATAGCTCCCCATCCAGGCGAGGATGGTGGGCTGCGCGTCTGCATCGACATACCAGGGCTTAACCGAGCCGCCTCTCAGGAGCGCTTCTGGCCCTCACACACGGGGCGCTGCGAAGGTCCACCCCACAGCTACGTTCACATGCCCTACGGAGTGCCGAACGCGGCCGCCACGGCGCCAGCGCCTCATGGGGAGCATCCTGGAGGCTCAAGAGGCCAGGCATTCCGCAGTCCTGGCGGAGATGGAGATGGTCCGCGAGGAGCCGCCAGCGCCTCCGGAGCATCCCGAGGCTCCTGGGCCTGGGGGCTCATGAAGATCGGCTTCCGCAGCCCACGACGTCCGCTACTTCAGCATCCCTTCATCTTCAACGTTATTAGGTGACATCCTTCAATTTTCATTTCCAGCTGGGAGGGCCCCCCAGGGCTGCATCATTCCCAGGCCGCGCATCCGTCACTGCGGCGTGTATCCCTTTTACTTCATGTTCCTAGCTTACTTTGTTGGGGGCGCCCCTCGGGCTGCATCATCCCCAAGTCGCTCGGGCCAGACCCAGCGACGTCTGCCTTCCCTGCACCTATCTAAATGAACTTGCTCCTTCGTGATTAACGTGTTTGACCTAGTTACCTGCTCAATTGACACCAACTGATGGAGCTGCTCCCCAACGGCACGACGCTTGCGCATGGGTTCGTCCCTGCAACACCGACACACCTGAATGGCCGAGCTCTAGCCGCGGCAGCCCCGCACAGCGCCACCTCGTCAGGCCTTTAGTGCCTCGTCACGTCTCCAAAGCAACCAACGGCTGACCATTGCTTGTCATAGCAGACTCTTGTTCTTCTTGTGGTGAGCCTACAGGATCCCTTCAAGAAGCAGCACCAGGCGAGGCCCTCATGACGTCTTCATCACTCTCGTCTACGCGAACCGCTTACATGTTAAAGGGGGGGGGTACCTGAGCATCGCGACTCACGGGCTCCTACTGGCTCTCCATCCCTCACCCTCTGGCCTTGACCACGACATCACGACCTGGCATACCAGCGACGGCTGAGACTCGCTTGAGGGCTGGGACCCAAGGATGTAGAGCAGAAAGGGGAGCAAAGGCGAGAGGGAAGAGGCACGCGGGGACCTCGCGAGGCAACCCCTCGCCTGCCGATGCGCGAACCTGACGCCGCACCAGGAAGCGGTTCCTGACTCCTGAGATAAGGCACCTCCCGGAAGCACTGGCTATCGCAGCACCGACCCCGCACCTAATGCAATCCCGTGTTAGCAACGTCGTGTTCCTTTCTCACCGGACGATGGCTGCTCGAGCGCTAAAGGGGACCTCCTGAGCATCGCGACTCAGGGGCTCTTACTGGACCCCGGGCCGCTCACCGCCTAGCCTTGACCACGGCATCGCGACCTGGCATACCAGCGACGGCTGAAGCCTGCCTTGGGACCGGGACCTGTCGGCGCAGAGCACCAAGCCCTCGTGAGGTTCGAAAGGAAGAACTAAGCTAAGACGGAATGAGCATCTCGCACTACTTAATGGCAAGGATTATATTAACAAACAAGACCACAGGCACCTTACATGCCCCCACGAGGCGCGCTTTTCGATTCCTCGTAGGGAACAGAGGGAGCAGATCCTAAAGAACGCTAACTACATGCGCCTCCGTGAAGAGACGCCATCATCAACAGTGGGCCGTCAGGCACCAGCGCCAACGCCATCCAGATCAGGGACGGTGACGGCCTGACGAGCCCGTCCTGCTCCGTGAGCGGTGCAAGCTCGGGGGCTCGTAGCTGTCGTCGCTCGTCTCCGGAGTCGCGAAGAGCTCGGCGGAGTCGCTGGATCCTCCGCCGCCTCCGCCGCCTGAGGAGCTGCTGAGGGAGCGGTCGGCGAGCCTGGTCCTCGCCACGGCAGGGCCCCGACCACCTCTCTCAGGGCAGCACTCCAGCCGGCGTCCTTCCGCGTTGAAGACCTTGAAGAGCATCATGGAAGCGCCATCGTACTCCAGGTGGATCGCGAGGGCGCCCCTCGTCCTGCAGACTCGGGCGATCTCGCCCCATCCTCGAGTCATGAAGACCTTGCCCGGATCGACCACCGCTACCTCCGCTTCGGTCGCGAGGGTGCTGCAGCCGGCGTGCTGCAACCAAAGCTCCAAATATCCCCCCTGCGGCATCATGAAGGCGATGGAGGGAGGAAGGCGGATCCAAGACTAAGGAGGCATGGCGGCGTGGAGCACAAACTCTCCGGAGGAGCCCTCGGCATGGACTCCAGGAGGGACAACGCGCACCGCCGTGACCCGCCGATGCCGATGCCGACAGCGGCGTCGTCCTTGGCACTCGGCGTCAACTCCTTCAGGGCCCTCATTGCGGGTGTACAAGGGCAACGGGAACCCTGGCGGTGGCCGCTCGTACCAGGGCCTCAACACCTCCTGCCAGACGCCCTCATCTCGACGGCATAGGGCTAGCCGTTTCTTCGGCGGAAGCGGGTCGGGACCCTCTCGGGGAGCCTTTCCCTTATCATCCGCGGAGAACCAGCGGATCGGAGCCATTGCCACAAAGTCGAGCAAGGACGGAGAAGAAGGAGAACCAAGAAGAGATGGACTGGAAGGGCATGCGCCGTTCCGTACTTATAGCCGGGGAAGGACAACCGCCGGCCTCCACGATCGCAGGTAATCATAACCCGCTTTGCATGCAGGGACTCGTCAATTCGTGCAGTTGCCGAGGCATCATGGGGAAGCAGGGGCACCCACGTCCAATCAACCACCACGATGCGCCCAAGGTCGCAGGCTATTAGGGCCCGCGGCGCTTCGCACTTGCCCCTTCGCTTCTCTGCTCAGCCAAGTCCAGGCGCGCCTTGGGCCCGGGGGCTACTGTCGGCATCCTGGGAATGGGGGTACCCAGACTTGCCTGCCTGCGGCCTGTGGCGTGGCTCAAGGGGTGGCCCAGCATGGCCCATCTTCCTCAGCACAAGTTCAAGACCCTCACGAGGGGCCAAGCCTCGCGGGGCGGACGACAGGAAGTTTCCACAGGCACGACCTCGTCAGGCTGGCTCGCGAGGAAGCAGAGAGATCAAGGCGGGGTACCTCACGAGGTGACCATGATGCAAGCCATGATAACCACGAGCGCCAGGCGGGCGCCAGCCCGCGCAGTGTCCTCATTTCCTCTTTGGTGCAAAGGGGGCAAGCGCAGGCGAGAGCATCAAGCAAAGGCACCCGTTTCGGTGCAACAAGACCAAGACCGTCGCAACGGCAGGAAGGAAGTCATCGTGGAGCCTAAGCCGGTGTCACCACCAGAGCCTTTGACAGGCGAGGACCAACTTTAGTCAGGATAAGTTTACTAGATGTTCCCCTTCAAAATGGCCAATTGTTGGCGCCCTTCCCGCTCAATATTTGGGAAGAGGCCCACGGCCTCTGCCTATAAATAGGACTAGCCACCCACAGGGTAGAGGGACCCGAAAAAGAATCAATGATAGAGAGATCAACCAGAGAGAGAGAGAGAAGCGACTGAACTCCCCCTAATAGTTCATTGCACCAGCCAAGAACAAACCCTCGTGAGGCTGTTCTTCCTTGTATTGTTAATCATCAGCCCAAGAGGCAATCCACCACTCCACACACTGGAGTAGGGTATTACACCACAATGGTGGCCAGAACCAGTATAAACCTTGTGTCTCTTGCGTTGTTCCTTTGATAGCTTAGATCCTAGCGAGGCGACGAGGTGCAGGTAGGTTGGGGGTGAAATTTCCGCGCGCACCCCAGAGTTCGAACCTAGAGGGTCTGCTGGAACCCGAAATCCGACAGGGGTGGTCCCTTCGATCGAAAATGATCGGGCAGGAGGACCATGGGTTGAACTTTGGGGCGACTGGCTCCAACGCGTATACATCGCTTAACGCACGCTTCCGCTCCCTCTTGGGGATGTGGGTCGCGTATATCATGTTCACCGTCCGCACTTGTGGGGGGAAGCCCTTCTGTCCTCTATTGTTCGACGACCGGGACTCCTCCTCCTCATCGCTATGTAGCCCCTTGTCTCTGTTTTCAGTGTTTTTCTTGTCGGCCTGCTTGAACACCCAACAATCCCTGTTGGTGTGATTGGCTGGCTTTTCAGGGGTGCCATGTACTTGACACGAGCGATCGAGTATACGGTCCAAACTGGACGGGCCCGGAGTGCTTCTTTTGAATTGCTCTTTATGCTGACCGGGCTTGGAGCCTCTAAATCCGGCATTAACTGCCACATCCTCTGTATTGTCGATGTTAATGCGGCGCTTGTGCTTGTTGCAGTGCGACCTGACATTGCTTTCCTTGGTATCCGAATTACCAGGGCTCTTTGACATGTTATTGCTGCGAGCCAGCCAACTACCTTCTCCCGCACAAAAGCGGGTCATGAGTGTCGTGAGGGCTGCTATAGATTTCGGCTTTTCCTGTCCAAGGTGCCGGGCAAGCTACTCATCGCGGATGTTATGCTTGAAAGCCGCTGGGGCCTCTACATCCGGACAGTCGATGATTTGATTTTTCTTGGTTAGGAACCATGTCCAGAATTGTCTGGCCGATTCCTGTGGCTGCTGAATTATGTGGCTCAGGTCATCGGCGTCTGGCGGTCGCACATAGGTGCCCTGGAAATTGTCGAGGAATGCGGCTTCCAGGTCTTCCGAACAGCCAATGGATTCTGCTGGCAAGCTGTCAAGCCAATGCCGAGCTGGTCCTTTAAGCTTGAGTGGGAGGTATTTCATGGCGTGTAGATCCATACCGCCGGATCTGTCGTGCCATCGTATGATTCGATATTTACGGCTTTGAATCCCTCTGGGATCTGATGATCCATTACTTCATCTGTGAAGCATAGTGGGTGTGCGGCGCCTCTGTATTGGGCTATATCACGACGTAGCTCGAATGAGCCTTGTCTGCTGTGTTCGGCCCGGTCGGATTTACTTTTGTTGTATCCGGTGTGACGGTTATCGTCTCGTGTCGTGGGGCGCCCACGCGATCCGTAGATCGATCTTGTTTGCCTTGCTTTGTCCTCCAACATTCTCGCAGGTCTAGCGCATTTCCCCGTTCCTTGGTGTTTTTAGAGCGACGCCGGGGTGCAGCTTGAGGTTTGGGCCATGAGGCCTCTCTGTCGTGGCCACGGGTTGGCCGGTCCGCCGCGTCATGCGCTGGAGATGTAGGTTTAGATGCTTCCTCCTCTAATCGGGGTAGCAACCTGCGCTTTGGGTAGCTCTTGGAGGGGCGTTCAAGTTCGTATTCCTCAGCCGCAAGGACTTCAGTCCATCTGTCGGCTAGCAAGTCTTGATCAGCTCTAAGCTGCTGCTGCTTTTTCTTAAGGGTATTCGCCGTGGCCATAAGCCTGCGCTTGAAGCGCTCTTGCTCGACGGGATCATCCGGCACGACAAATTCGTCGTTGTTGAGGCTTGCCTCATCTTCGGAGGGAGGCATGTAATTATCCTCCTCTTCCTCTTTATCTGCCGCTCTCTCAGGGGGCCTGGCTTCTCCATCCTACCGCGCTGAATCTTGCTGGAGGGAGTTGTGTTCGGCGCTATCCGGAGTGTTATTATCAACTGTGTCGGAATCATCGTTTTTGCTCTGGCGGGACTTAGAGCATCGCCGCTGACATCGGCGCTTAGGTTGCTTCTTGGAGGGGTTATCCTCCGCTGTTCCATCGCCATTGCCCTCTTTGGGTGTGTCCACCATATATATGTCATATGACGAGGTGGCTTTCCAGTGCCCTACAGGGGCTGGTTCCTGTTTGTCTCCTGCATCGTCGTCCATACCGTCGATGTCTTCGGAGTCGAAGTCGAGCATGTCAGTTAAATCATCGGCAGTGGCTATGAAGTGGGTGGTGGGTGGGCATCGAATTTCTTCGTCGTCCGCATCCCAATCCTGCCGGTCATAATCCGGCCAAGACTCTCCTGACAAAGAGAGAGACCTTAGTGAATTCAGAATGTCGCCAAAGGGCGAGTGCTGAAAGATATCTGCGGCGGTGAACTCCATGATCGGCGCCCAATCGGATTCGATTGGCAGGTGCGCAGAGGGTTCAGAGTCCGGAGAATAGTCCAGCAACGTGGATTCACAGGCCTCGCGAAGGATAAGGCTGGTGTTCGGCTCGATCGCCGTTGAGACTGCAGCCCCCGCGGTGGGGTCTAGCCACCCGCCCTCGGTTGGCACAGTTGGCTCCGAGCTAAAGGTCGGAGCGGACACGGGTGCGGCCTCCAGGACACTGTCCGATGGTGGAGCTAAATCTTGCCCGCGATGTCAGTGTGGCGCACTCGGTCGGGGCTCGAATCCGTCAAAGATCAAGTCTCCGCGCATATCGGCCGTGTAGTTTAAGCTTCCAAACCTGACCTGATGGCCAGGGGCGTAGCTTTCGATCTGCTCCAGATGGCCAAGCGAATTGGCCTGCAGTGCAAAGCCGCCAAACACGAAGATCTGTCCGGGGAGAAAGGTCTCACCTTGGACTACATCGCTAACGATGATCGAAGGATCCATCAAGCCTGAAGATGACGACACAGAGGAACTCTCAATGAAAGCACTAATGTCGGTGTCAAAACCGGCGGATCTCGGGTAGGGGGTCCCGAACTGTGCGTTAGGTCGATGGTAACAGGAAACAAGGGACACGATGTTTTTACCTAGGTTCGGGCACACTCGATGGAGGTAAAACCCTATTCCTGCTTGATTAGTATGGATGATATGGGTAGTACAAGAGTAGATCAACCACGAGATCAGAGAGGCTAAACCCTAGAAGCTAGCCTGTGGTATGATTGTTGTTGTCCTATGGACTAAACCCTCTGGTTTATATAGACACCGGAGGGGGCTAGGGTTACACAGAGTCGGTTACAATGGGAGGAGATCTACATATCCATATTGCCAAGCTTGCCTTCCACGCCAAGTAAAGTCCCATCCAGACACGGGACGAAGTCTGCAATCTTTTATCTTCATAGTCCTACAGTCCCGCCAAAGATTATAGTCCGGTTATCCGGACACCCCCTAATCAAGGACTCCCTCGATGGGCGCAGCCCCTGGTATACGGACCAGAGTGCAGTCAGCGTCTGATCGGGAAGAACCGATCATTCACGGAAGGCGAAAAAAAAATCTCCAACGATTTGTGACCTCCGAACAGCTGACCGGCTCTCGCCACATCATGACAATCAGTTTTCGGCTTCCTCTACTGAGGTGCTCATCCGGTTTAGACCAAGGCAGCAGTTCTCCCTTTACTACCCTAGCCGATCTAGCGGAACGTAAGGTAGCAAGCACAGGAGCCGGGCAACCCAACTATTGACCAAAGACATGATTCGGAGCCAATGCATATAATGCTAAATTCGGGGTGCCAAACTTATCTATAAGAAGTGTTCGGACTTTGGTGCCATATTATGGGGCGATGAGGAGCCCCTAGCAAATATGAAACGTACCGAAGTGCACGGGTGCGAGAATATAAGCAATTAATGGCAAAGAAAACAGCAGAGGTAATATTTGTGGCCCTTGAACCTGGACCATGAACTGTTTCCATTATAATTGGATCGATGCATTAAAGCGCATCGATACAAATAGTGCGATAAGCAACCAGCTATTTAACATGCCACAACCGGAGGCGAGCTGCGTGTGGGTCCTAAAAACAGGTAGAGTAATCATTGAATTGACCTCTAGGGCTTCTCCTGTACGCTTGTGCTTCGTGCCATTCCGGTGTACTTGTCCTTGGACAAGACCAGCAATCAGGCCCTCGAAGGAGGCTTGTGTAAAACCTAGAAAGGGAAAAGGAAATAGTGAAGGTATATGTGAGTCCGGGATCGGTCTAGCCGAACTGTGGATCACAAGCTAGTTGTGCCTCCATCCGCGCCCATGGAATTTTGAGTGCGTAATTATGTACGTGTGGTACGAATGCCACTTCCTCATCGGGATTGGGACCGAGGTCGAACTGCTAATCGAGCTCTTGATGAGCCGAGCTGTCCTGTTGCAGTGTGGTCCGGACCCTCTTAATGATGTCCGTGGGCTCGTAGCCAAATTATAGTTCTGCTTGAGAAGGTCGCTCTGTACCTCTGCTGCCAGGGCGGCGGTGTGCTCTTCTGTATGGAGGGAGCGTTCCGTGTTTCCATTGACTGTTATGACGCCACTTGGACTGGGCATCTTGAGCTTGAGATAAGAGTAGTGTGGTACCGCATTGAATCTAGCAAACGCGGTTCGTCCGAGCAGTGCGTGGTCGCTGCTGCGGAAGGGGACGATATCGAAGATTAACTATTCACTTCGAAAGTTGTCTGGAGAACTAAAGACCACTTCCAGCGCGATTGAGCCCGTACAACGGGCGTCTACGCCTGGTATGACTCCTTTAAAGGTAGTCTTCATGGGCTTGATTCGTGAGGGATTAATGCCCATTTTACGTACTGTATCCTGATAGAGCATGTTGAGGCTGCTACCACCTTCCATTAGGACTTGTGTCAGGTGAAATCCGTCAATGATTGGATTGAGGAACAATGCGGCCGAACCGCCATGGCGGATACTAGTTGGATGATCTCGACGATCGAAGGTGACCGGGAATGACGACCACGGGTTGAATTTTGGGGCGACTGGCTCTACCGCGTAGACGTCCCTGAGTGCACGCTTGCGCTTCCTTTTGGGGATGTGTATA
This sequence comes from Triticum dicoccoides, assembly GCF_002162155.2. Classification (NCBI taxonomy): domain Eukaryota; kingdom Viridiplantae; phylum Streptophyta; class Magnoliopsida; order Poales; family Poaceae; genus Triticum; species Triticum dicoccoides. The sequence goes on along the minus strand of NC_041393.1, from coordinate 554,939,758 downwards.
GCATACATCATGTTCACTGTTTTGACTTGAGGGGGAAACTTCTTCTGTCCCCCAGTGTTCGGCCGCCGGGACTCTTCGTCATCGTCCTCACTTTGTGATCCCCTTTCTTTGTTCTCGGTGTTTAACTTGCCCACTTGTTTAAAAACCCAACAATCTCTGTTGTTATGATTGGCTTGTTTTTCTGGGGTGCCATGTATCTGGCACAGACGGTCGAGTATGCGATCCAAGCTGGATGGTCCCTCGTTGTTCCTTTTATAAGGTTTTTTTCGCTGGTCGGCCTTGGAGCCACTGAATCCGGCGTGAACTGCAGTGTCATTGGTGTTATCGCCATTACTTCGGCGTTTGTGTCTATTGCGCCGGGTCTTGTCGGTGTTGTTTTTGGCCTCGGAGGGGCCTGCCTTGTTGGCTGTGTTTGTACTACGAGCCAGCCAGCTATCTTCACCCGCGCAGAAGCGGGTCATGAGTGCCGTGAGGGCTGCCATAGACTTCGGCTTTTCTTGGCCGAGGTGGCAAGCGAACCATTCATCACGTATGCTATGTTTGAAGGCTGCTAGGGCTTCAGCATCCGGACAGTCAATGATCTGGTTCTTTTTGGTTAGGAACCTAGTCCAGAATTTTTTGGCTAATTCTCCAGGTTATTGAACTATATGACTTAAGTCATCGGCGTCTGGTGGCCGGACATAAGTGCCTTGGAAATTGTCAAGAAAAGCTTCTTCCAAGTCCTCCCAGCTGCTGATGGAATTTTCTGGCAGGCTATTTAACCAGTGTCTAGCTGGCCCTTTTAGTTTTAGTGGGAGGTATTTGATGGCGTGGAGATCGTCTCCTCGAGCCATGTGGATGTGGAGAATAAAATCCTTGATCCATACTGTGGGATCGGTTGTTCTGTCGTATGATTCAATATTGACGGGCTTGAACCCCTCGCGGTATTAAAGATCTAGTACTTCATCCGTGAAGCAGAGAGGGTTTGCGGTGACTCTATATCACGCCACGTCGCGGCGCACCTCCGATGAAGTCCGCCTGCGGTAGTCGGCATTCTGGGAACAGGGGTCCCCAGACTTGCCTGCCTGCGGCCAGCGGCGTGGCTAAGTTAGCCGGGCTGTACGGCCCATCTTCATCAACAAGGCATTCAAGACCCTCACAAGGGGCCAGGCCTCACGAGGCGGGCGACACAAGACCTCCTCTAGAGCGGCCTCTCTTCAGGCAGGCTCATGAGGGGCGGAGACATCAAGGCGGGGTGAACCTCGCGAGGTTCTCGTGACCTGAGCCATGAAGATCAGCACCAGGCGGACGCCAGGCGGGCGCCAGCGTGCAAAGAGTCCTTGTTTCCTCTTTGGTGCTAAAGAGGGAAAGCGCAGAAGCAGAGTACCGAGGCATCAGGCAAAGGTTGCCATATCCATGCAACAAGACAGGACTGGCCGACCAGCAAGACGGAGGTCACCGTGGAGCCCAAGGCGGCGTCACCACCAGTGTCTTTCGCAGGTGAAGAACACCTTTTGTCAGGATAGCTTGTACTAGTTGTCCCCCTTCAAATTCGCCCACCATTGTTGGCTCCCTTCCCACTCATTATTTGGGAAGAGGACCAGGGCCTATATAAGTAGAGCTAGCCACCACAGTAGGGGGGATCCGAGCTCAAGCAGATAAGGGCGAAACCCTAGCCACACACAAGCACAAGAACACCTCAACCTCAGGAGGCTGTTCTTCCCCTTGTACTGTTCATCATCAGCCCAAGAGGCAATCCACCACCACCACACTAGAGTAGGGTATTACACCACAACGGTGGCCCGAACCAGTATAAATCTCGTGTCTTTCTGTGTTGCGAGTTCATCGAGTTCGTCCTCGAGATCTTAGCAAGCTAGGGCGTAGATCGATAGGACAGAAAGACTTCACGCGCACCCCAGTGTTCGAACCTTAAAGGTTTGCCGGAACCCCACATCCGACATTTGGCACGCCAGGTAGGGGTGCGCCGGAGCTTCTCCTCCGCCAATCAGTCCTCCAACGTTCGCCGGCCATGATGTCAGGCGACCGAGGAGCCGCCTCCGACCGATTGGCAGCCTGGGTGGCCCGGGCAGCGTCGCCTGCCCATGGAGGTCTCGACCCCGCACCCCAGGCAGCACGGGCGCCACCAGGCTCCACCAGGCGCGGACAACACGGCCAAGCGTCATCCACCCCCACCACGCGGCAAGTACGAGCTGTGGCGAGAGCAGCGAGCCACGCCACAGCGACGGCGCAGCACTCGCGTCGGGAGCAAGCGAATATGCGGGCGGCACTCATGGTGGTGAGGGAGCTGCTGCACTGCTGGCTGATAGAGAGCGGCCGGGACACGTTACATGAACGTGTTGCTGAGCTGCTGGACACGGCGGCGTCAGGAGGGCCACCCTTCTGCTAACGACTTCCTCCCCAGGCCGCTGCAGGGTCGCGCGGCGAGCCGCACCACATCCGTGCGCCATCAACCGCGCACGGGGGCTTCGTCAACATCAGCATGACCGGCAGCGTAGGGGGCTCAAGCCCCCCCATGCCGCCCTCGACGAGCTCAAGCATCACCCCCCATGGTCCCGGCCGGGTGCCTTATCCTCATCCCCAGGACGCCATCATGGGCGGGACAACGTGGAGTGTGGGGCACTACGGCGAGGTGTTCAGGGTGACGGCCTCAGAGGCCTATGTGCCCCGCGTGATAGACCAAGAACACACGCCAGAGGACGACACCGGATCATTCGCTGAAGAAGACTGGAGAGAGGGGGCGCTACGAGCCGAAGCCTTCCAAGAGCCAACGGAGAACCACGACGATCGTGCCAGCAACGGCAATTACATGGTACCGCTAGTCTCTCAGAAACTGGCTTACGCTAACCATGGACTACAGATGAACCAGGTAGCTGCATCAATTGATGACTCAGGCACGGCGGCGCCCGCCCCAACAAGGGAGACGCGCTTGGGGCCGCCAAGGGGGAACCAGGAGCAAGGCCCCTCACCACGGCACGCGGCGCCTGACGACACTCGGAGGTAGGCCCTCTGCCGGGGAGGCCTCGCCAACTCTTCCCCCGGCAGAGGACCTATGGTCGCCGAGGGAACCGCTGGTGTCGGTGTCAATACCGGCGGATCTCGGGTAGGGGGTCCCGAACTGTGCTTCTAGGCGGATGGTAACAGGAGACAAGGGACACGATGTTTTTACCCAGGTTCGGGCCCTCTCGATGGAGGTAAAACCCTACTCCTGCTTGATTGATATTGATGATATGGGTAGTACAAGAGTGGATCTACCATGAGATCAAGGAGGCTAAACCCTAGAAGCTAGCGTATGGTATGATTGTTGTTCGTCCTATGGACTAAAACCCTCCGATTTATATTGGCACCGGAGAGGGCTAGGGTTACACAGAGTCGGTTACAATGGTAGGAGATCTACATATCCGTATTGCCAAGCTTGCCTTCCACGCCAAGGAAAGTCCCATCCGGACACGGGACGAAGTCTTCAATCTTGTATCTTCATAGTCTTGGAGTCCGGCCAATGATGATAGTTCGGCTATCCGGACAACCCCTAGTCCAGGACTCCCTCAGTAGCCCCTGAACCAGGCTTCAATGACGACGAGTCCGGCGCGCATATTGTCTTCGGCATTGCAAGGCGGGTTCCTCCTCCGAATAATTCGTAGAAGATTGTGAGCACCAGGATAGTGTCCGGCTCTGCAAAATAAATTCCACATACCACCGTAGAGAGAATAATATTTACACAAGTTCGATCTGCTGACGTATTTTGTGGCATGACGTCACACCACAACCAAGCCTTTACTTGAATCGTTTTTATTATCCCACCTCAGCACGTTTAGCGAAGCGGTTTCCTTGGCACGTCTTGTCGAAGCAGAGATCGTGTCCCCTTATTCCGGGATTCTCATCAATACGGACGTGGGTAACCCAACCGCGCCATTGATTGTGGAGCTTGGGAGATAAGCGAGTTTTACCAGGCTGGTGGGGACGCATAGTTCCATCCGCCCATATATAAGGGGATAAGGATCCACCTTTTTACCTACGCCTTCTTCCTCCTTTGCTTATCCATCTCCGCGCACTCGAGCTCCAGCGCCCAAGTCCGCACATCTCACCTCAAACCTTCTCCAGCCATGTCCGGAGCGGGAGGCAAGTGGATGGCATCCTCCGTTACGGAGGGGCACATCAAGAAGCTGCGCAGCGCCGGATATTTCTCCAGCGACATCGCGCACCGGCTCCCCGACGAGGGGCAGCTCATCCCCACCCCCGGGCCCCATGAGAGGGTGGTATTCCTTCCCCATTTCCTCCGCGGACTGGGCTTCCCACTCCACCCCTTTGTCCGCGGACTCATGTTCTACTACGGCCTGGATTTCCACGATCTGGCCCTGAGTTTCATCCTCAACATCTCGGCATTTATCATCGTGTGCGAGGCCTTCCTCTGCATCTAGCCTCACTTCGGCTTGTGGCTAAAGACCTTAAATGTCAAGCCGAAGGTTGTGAAGGGCAGCCAAGCAGAGTGCGGAGGCGCCATGGTGGGCAAGATGCCCAACGTCACTTGGCTCGAGGGCGCCTTTGTGGAAACCATCAAAGGGTGGCAATCGGGGTGGTTCTACATCACCGAGCCGCGTGACCCTGAATGGGCAGCGGCCCCCGAATTCAAATCTGGCATCCCTATGCAGCTCACTTCCTGGAAATAGAAGGGCCTGCTGTGGGGCGATTCGGAAGAGCTGACCGGACTCCAATCCTGTATGCAAACCCTGGTGAACAAGAAGCTCAAGCTTGTCAACGTAATCCAGGTCATGCTCATCCGCCGGATTCTCCCCTGCCAATTGTGGGACTTCGATCCGGCACAGCACCAAACCCTGAGCGGGCTCTTCGACACTATGTACGAAGAAGCCTGGAGGGTGCTGTTCAAGGGCGGTGAGGTCCCCGCATCCGCTACTGAAGATCGCAGATTCAGCTCACAGCGTCCGGCTGGCGAGGCAAGCCATGTTATCCTTTATGGGACAATTGCTTTTCATAGTTTGACTCTATGCGGGATCTAAACTCCCAATACCTTTAACAGGCCTGGCAGAAGACGTCCGGACAGGTTAACTGTTCGGCTCCCCTTCCAGAAGACCCAGCGGATGCCCGTTTGACAGGGCTGCTGGCTCCGGCGCCTTACACGGTGCCGGAGAAGAAGGCCAAGAAGAAGGCCACGGGAACCCGGAGGAGTTCCTGGCGCCAGGTGTTATTGGATTCATCATCCGATGACTCCGAGGTGGACTCCTCCCACGAGGACGAGGAGGAGAAGAAAGAGGCCTCTCCCCCAGAAGGGGGAGAGAAGAAGAGGAAGGCCTCCCCAACGGGGGAGGCCGAAGGGTCCAAGAAGGGAAGGACCCTTCCCCCGGACTGCTCTGCCGACGCCGGCGACGGCGATGAGGAGTGGCCCTCAAGGGCCAAGCCCCTGGCGAGATCGTAAGTATCCGGACTCCTGAATAACTCATAATTTTCTTTTTGTCGCATAGCATCTTTTAACGCCGCATACAACCCTGTAGTCCGCCCAAGGATGATCTTCCCGCTTTCTCGAGCGGGTCCTTGGGCACGTCGGATGTGAATAGCACTTCACTTCTGGCCACCTCCTCCCCCCTGATGCCGACGATGGCGAGGTGGGATCCCGGAAAGGGACCCACCAGGAAGAGGAGGCCCCGGAGGTCCCGCAGGACAACCTCCCGGACTTCGGACCGGACTCCGTACCGGAACCTTCAGTGGTTCCGGAGTCCGGCGGGCGGCCGCTTCGTAAGAAGGGCAAGACTGTGACGCCGGTGGCCTCCGTCCAACCGGAGGCGCCGGACAACTTGCTGGAGGCGCTAAACGGCGCTTCCATTGAAGAGGAAAACCGCACTGTCATGAGTGCGGTGATTCAGAAGGTTCAGCTCGCCAAGAGCGGGCTGACCGAAGCCTGCAGCAGACTTCTAACAGGCTTTGAGGTAAGAATTTTAAGATATGTAATATAATACCGCATAGACAGTGGGCCATGATGCTCGGTTCGGTGTTCGGAAAGAAAAGCCGGACTGAGGATCTAAAAAGATATACCTAGGAGTCTTAACAAAAATATGTCAATATGGGAATGCAGGCTGCGCTGCTGACCTCTGCCGCACTGACTGCGGAGGTCAATATCTTGAAGCAGAGCCTCGAGCGGTCCGAGAATGAGCTCGGCCGTGCCAAGAAGCAGCTCGAGGACAAGGAAGGTGAGTAACACCGTATTAAAGTTGTACCTTATAGAAAAGGATTTGGTTGCAAGAGAAATGACAAGGATAACGTGGGTACTCCAGGGGCTACGAACAAGGTGGCGACACTGAAGGAGGCGGTGTCTGCTGCCGAACGCAATGCGGCTGCGGAACGCGCCGGGCGAGAGAAGCAGGAGGTGCGGGTGGCGGAGGTACAGCAAGAGCTCCAGGCTCTCGTGGAAAAACACGAGAATTTGGAGCGTGACTCGAAGACTCGAGAGTCCGAGCTTGTGTCGGCTCTTGAGAGTGCCAAATCCGCCAAGGCCGAAGCCCACAAGGCCCTCTAGGAAATCGAGGCATTGAAGAAGATAGCAGCGGGTAAGGCATTCTTCATGCAAAGCAAGCATGTAAAAGTGAATTACCTGTTACTTACCCGAATTCGGAGCTCTCTAGGAGCGTTCGCAGATCTGCCCCGCAGCGTTTCCGATGCTGCCGCTTTCTACAGAGCCGAGGAGGGGAGCTCGACGGAGAAGGTGTTCTGGTGTCAGTATGCTAAGGCCGGACATCCGGTTCCGCTTAGCGACCAGCTGCAGCAGCTGGTCGAGCTCCACAAGTTGTCCGAACAGGCCATGAAGGGCCTTATAGTTCGGCTATGGCCCAAAGAGGCCATGCCTGGGAGCTACTTCGGCCTAGTGCGGCGGCTGGTGGATGCGTGTCCCTGGGTTGAAGTAATCAAGCACTCCGCCTGCATTGAAGGTGCCCGTCGGGCCCTTGCCCGTGCTAAAGTGCACTAGGGCAAGATGGATGTTGAGAAGCTTGTGACGGACGTGCCACCGCTGGGAAAGGAGTATCGCACACCCGAAATGTATTATAAGGGTGTCCTGAAGGGTGCCCGCATTATTGCAGGCGAGTGCTCCAAATATGTAATATTTGAGTAGACTCGCATTTTGTTATCCTGTGCGCTGAAAACTTTGTTCATATGCGCTAAGCAACGCTTGTTAATTTAAAATATTACCTTCTGTGCGGCCGTTTATCAAATCTGAGATATGGCAAGTCGTCGGCTTCAGCCCCCATGCCACGAGTGCTGGGGTGTTCGGGATAAACTTGAGCGCTCTTGTTCCCAGTTTTGGGTCCATCTAGGGAGGCACTCAACACAACGAACAAGGCAACCGGACTTATAGTGCTTGAACACTCTCACTTAGCAATAGAATTCTATAATTTTAAATTTCGGTGAAGCCCCTGGTGTTCGGAAGGCCGAATTCGGGGCGCTATCCACGCCTGGGCCGGACAAAGCCGGTTCCTCGCTCTAAGCGGCATAAGTCTTTAGGGACTCGAAAAAACCTCTCGAATAGCGACCGGCCCTCGCCTCATCATGACGGTCAGTTTTAGCTTTCTCCACTGAGGTGCTCGCCTAGCTCAACTGGGGCACAATCGCAGTGGTTCTCCCAGCGCTACCTTAGCCGATATATCGGAACGTAAGGTACCAAAACATGGGAGCCGGGCAAACCCAACTATTGACTCAAGACATGATTCGGAGCCGATGCATATAATGCTATAAGTTCGGGGTGCCGCACTTGTGAAAGTGTTCGGACTTATCACACCATAATGTGGGGAACTTAAGCCCCTGGTGTATTTAGCTGTACCAAAGTGTACGGATGCAACATGTCATAAATGAACATATGTATAAGAAAGGAATGCAATTATAGGAACTAAGCGATGCATTGTTTATTCAAGAAATACTGCCATGAATGCAGAACGATACAAATAGTGCGATAAGCAAGGGGTGGGACTATTAAACATGCCCCCCTCCAGGGGTAGGCTGTGGAATGGTGTATAAAACAGATTAAATGCTCGTAATGGAGACCACCTGGATACTCGTCGTAGCCTTTCTCCTTCCCTGGCTATTACATCGTGAGATCGACGGGTCTACTGCCGGACAGGGCCTCTGGTAAATGTAGTCCTGAGGATAAGAAAAAAAGAAAGAAAAAGGATGACAAACTTGGGAGCCCATCGTGTGGTTGAGCCGCACTCTGGGCCTTCCGTGGTCGTGCCCCTCCCCCTATGCCCATGGTATCTCCAGAGCGTAATGATGTACGCCGGGTACTGGTTTTGCAATTTGGCAAGGGCTGGGGTTGGGGCCGCATTGCTACGCGTGCTCGAAACGTGCCAGGTGGTCTTGTTGTAGGTTACTCCAGGCGCGCTTAGCAGTGTCCGATTGCTTAACGGCCGGACTCAAGAATTGCCTTAAGAGGCTGCTCTGCACTTCTGCCGCGAGAGCCGTTGTATGTCCCTCCGTTCGGAGGGAGCGTTCAGTGTTTCCGTTGACCGTGATGACTCCTCGAGGGCCTGGCATCTTGAGCTTGAGGTATGCATAGTGCGGCACTGCATTGAACTTTGCAAACGCGGTTCGTCCGAGCAGTGCATGATAGCCGCTGCGGAACGGAACTATGTCGAAGATTAACTCCTCGCTTCGGAAGTTATCCGGGGATCCGAAGACCACTTCCAGTGTAACTGATCCTGTACAATTGGCCTCTACACCTGGTATGACGCCTTTGAAGGTCGTCTTTGTGGGTTTAATCCTTGAGGGGTCTATTCTCATCTTGCGCACTGTATCCTGGTAAAGCATGTTCAGGCTGCTGCCGCCGTCCATCAGGACTCTAGTGAGGTGAAACCCATCGACGATTGGGTCTAGAACCAGTGCGGCGAACCCGCCATGGCGGATGCTGGTGGGGTGGTACCTTCGATCAAAAGTGATCCGGCACGAGGACAATGGGTTGAACTTTGGGGCGACTGGCTCCATCGCGTATACGTCCCTGAGAGCACGCTTCCGCTCCCTTTTGGGTATGTGGGTTGTGTATATCATGTTCAGCGTCTGCACTTGTGGGGGGAAACCCTTATGTTCTTTATTGTTCAGCGGCCGGGTCTCTTCCTCGTCATCGCTGTGCAGCCCCTTGTCATTGTTTTCGGCAATTAACTTGCCTGCCTGCTTGAATACCCAACAATCCCTGTTGGTGTGATTAGCTAGTTTTTCGGGGGTGCCGTGTATCTGGCACGAGCGGTCGAGTATTCAGTCCAAATTGGACGGACCCGGATTAGTTCTTTTGAATGGCTTTTTCCGCTGACCGGGTTTGGAGCCTCTGAATCCGGCATTGACTGCCGTATCTTCAGTGTTGTCACCGTTAATGCGGCGTTTGTGTTTGTTGCGACACGACCTGCCATTGTGGTCCTTGGTATCTGGACTACCAGAATTTTTGTCGAGGTTGTTACTGCGGGCTAACCAGTTGTCCTCTCCCGCGCAGAAGCGGGTCATGAGTGATGTGAGGGATGCCATGGATTTCGGCTTTTCCTGTCCCAGGTGCCGGGCAAGCCACTCGTCGCGGATGTTATGTTTGGAGGCTACGAGTGCCTCTGCATCCGGACAGTCGACAATTTGATTTTTCTTGGTTAAGAACCGTGTCCAGAATTGTTTGGCCGATTCGTTTGGCTGCTGAATTATGTGGCTTAGGTCATCAACGTCTGGTGGTCGCACATATGTGCCCTGGAAGTTATCAAGGAATGCGGCTTCCAGGTCCTCCCAACACCTAATTGATTCTGCTGGCAGGCTGTTAAGCCAATGCCGAGCTGGGCCTTTAAGCTTGAGTGGGAGGTATTTGATGGCGTGAAGGTCGTCGCCGCGGGCCATGTGGATATGAAGGAGATAGTCTTCGATCCAAACCGCGGGGTCTGTTGTGCCATCATAGGATTCAATGTTCACGGGTTTAAACCCTTCGGGGATTTGATGATCCATTACTTTGTCTGTGAAGCATAGTGGGTGTGCGGCGCCTCTATATTGGGCTATATCACGAGGTAGCTCAAGCGAGCTTTGTCTCCTGTGTTCGGCCCGGCCGGAATTACTGTATCCGGCACGACGGTTGTCGCCGCGTGTCGTGGGGCGCCCACGCGATCCGTAGATCGATCTTGATTGTCTTGCCTTATCCACCAATATGTCTCGCAAGTCCGGCGCACTCCCCCATGGCTTTGTACTTTTCGAGCGATGCCGGGGTATGGCCTTAGTGGAAGGCCTAGAGGCTTCTCTGTTACGGCCACGAGGTGGCCGGTCGGCCGTATTGTGCGCTCGTGATGTAGGTTTATATGCTTCCTCCTCTAATCAGGGCAGCAGCTTGCATTTGGGGTAGCTTTTGGAGGGGCGTTCGAGTTCATGCTCTTCGGCCGCGAGGACTTCGGTCCATCTGTCGGCTAGCAGATCTTGATCAGCTCCACGCTGTTGCTGTTTTTTCTTGAGGCTGTTTGCCGTGTCCATAAGCCTGCGTTTAAAACGCTCTTGTTCGACGGGATCCTCAGGCACGACGAATTCGTCGTCGTCGAGGCTTGCTTCGTCTCCGGAGGGAGGCATGTAATTATCGTCCTCTACCTCTTCGTCTGCCGCTCTCTCATGAGGGCTGGCTTCTCCGTCCTCCTGTGCTAGATCTTGCTGGAGGGGGTTGTCTTCGGCACTGTCCGAGGTGTTATTGTCTCCGGTGCCGGAATCTCCATTCTTGCTGTGGCGGGATTTAGAGCGGCGCCGCTGACGTCAGCGCTTAGGCTGTTTCTTGGAGGGGTCTTCCTCCGCTGTTCCTTCGCAGTTCCCATCCTTTGGGATGTCCACCATGTATATGTCGTATGACGAGGTGGCTTTCCAGTGCCCGGTAGGCGCTCGTTCCTGGTCGTCTCCGGCATCGTCGTCCATACCATCGATGTCTTCGGAGTCGAAGTCTAGCATGTCGGTTAAGTCGTCGACAGTGGCTACGAAGTGGGTGGTGGGTGGGCTTTGAATTTCTTTGTCGTCCGCATCCCAACCGTCCTGGCCATAGTCCGGCCAAGGCTCTCCTGACAAAGAGAGACACTTTAGCGAATTCAGGATGTCGCCAAAAGGCGAGTGCTGAAAGATGTCCATAGCGGTGAACTCCATCATCGGTGCCCAATCGGATTCGATTGGTAGGGGCGCGGGAGGTTCGGAGCCCGGCAAGGAGTCCGGCACCTCGGAGTCACGAGCGTCACAAGGGACAGGGTTGGTATTCGGCTCCATCGCCATAGAGGTAGCAGCCCCCGAGGCGGTGTCTATCCACCCATCCTCGATTGGCGCAGTCGGCTCCGGGTTAAGGGTCGGAGCGGACTCGTGTGCGGCCTCCAGGGCACTGTCCGGCAGCAGAGCTAAATCATGCCCATCGTGATAGTGCGGCACGCTCGGCTGTGGCTCGAATCCGTCGAAGATCAAGTCTCCTCGGATGTCGGCCGTGAAGTTCAAACTTCCAAATCTGACCTGATGGCCAGGGGCGTAGCTTTCAATCTGCTCCAGATGGCCAAGCGAATTGGCCCGCAGTGCAAAGCCGCCGAATACGAAGATCTGTCCGGGGAGAAAAGTCTCACCCTGGATCATGTTGTTGTTGATCGGAGGAGCCATCGGGCCTATAGGTGACGACACAGAGGAACTCGCAATGAAAGCACCAATGTCGGTGTCAAACCGGCGGATCTCGGGTAGGGGGTCCCGAACTGTGCGTCTAGGCGGATGGTAACAGGAGACAAGGGACACGATGTTTTTACCCAGGTTCGGGGCCTCTCGATGGAGGTGAAGGCCCTAACCAACACGTCCACATGATCCTCGACCCAGCGCGCTAGGTCGTCCCGGACAACCGTGGGTACGGGGGCGATGGCGACGCCAAAGTCAAAGTCGGGGTCGGCATTCAGGAGGTGGCTAAAGACGCGTGAGAAGGCACGCTCAAGCAAGCCACGGCCCCACTCCTCCACAAGATGCTGATCTTGATTGGCTCGGGCTTCCAGGCACGTCACCACGTTGGTGAAGAAGCGGAGATGGCTGGCGTAGTTGTCCTCGCGAGGATGGGGAGCATTGGCGTCGCAGACGTTTCCCAGGGCGATGTTGGCCCTATTCCGGAGATCCTGAAGCATGGGGCGGTGCTCGCGCTCCAGCGTCTGCCACTGAAGCACTTCTTCCCTGTTTTGCGGCGCGACGGCCTCGGCGGCGTCAACACGCCCCTGGAGGGAGGCTAGCTCGGCGCGGGCGGAGGCCAAGTCTGCCTGCGCCGCGACCAGGGCAGCTACCATTGCCTTCTTGTGACTCTCCGCCTCAGCCAGCCTAGGCCTGAGGGCGGCGGTCCTCCCTGCGGCCTCCGCCTCCGCAAGCTTCAGCTCCAGGTCATGCCGACTCACAAGACCCGCACGAATCTCAGCAACCCTGCGGTCAACCTCCTCCTAAACCCGGGCCTCGCGAGCACTGACGGCGTCTTCAGCTTGGGCCACCTGGTGCTCCCCCGTCTGGAACCGCTCGAGCTCGAGGCTGCGCTCCATGGCCTCGAGAGCCAGTGCCTCCTCGCGCTTCCAGATCTCTTCTTCTTCAGCAGGCGTCCCCCTCAGTGATGCAAGGGCGGCTCTGCGCTCCTCCACTTGCTGCTCAAGCGAGGCGCTCCAAGCCTGGAGATCCCATGTGCGCTTCTCCTTGGCCTCTCAGCGGTGATCAGCCTCGCGAGCCTCTTCCAGGGCTCGGGAGCAGGCGTCATGGGAAACCTTGAGGGATGCCTCAGCCTTTGCATCGTCAAGATGACGCTAGTGGCGGCTAAGGTTGATGGCCAACTTCAGCTTGCACCGTCCCTCCACCAACCGAAGGCCTTCGGCCTTGAGGTGCTGGTCGACACCAGCGAGTTCTTCACCAAGTCGATCCATCGCGCTCATCGCCTCCTGGAAGAGTTCGTGGCGGACGACGCTCCACCCGCGCTCAAACTCGAATGCATGGCGCACCTCGTCCTCTGCCTCGGGAGCTACAACTGAGGCGTCGAGCGGCGCATCACCTCTCGGCAGGGGGCTGGTGGCTGGCACCGCCCCGGGCGCCGGCCAGCCCTCGCGAGCGGCACTGTTCAGAAGAGGTCCGCCACTTGCAGAAGGACCAAAAGCCGACGCCAGCCAGCTGCTGTTCATGACCAAGGAGGGAGCCCTGGGCACACCCACCGAGTTCCGCGCCAAGCCATGATAGAAGGATGACGATGCTGCAGGATCAATGCTCCATGAGGGTGAGCGCGCCGTGCCTATCAACCCTGCACCAGGGGCAGCAAGCGAACCCGGAGCGCTCGAGGCCAACAGGGAAGTCGAGGAAGGAGGAGGCCATTCCTCAGGTGGTACTGCGGCTTCGACGGAAGGGGCCCTGGAGAGCCAATGTCAGGGAAGGAGAAAATCATCAAGGGGTCACGAGATGCTGTACTTACTTGTCGACAGCGAAGTACTTTCGTCGCTTTAGTACCCCGAAGACGTTGCTGCCGCTGGGTGATCTCTTCCTCTTGCGGAGCTCCCCGAAGTCCACACAAAGGTGGCCAAAGCGCTGCACATGGCGACCGGAGCAGGATGAAGCACTATCGACGCTCCAAGGGGCGAGTTTAGGGTGGCCGGTTGAGGAGAACAATCGGGCACCGTCTCGCTGTGGCCCCTCGGCACCTCAGGAGCCTCGGCCTCGGGAGCCACAGGCTGCACCGTTCTAGCAACAGGAGCCTCGGGGGCTGGATCATGGGCTGCCGAGGACGACGCGCCGAGATCTCCTGACGGCGCGCGCTCCTCATCACTGAAATCACCAGGCTCCATTGAAGCTCGCCCTCCTGCACCCGCGCTTGAGGCGGGCCCAGCACCGGCGGAGAAGAAGGGGACCACATCAACGGGGTTTTCACGAGGCCCCGCCAGGCTAGCTGGGCACGTTCCCCACTCATCAAAGGAGGGCATGCTCGCGGCAAACTCGACATTGTTCTTGCAACGGTACAACAAGCAGCTCCTCGCAGGCATGTTGCCCGGCAAGGAGACACCGTCAAGACTTCAAGCACTATCTGCTATGACTCGGGAGGAAGTGCGGACTCCTGAAACCTCATACGATCCTGATTGCCGAGCAAGGCCCACATCGGGCAAGCATGGCGCTAGAACAGAGCAACACGGCGCCTGATGAACTCCCTCACCTCCATGGGCACGGTCACGCCGCGGTCCTTCAGACCCTTCAGCCTAAACCAGATTGTGGAGAGGCAAGGACTCGCGAGCCTCTGGTGGTTCCAGCCATGGTTGGGAACAGCAGGTGCAGACGGAATACAGAGCAGGGGGCTGAGCTCTCCGGCCTCGACAAACACCCACCGCGTCCGGAATTCACTTGTGGATGGAGGAAGCTCACAGTCAATCCCATCACCGGCAGTTGCAGCCATTGCCTGGAAGCTCGCGCACCCTGAGCTCTGCTTGGGTTCCACTAGATGCAGGGAGAAGAAGTGACGAGGAAGAGCCACGGAGGGGGCGATGCCCACCATAGCCTCGCACACAAAGGCGAAGACAGCAAGAAGAGTCACAAATTGAGGGTTGAGATGCAGAATATGGATCTCATAATGCCCAAGCACCGCATTGAAGAAGGTGGAGCAAGGGGGGATCAAACCAGCCTAGAGGGTTCCGATGAAGATTGGGACCTCGGTGGCGGTTAGAGCAGCGCAAATTCGAGACGTAGGCTAGATCACCGTCTCCCCCCACTCATTGAAGCTGGAGGCAACCATCGGGCGCACCTTATCCATGGCCTCGTCATTGAGCACTCGGGATCGACCAAGCGCAGGCTCAGGGGCCGAAGGCGCATTCGGCAAGGACAGGGGTATCTTCCCCTTACCTGCTTGCTTCAGCGCCATGGCGGCAAGACAGGCAAAGCGCGCGTCAGATTGGAAAAGAAGGAGCGGGAGCTCGAAGGAACAGAGAAGTTGGGGAAGCAAGGCACAAGCAATGGAAGGGTAACTTGGTAGGCCGTGGGGGCCGTATAACTAGGCGGATTCAGAGGCAGCATGGGGAAGCGGAGACGCCCACGTCAAATCAACCACCACGCGCCGACCAAGGCCGCAGGCTTTTGGGGCCCGCGGTGCTCCGAACTTGACCCTTGGCTTCGCCGCGAAGCCAAGCCCAAGCGCACCTTGGGCCCGGGGGCTACTGTCGGCGTTCTGGGAATGGGGGTCCCCAGACTTGCCTGCCCGCGGCCTGCGGCGTGGCTAAGTTAGCGGGCCTGTACGTCCCATCTTCATCAACAAGGCATTCAAGACCCTCGCGAGGGGCCAGGTCTTGCAAGGCGGGCGACACAAGACCTCCTCTGGAGCAGCCTCTCTTCAGGCAGGCTCGCAAGGGGCGGAGACATCAAGGGGGGGGGGCGAACCTCGCAAGGTTCTCGTGACGTGAGCCATGACGATCGGCACCAGGCGGGCGCCAGGCGGGCACCAGCACGCACAGAGTCCTTGTTTCCTCTTTGGTGCTAATGAGGGCAAGGGCAGAAGCAGAGTACCGAGGCATCAGGCAAAGGTTGCCATATCCATCCAAAGAGACCAGGACCGGCCGTCCAGTAGGACGGAGGTCACCATGGAGCCCAAGGCGGTGTCACCACCAGAGTCTTTCGCAGGCAAGGACCACCTTTTGTTAGGATAGCTTGTACTAGCTGTCCCCCTTCAAATTCGCCTGCTGTTGTTGGCTCCCTTCCCGCTCATTATTTGGGAAGAGGAACAGGGCCTATATAAGTAGAGCTAGCCACCACAGTAGGGGGGATCTGAGGTCAAGCAGATAAGGGCAAAACCCTAGCCACACACAAGCACAAGAACACCTCAACCTCAGGAGGCTGTTCTTCCCCTTGTACTGTTCATCATCAGCCCAAGAGGCAATCCACCACCACCACACTAGAGTAGGGTATTAGACCACAACGGTGGCCTGAACCAGTATAAATCTCGTGTCTTTCTGTGTTGCGAGTTCATCGAGTTCGTTCGCGAGATCTTAGCAAGCTAGGGTGTAGATCGATAGGAGGGAAAGACTTCACGCGCACCCTAGTGTTCGAACCTTAAGGGTTTGCCGGAACCCCACATCCGACAGCGGTTATCGGCCCAGGCGTGACTAGGTTTGTCACGTCCGAATAGGTAGACGTCGGCGCGGGTCGGAAGACGTCCTTGCGATCCGTAGATTTATCTGGTGTGTCCTGCTCTACGGCCCAGGTCCTGCCGAAGATCGTATGTATAGTCCCGAGCTGTTTTATCTCTGTTTTTACGAGGCGGTGGGGCGGCCTGCTGTTTGGCCTGGGTCCGTTTTATCTCGACCGCGGGGTGGTCGGTTTGCCGCACTATCCCGACCACGTGGTGGTCGTTCCGCATTGCGCGAGGGAGGTATGAGCTCCAGCGCCTCTTCATCGAACTGAGGTAGTAGTCTGCGTTTTGGGTAACTCTTGGCTGGACGCTTGAGGCCGTATTCTTCGGATGCCAGGACATCAGTCCATCGGCCAATAAGTAGGTCTTGATCAGCTTGAAGCTGCTGCTGCTTTTTCTTCAGGCTTCTTGCAGGAGCTATTAGCTGGCGCTTGAAGCGCTCCTGCTCGAGGGGTGCCTCAGGCACGATGAAGTCCTCATTGCCAAGGCTCTCCTCATCCTCGGAGGGTGGACGGTAGCTATCATCATCCAGGTCGTTAGGCATGGCCTGTTTATCAATGTTAACTTGCTCGTTGTCTTGTTCCTCCTGTTCGGATGTTGCTCCAACAGGGTCTTCATTATTTTCAACGTCGTTCAGAAATCTCTAGTGCCAGTGTTGTTATCCTTTGTGCGACATAACTTAGAACGGCGTTTAGGGCGCCGGCGCTTGCACTGTGTCTCAGAAGGTTTATTCGCAACTAGAACTTCTTTGTCATCGTCGCTGGCTTTTTTGGGTGTGTCAACCATGTACACATCGTACGAAGAGGTGGCCGTCCAACGTCCAGTGAATGGTGGGTCTTGGCCTTGCTCCTTGTCGGCATCGTCGTCCATGCCGTCGATGTCTTCGGAGCCATAATCAAGCACGTCGGTTAAGTCCTCGACGGTGGCTATGAAGTGGGTGGCGGGTGGGAAGCGAAATTCTCCATCATTAGCCTCTAGTTCGAACCGGACATAGTTTGGCTGTGAGTCCTCCGCCAAGGTCAGGTTTTTTAAAGAGTTTAGCACATCGCACAAAGGTGAGTGCTGAAGATGTCTGCGGCGCTGAATTCGAAAATCAATAACCGATCCAGCTCGGTGTCCGCAGGCGTACGTGGTCCGGAACTTATAGCTGGAGACGAGTCTGGAGTTCCGTTGGCGCAAATACTGCAAGGTGTCGAGTCTGTGTGTGGCTCCAACGCCGCGAACTCCATGGCCTCGGTTGGCACGATTTCCTCCGGCTCTAAGGCCATTGCAGCAATAGGAACCATCTCCTGGATGTGATCCGATGACAGATTTAAGTCATGTTCATCGGAGCGAGGGGGAGCGATCGCCGCGGTCTCAAATCCGTCGAAGATCAAGTCTCCATGGACGTCGGCAACGTAGTTCAAGCTTCTGAATCTGACCCGGTGTCCAGGGGCGTAGCTATCGATCTGCTCCAGATGGCCAAGCGAGTTGGCCTGCAGTACGAAGCAGCCGAATACGAAAATCTGTCCGGTGAGGAAGATCCCTCCTTGGACTGCGTCACTATCGACGATTGAAGGGGCCATCGAACCTTTCGTTGATGGCATAGTGGAACTCTCAATGAAAGCACCAATGTCGGTGTCAAAACCGGCGGATCTCGGATAGGGGGTCCCGAACTGTGCGGCCAAGGTCGATGGTTGCAGGAGACGGGGGACACGATGTTTACCTAGGTTTGGGCCCTCTCTATGGAGGTAATACCCTACTTCCTGCTTGATTGATCTTGATGAATATGAGTATTACAAGAGTTGATCTACCACGAGATCGTAATGGCTAAACCCTCGAAGCCTAGCCTGTATGACTATGATAATGAATATATCCTTTCCAGACTACACCCTCCGGTTTATATAGACAGCGGGGGGATCTAGGGTTACATAGAGTCGGTTACATAAGAAGGAATCTTCATAATTGGTCGCCTAGCTTGCCTTCCATGCGAAGGAGAGTCCAATCCAGACAAAGGTACAGTATTCGGCTTTCATATCTTCACAGCCCACCAGTCCGGCCCATCGATAATAGGCCGGATGCTCGAGGACCCCTTAGTCCAGGACTCCCTCACTCGCGCACGCCACGCTAAGGCCAGCCATCTGGCTCAAGCGAAGGCCAGCGCGGCGGCTTGCTCGCGCATGAGTCACGCTCGGGCCAGCCAACCAACCCACGCGGAGGCCGGCGCAACATTCGGCCTGTCCGGTGGAGCGGCGGCTAACACGCTCATCACCGGCGCCACCGACGAACACGCATCAGTACTGTTTGAAGTAATGTTCAGGAAAAATAATGATTTGAGGAGGAATAATAGGATAGAAGGTCAGATGTGGGTCCCTCGTGTCAACGGTCAAACAAAATGTGTTGGTTTAAGCTGCATCGTCAGCACGGACATGTGCGCCAACCCTGTCATAAACGGGTTTAAACGAGCCTAATCGGCACTAGGTAGTAGTTTTTTGGCGCAGGTTAAGAAATCTTGGGTATGTTTTTGCTATTTTTTGTACAATAGTTTCTTCCTAGGGCTTGTTGAAAGTGGTAGTTTTTTGTTAAGTACTCTACATACTGGAAGTAGGAGTGAAAGTTTAGATTTGGAAGCCAATAAGCAAGGCTAGTTACATAGTGCCTATGCGTACGTGATTGAAACTAAATATCAACCATGAGTGACTATATCTTGATGGAAAACTCGAACTATGGAAATACTAGCATTTTTTTGCATGGTTGGAAATACTAGCAATGTTCACGTGTGTTGCAACGGATCATAATTAGAATAATACTTATTCACAAACTTGATAGAAAAAACTCTAATTTTGATATACATATATCACTAGAGATATATTATGTTTCAATCAGAGTATATTCCTTGGGCTGTTTTGGTGAGGTGAGGGAGGGGCGTGGTTGGTTTTAAGATACTAATTATGGGTTTTTCTGTAAATTGGTAGAGAAGTGCGATGCTGGTGAGAAAAGGCAACAACTTACCTCACAGTCGTTAGATGTAGATCTAATGGTCAGAAATGACGGATGGCAGACACACCATCATCACCAAGTAAGTCTTATGTAGGAGTACTAGCAAGATGTCTATGCATTGCACGGAACATCAAGATGTATTTTTTTTATAAAACCACTTGTTGTGATTGACCCATGCGGGAGTAATCCCATGTGTAAAAACTAATAATATCTCGAGAAAGAAGAGATAAGGTGAAGAGGAGTGGGGCGTGGTGGTGATTGGTGGTCGGATTGAGCGAAGGCATGGGATGGACGACGCCGGCAACGACCACCATGTCGACCAGTTTGCTCCAGAGGCTTCCTTTTTAATTGCTCAGCAATGAGGTTGTTGGAGATAAGGATGAATGAGGGAAGGCCTTGTCTGCAAATGTGGAGAGAGGTGCGGGTATCTTTTAGTTTAATTTTCTATCCGTCAGATATAGATCAGACGGTCTATATATATTGCAAGATGGCACGCGTACCATCATCACCAACTCGGTTTTTGTATGAGAGAAAAAATATAAGTATGGAGATACAAACGTATTATCAATACTTGTTTCCGTAAACTTGGATCTACATTCTATTCAACGGCTCAGCATGTGGGGCCTTAGCACAATGACTTCTCGACTGTGTAAAACAAAGGTTTTCCCGTTGCTGATAAGGAGGGGGTGACAGCGGCGCGCTTTCGGCTTGCTCTAGTCCTAGTAGTCATACTAGGTGGTCTACGCACGTGTAGATTTATTCTTTTTGGGACAATTGCATTTTACCCCTAGTTGGTTCCTACCCACGGGTTTTGCCCTTACTTTTCGAGCTTGCTCAGTTTTGCCCTTACTTTTTCCATCGAGGTCCCTCGAATGCCCTTTGGCCGTTTGACCAAAACTTTGAAAATTTATAACTAATTCATACGAACTCAGGAAAATGCAAATAAGATATCAGAATGTTCAGATAAACATTACCTTTGTGGGCATATCATTTGCATTCAGGACAAAATGATCGTTTAAACTACCCGATGTAATTAATGTTATTAACATTATTAAAAATAAATAGGTATAAACAATATTTTTTCATGAATAAAAATTACATGCAAATGTAGGTGATGTTTTCTGAACATCCTGATAACTTATTTGCATTTTTCTGAGTTTGTATCAACTCGTTATGAATGTTCTAACGACTTTGACCTTTATTTGGAAACTTCATAACAAATTGATGCGAACTCAGGAAAATGCAAATAAGGTATCAAGATGTTCAGGAAACATCACCTACATTTGCATATATTTTTTATTCACGAAAAAATATTGTTTATACCTATTTATTTCTAATAATGTTAATAACATTAATTACCTCGGGTAGTTTAAATGATGATTTTGTCCTGAATGCAAATGATATGCCCATAAAGGTAATGTTTATATGAACATTTTGATACCTCATTTGCATTTTTCTGAGTTCATATGAATTAGTTATGAATTTTCAAAGTTTTGGTCAAACGGTCAAAGGGCATTCGAGGGACCACGATGGAAAAATAAGGGCAAAACTGAGCAAGCTCGAAAAGTAAGGGCAAAACCCGTGGGTAGGAACCAACTAGGGGTAAAAATGCAATTGTCCCATTCTTTTTCACGTCTCGTGTTCGTTGTATTGCCACGACCGTTGATGAATAGATGGTAAGTTATTCACAGGAAAACCTTTGTTGAGCATGTGTGCGAGAGAGATACAATGTGCATGTGTGATATGTGTAGAGACTGAGGCAATGATAAGAGATTCTTTGTGTCTCTGTGTGTGGAGGATAGAGAGAGACCTGTACATGGGGCATTGTGTTGTGTAACATGGAGACACATAGACATAATCAGAGAGTGAGTGTGTGAGATACACATGCGGACATGGGGAGAGATGTGTGAGTTAGAGATATGAAGATTTTGGTGTGCATATGAGCTAGAGAGGGGGGGTATATACATACCTAGAGATGGAGAGAATATGCAAGGGTGTGTGTCTTAAAAGAAGCACTACAAAAAAAAGACACATCTGTGACATTTTGGGACGAACGAATTTTTTTGGCATGCTTATGACACTTCTATGACGATAATTGTGACAAAACCAGGTATCATCATAGATGTGGTGGGCTCCTACTTCTATGACAAAAAATCATGATAGAAAATGGGCTTTTCATCCTGGGCAGGCCGGAGACGCAGCTGCATGACATTCTTTGGGTCGTGCATGACAGGAAAAACCGTGGTAGAAGCGAGGGCGAGGAAAATGTTGGGGAGTTCCCGGTTACTATGGGTGGTCGGGGGCCGAGCGATGCATGTTTCTCTCATACACGTACGCGTGTGTGTGCGAGGCGTTGTGCTCTAACCGAACCCGAGCAAGGCATCGGGCTCTAACTGAACCCGGGTGATTGCACTAACTACGTTACTGAACCCGACCGATCGATGCCTTGCTGTTAACTGAACCCGAGTGATTCCTTTGCTACTACTGCTAACTGAAGCTGATCAAACCCTGCTGTCTCCTTCCCTTGGTGAACAGTGAGTGTTGTTGGGGGGTTTGGATGAACAGTTCCCGGTGGGGGGTTGGATGAACAGGACCACGTGGTAGTAGAGGCCGTTGCCACTGGATGAACAAGACCCCGATCGATCGAGCCGGTTGGGGATGGATGAACAGGACCCCGAGGAGGGCTGGAAGAACTGGACGACCCCGTGGAGGGCTGGTTGAATAGTAGCCGGTGGAGGTCCGGATTAACAGTAGACCATGGAGGGGTGGTTGAACAAGACCCCATGGAGAGGGCTGGTTAAACAGTAGCCGGTGGAGGAGCGGTGGAGGTTGGATGAATAGGAGCCCGTGGATGAACAGTCACAGGTGGAGGCTGGAGGAGGTCGACGGTGGATGAACAGTAGCACGTGAATGCTGGAGGAGGTCAACGGTGGAGGTGAACAGTAGCCATTGGAGTCCCGTTTTGCGGTACGCCACACCCCTCCCAATGAACAGGACCCCCGTTTCGACCGTAGTGCTCCAACACAAGTCCGTTTCCTTCGTTTTGCGGTACGCCACACCCCTCCCGATCAACAGGACCCTGTTTCGACTGTAGGAGGTCCAAGAAAAGTCTGTTTCCTCCGTTTTGCGGTATGCCAGACCCCTCCCGATGAACAGGATCCCATTTCGACCATGGCGGGTCAAACACAAAGCCGTTTCATACGTTCTGCGGTACACAAGGCCTCGTTTCGATCGGCTGTTCCATCTAAGCTGGTTAGCTCCCGATGAACACGACGCATTCCAGTGCCTCCCGATGAACACGACGGTGACGCTGTTTCTCCATTTCGACCCAGCCATGTAAACGAGCCCTGGCCGTACATATGCATGAGTAGGCGTTCGAGACCCCGCACGTATGTACGTACGTGGATGTATTTACTTTCTGGCACCCTGGCTGTACGTACATGTACATGCTACATGCGCGCCTCTACTACAACACGTGCGCGCCTCTACTACAACACGTGCCCTTCCTTACATGGCCACAGTTCATTGCTCCAGCCTGTAGACAGACGGATCGACCAGTATGTACGTACACTTTCGCGACCAGAATGACAATGCTACGTACGCTTCGACCAGGTGGGTCCCGATTGTCAGGCACTTCCTTGCATGCGAAGATGTAGCTGGTGGGTCCCAATAGTCAGGGGGAAATGTTTTTTCATGAAATAAGGTGGCCCGTCGGTGGGTCCCTGCTGTCAGGTGGAGGAATCATTATTTTCCCCGTAATAACGAGGCACTTCCTTGCTGCGGCTATGGACCCAACTGTCAGCCTCTCAACGTACAGTACTCTTCCGATGGAAGTCGTTCCTTGACCACGTTGACCAAGCCGCGCCGAGAGCACTAGGGCGGTGGACGACGGCGAGGCCTAGGAAGGGGACAACGCGGAGCCGGGGAAGACGCGGTAGTGGATGCCCACGCGGAGAGGAGTACGAGGGTTCACTGGTTTGGCTGCGGTGTGAGGCCGTCGTCGCCGTAGAATAATAGGGGGTGTGGGTGAGTAGAGGGATGGCCTACCCAGGGGTGGGAGTAGTAGGGGGCGGTGAGGCCTCTGTGGCATCACAGCCGTCCATGGGAGGCAGGAGCACGCGGCATGACCGACGCTGTTTTGGGCGGCTGGAGTAAGAAGACCAGAGGTTGAAGAAGCATTACGGCCATTGGATGGACATCGTACGGTCATTGGAGCTAGAATCGTTCATATTGACTAAGTTGACAAAGCCCTCCATCCCCGTCAACTTAGTAGGCCCACAAGTTAGCCTCCCACTATGGTGGGTCCCAGCTAGCAGGAGGTATTCATGTTTTTGTGCATAACAAGGAGGCACTTCCTTGCGTGCAAAGATATAGCTGGTGGGTCTGACTTGTCAGCGGGGGATCGTTTTATTCGCGAAATAAAGAGGCCCTTCCCGTGGGTCCCAGCTATTAGGTGGAGGAATCATTGTTTTACGTGTAGTAAGGAGGCATTTCCTTGCGTGCGGCCATGGACCCAGCTGTCAGCCTCTCCACGTATAGTCCACTTTCGATGGATGTAGTTCGTTGACCATGTTGACCACTCCGCGCCGAGCGCATCCAAGGTGGTGGATGACGGCGAGGCCCCGGACAGCAACGAGCCGGAGATGGGAAGACGCGGGAGTGGAGTCGCAGACGGAGAGGTGTACGAGGGTTAATTGGTTCTGGTGCGGTGTGGTTCGGCAGTCGGTGGTGAAGAACATGAGGTGTGGAGAGGTGGAGGGATGGCCTGGCCGGTGGTGGGGTAGTGCTTCACAGCGAAGCGTGCTAAGCAGAGCTGCTAGCAGTAGGAGGTGGGAGTAGGTGGTCCCGGCGGTGCTGGAGGAAGAAGACGCGAGATTGAAGATGGATCCCGATCGTTGGACGTAAATCCAACGGCTAACGATATCAGAATCATTTGTCGACTAAGGTGACAACGACTTGCGTTGGCTCGACCTATTGGCCCACATTTCAGCCTCCAAAAATGTGGCATGTATTCAACCCATTTTTCAGAATTTACAGTCAATTTGATCTCCTTTTTTTAGAATTACAGTCCATTTGCTGGGCTGGGTGAACAAATAATGTAGCGTCCATGCATCCCATTTATTTTTTTCCTAAAAAATTACAGGCCATTTGCACTTTCTCAAAATACACAACTTTGCTGGGCTGATTCTAATTATAATGTTGGGTTGGGCGTAGCAATGTTATCAAAAACTAAACAGGAGCTGAGCATTTTGTTATAAATATATATTTAAATACTAAGTGATTTATTATTACATTGGTCCTCAAATCTTACCAAGCTTTTGTACACAATCACCAGGATTTTCGTTGCCAAATAAATCCAGGATTTTATTGTTAAGAAATTATTTTTATAAGTTAATAAGATTTGGATATTGCTTTTCTTACATATGTAAGTATCTGTTAAAAATATGATGACAATAACAATAATATATAATAACATATAAAATAATTTAAATATATATAATATAGTTAGAAGGGCAACATAAGTTGGACCAGGCGTTCCTATTCTTATATAGAAAAATAGAACAGACCTTTGCGTTTTCTGCAAAAGAAAATACATAAATTGGGCTGGCGATGTTTCAGGAAAAATAAAACCTTGGATGAGAGGTCCATAGGCCGATCGATACATGACGACTCTCAAGAAAATACAAACCGGCATGTCGTGGGCGGCGCATGTTAAAAAAGAAAGCCTAGACGGGGCAGCCCACAACCCAGCTGATACTTGCTGCACCAGTGATAATAAATGATACCTGCCATCTCCCCGGCTTCGTTGTGAATTTATCTCCTTTAGTAACTACGTTGAAGCACCTAAAAAATGTAACTATGCTGACAAACCCGTGGGCCCCAATGTCAGTATAGCATTAGGAGGAAGTATTTTGTCAACGAGGCACTTGCTTGCGTATGGCCATAGACCTGGTGGGTCCCGACTGTCCGCCTCTCCACATACAATCCTCTCCAGATTCCTCTCGTTTGTTCAGCATGTTCACAATGGCAGACAGCGGCGCCATGGTGAGCGCACAAAGGTGCAGGAGGAGATCAGGCCACCTGAGGCAGTGCCTTATTTGTAACGAAACTACTGAACTAGCCCAGTGGCCAAGTGACACTACCCAACAGCTGTTCCGCTTGGGTTTGATTCCACCTGATGCAGGGAAAATATCTCTAAATTTTTTGCCTCTGCCATTATTGACATGTGGGTCCCCATTATCATCTATGCACACCCGTCCAACACTTGCCAAAGCTTCGTCCCTCGTTTTCTCTGTTTTTCGCACACTCGACATTGTGTGGGCATTTTGAAAATAGCATATCTTTTTGACTATGCATCATATGAAGATGTGCTATGCATGAATGTTGATCAGCATGTAACTGGCTAGTAGTTCCATTTTCGATCATGAATAAAACTTCCAACATGATGTTATCCCTATTTGAAAAGGCCATGTTAATAAAATGCTCTGCCTCTGAAAGTTGCAGTTTCTTATCTGAAACTGAACTTGCAGTTTCTTATCTGAAACTGAAACTTGCAGTTTCTTCTCTGAGAATCACATTGTCTGCACTTTTATACTCCTATGAAACTACATTTTTAAGTGCTAAAAATAGGTCTCTAGAATTCATAAAATACTTCATATTCTCAATACTGCAAATTTGAAATTGAAAAGACATTCATATCTGAAAGTACTCTCAAGATACACAACATAAAACACAATTCACAACCTGCAAATACTGACAACCCTAAGCTCCTCCTGACAATTCACAACCTACCCGACTATTGGGCTGGGGGGGCAGTCCCCTTCTATTCCTCGGCGGCAGACAGCCGCCCCGTGAGATGATGTGAATGGCGAGGGAGAGGATGGCGGGGAAGCATCGTCGGGCCAACTGCTTTTCTCCTCTTGCAGTTGGGTTCGGTCGACGAAGACTCCACCAGCTCGCTCTGGCACGACACGCTCACAAACGACACCCTGGAGATGCTCGATCCTTCAATCTCTGGTGGATGCTCCATCTAGGATCGATACTCCCACCACCGCTACCTCACGATCGGATTCGGTGAATCTGTTTTCTCCATGGCCCAGAGGAGCAGCTCTATGTACTACCGCGCGACTCCCTTCGGGAGTATCGCCGCCTTTTCGCTCTGTTGCAGATATTTGGCCATGGATGTCGCCGTCGCCGCTAGTTGGTCCTTGTTGTCAAACCAAGACTCTATCTCCAACATCCTAGCTAGCTTCACAGGGTCGCCGTCTGCGATCCTCACGTATCAGTTGTACTCCTCCATCGGTCTACTTCTCCACAACACCTTCACTCGCCGGTGGTGGTTTTTGAACGGAAGAGGAGAGGAGTAGCACTGGTTTTGCATTATAACGGGAGAAGAGCGACGCTGGTTTTGGATTGGAACAGGAGAGGAGGGGCAGTGGTTTTGAAATGGAAGAGTAGAGGAGCAGCGCTGGATTTAGTTTGGAATAAGAGAGGAGCGGCGGTGGAGAGGAGAGGAGAGGAGCGGCGCTGGTGTTGGAAGTATTTTTTTGTTTTGCGTATTTTGGGTCCAAGTTTGACCACGTACTGTATTTGACAAGCAAAATGTGAACGCATGTCACCAAAAATTGTATCATTTGGTTCGTATCTGAATGTACTTTCAAATTATATTAATTTTGCAACGTATAACATAAATTTTATTTGTGAAAATCATGGTTAATTATGACCCAGAATAAAAGGGAGACTAGGTAATGTGGGGTCTCTTTCTTAATTGAAGGGTAAATTTATTTTGATTTTGATCCAGTCACAGCACGCCAGCCCTCTTGTCCAATCCTAAATCGCTGCTGCACGCTCCTCTCCATCTTCTCCATTGCAAAACCAGCTCCTCTCCTCTCTATCATCTCCATTGCAAAACCACAGTCTCGCCTCTCCCTCTTCTCCATTGGAAAACCACCTCCTCTCCTCTCCATCATATCCATTCCAAAACCATCGTCTCGACTCTCCCTCTTCTCCATTGCAAAACCACCCCCTCTCCTCTCCATCATCTCCATTCCAAAAGCACCATCTCGCCTCTCCCTCTTCTCTATTGCAAGACCACCGTGTCTCCTCCCATCTTCCAAAGATAGCACCAGACCACTCAGAAGGACATCTATAGAGAGGATGCAGCAGCGAATCAGGCAGATCGCTAGCGGCGACCAGGCAACGTTAGCCAGGTTGAAGGAGATCCTTACTTGGTTTGACAATGAGTGGGAGATTTCGAGGACGGTGAGGGCCATGTGGCAATGTATGCGAAAGAGGGAGACCACGGCGATGTACTCCTCAGCGGCAGTCACGCTGTAGTCCTTCGAGTTCATCGAGTATCTCCTCTGGACGATGGAGCAGATAGATTCGCCCAAGGCAAAAGTCATGCGGAGGTGGTGGGCATACAGGTCGAAGGTCGAGCACCCAGAGGATAACGAATCGATCGAGTTCGGTGTGCCGTTCTTGAGGGTGCAGAGCCAGCCGGAGCCACAAGACTATTCGTTCTCCCACCGCTAGAGGAGGCCGGATGGCGCGATATCTCTTCCCCACCATTCTCCATGGTTCCCTCGATGCTCGCATCGTTTCAACGGCGGCGGTAGGGTTTAAGGTAAGCTTCGCACTAACCTAATCTTCCATCTGCTCATGCTTACAACCAGTGTAACAGCTAATGAAAATCATGCTTACAATCAGTCTCTGAGTACTACGCCAATCACCCAAAAATAGCTCTGGACCTTTGGGTCAAAGTTGTGACTCTGTGTACAAATAAAGAAAAATAGATTGGTGCTTCTTTCAGAAGAGAGTACTTCCTAGAAAACTGCCAATATAAGCTACTAATATTTGGTTAGAGGATTTGCTGTCGAGAAAGATCCGTCCACAGAGAGCGCCACACATCCCACTGGTGGTGGTGGATGCCAATACGTGCATGGATCATGGTTGGTGTCGGTAATTTTTACTTGGCACACCTTGCACTATGCTTATATGCCGGTTCCATCCGTACATTTGTGCAGTTCCACCAAAATGCAGCTGAATAACCCTGTTTGCACCGATAATGAAAAAGCATGATTACATTATAGTGGCACTAGTTGATGAAACATACACTAATAAATAGAAGAAAATATTGTGATAGTATCATTGTATGCCATGCTGCGAGGGCGAGATGGGCCCTGCGACGCCACATACGGTACGCCTCACACTGGAAATCGACTCAAGTCTCCCCGATACACCTTCTGCCGGTGATGAGCATTAGTGTACAACGATAGTACAAGGAGGGGCCTCGAGACATTCCAATATCTATTTTTGTGCAGATCAACTAAGGAGGTGTTTGGTTCGCACTTTTGTAACGTTATTCGATAACGGTGGTAACGGATAGCGTTGAATCGTGTTTGTTCAGATCGCTCCGAAATCGGATATGTCCGGTATCGATTCCCACCCTATTCAAAGTTGATTATGCAGGGTACCCGTCGTAATGGAATAATGATATGGCCATCTCTCTCCTCTCGCCGTTGATTTGTTCCTCCTCTTTCCCAACCCACCGCCATGACACAAGGGTCAATCCCACTAACAAGAAAAGTGCCCGCCTCCTACCGAGCGTTGCTCTCGCGGCCTCACGCAGCGGCTCCTCGCGCTCCTGGCCACCCAATGATTCTTCTGCATCGAGGGCTCGTTCACGTCCGCCCCCGCCATGGCCGGCCGACCCTCAAAGGACAGAGGCACGACTGGTTGTCAGCGCCACCAGACGGTTGCGAGGAATGACCTATTGGATGACCCAGCCATCACTGGGAGCAAGCTCCCTCTAGTGGCCGGAGCCCCATGGCGAAAACATGCTCGGGGAGGAGGCGCTAAGGAGATTTCTTCGAGAGGTGGACAGGAAGGCAAGCGACGATCTTTGTGAAGTAACATCCCGGTATTGATTAACGTTACAGTTGAGTAACCAAACAATTTGTGATTTTGGTCGATACCATTTACAGTGACACTGCTATTTGATTGTAATTAAATTTGCGTTTCCTTTCCTAAACCAAACACCTCCTAAAATTTAGCACCCCAGTTTGCAGAAACGTTTAAACATTAACAATGGGACTAGTTGATGAAACATATACTAACAAAGAGAAGCACTTTCTGTATCTACATTGGAAATGAAATGATAGAGAGGACACTCGCTCTATTTTGACTGTATTATTTCTTCATTTTATCAGTGGCACTCGGGTCGAGCAGGTGGCAAATGAGGTGTACCGTGCATCGCACGGATGGAGGCTGGGGGTGCTTAGACTGGGATGCTGAAGTTGGCTCTTTCAGTCCCTATCTCCCCCCTGATGTTTCTATGTAGCATTTGAGTTGTAATCCAAACTTGGTCGAGCTGGTGCTGCATCCACCTACCTGACTAGCTTATGTGGCGAACTTGTCTCCTGCTAGTACTCAGCCCGTTCTAGTAGTAGTTGCATAACTGCCCATTTACACTGAGATGTTGCCGGATAATGGTTCCCTATGGTTAGGTTTCTTTAATACAATCGGAGGAAACCCCATCTTTCGATATATAGAAAAAATCAGTGGAACTAGCGGTGCCAAAACATTGCCTCAAATTAATAGTGCCACTAGATTAAGGTGCCAAATAATAACATTACTGCTTTATCATGGCAGTGCCAAAATAGTAGCACAAGAGCGGACTCAACATGCAGGATCTTTGGCAAACGGCCAGACCAGAAAGGAACATACCTCGTGATAGGAACCATATCTGTAGTCAACGCCATTGTAGAAGGGATGACACCAGTCACCAACATGGATGATTCAATTCATGGGACCTTTTGGTGCAGTTCACCTAAAATGAAGCAATGTCCCATGAGCTAGTAGCTTCTTCTTCATTTATTTTTTAAGAAAAGGGCTCCAGCCCCGGTTCCATTTCCATCAAAAAATGAAACCCATAGAGCTTCTTCTTCATTAGTTGCAATAAAATTGAGCAACATCAAGGTTGGTTGTGAAGCTCCTGGAATGTTCAACTATAATTTGGATATCATTTGTGCAGTTCAACTAAGATCAAGCATGAAATGTATAACTCTGTTTGCACAAAAAAGGTGGAAAGGACGGTGACTAACAAGTGATGAAACATAGTATATCAAATGAAAAGAAGCATGTTACTTATCTGAATGGCAATCCTACAAGGACAGTAGCAATTTCTAAAGCAGCAGCATTGCTAGATATTAGTGTGGGCATTAGGATTAACTATGACAACCGTAAAATACGACATTAGTTTAATGGTGCCATTGCTTCATTTTACCAGCAACATTACATTAACAGCTGCTACAAAGTTGGTATTTGGGCACGGGAGAGTAGGCAAACCAGGACAGTTGCATTTCTAACGAAAGAAGTAATTTATTTTAATGGAAAATTTAGCAGGACATGAAAAAAGTTCCATTGTTTCATATTACTGGAGGAATTACATTGAAAACAACATTGGTTTAACGTGTCCTTACTTTTAACAATGCGACTGCTAAATTTTACCAGTGGCATTACATAAAGTGGGGGTGGGGGCCGGGTGGGGGATCTGGAAAGAAAGGAATGGTAAACACTTCAGAGGGATCCAGCCATCCTTTGCATCCTGGAAGGACAGATTCAAGCATGATTTTGCTCTATTGGTCCATAGGGCCAAGCAGGAGTATGCTCATTATATTCTGTCACTAGTAGCTGCCTTGTAATTAGGGGGATATCACCTTTTGTAACTCCTCTTCTCGCCCCCTCCTTTTTTCATGTAGTAGTGACTTGTTAGTAGGGATGTTAGCTGAATGGACTGGGCTGTTGGGACTGTACTAACCCTTTAACATTTTAATATAAAGTCAGTGGGGACCTCCCCCACTGTTATCAGTTCTAAAAAAACCTCTTAACAGTAAAAATTTAGGTGGCTTTCAAACAACCGATCGATCCTATCTATGAGGGGGCCTAAGGAATAGTAAAAGATACAAATGCAGCGACGTCAGGAGCTCGGGAAGTAGAGCAAGGTCGGTTTCGAAGGAAGTTATCCCTGAGGGTCACCGGGATGTCGCTAGGTGGGTGGCGGGAGGCCGGATCTGCCCACACTATGGTAGTGAGGAAGAAGGGGTCGGAGGCCCTCCCTAGCCAGCAGTGCTTGGTAGAGAATGACAAGGCACGATGATCAGGACCCGCCAACAGTGGTGAGGGAGTCCTGGATTAGGGGGTCCCCGGGCGTCCGAGCTACGCGACATGGGCCGGACTGATGGGCCATGAAGATAAAAGACTGAAGGCCTTCCCCCATGTCCGGATGGGACTCTCCTTTGCATGGATGGCAAGCTTGGCGTTCGGATATGAAGTTTCCTTTCTCTGTAAACCGACTCTGTACAACTCTAGGCACCTCCGATGTCTATATAAACCGGAGGGTTTAGTCCATAGAGGCAATCATAATTATATAGGCTAGACATCTAGGGTTTAGCCATTACGATCTTGAGGTAGATCAACTCTTGTAACCATTATACTCATCAAAGTCAATTAAGTAGGAAGTAGGGTATTACTTGCATCAAGAGGGCCCGAACCTGGGTAAGCATTGTGTCCCCTGCCTCCTGTTACCTTCAATCCTCAGACGCACAGTTCGGGAACCCCTACCCGAGATCTGCCGGTTTTGACACCGACATTGGTGCTTTCATTGAGAGTTCCACTATGTCATCAACAGAAGGCTCGATGGCTCGTTCAATCATCCATAACGATGCCGTTTCCGGGAAGCTTTCCTCCCCGGCCAGATTTTTCTATTCGGTGGCTTCGTTCTGCGTGCCAACTCGATTGGCCACCTCGAATAGATCGACAGCTATGCCCCTGGTCATCAGATCAGTTTCGGGAACCTAAATTATGTCGCTGATATTCGAGGAGATCTAATCTTCAACGGGTTCACGGCCCCGACCACTGCTCTGGCCTTAAATCTGGAGCAAACCACCAGGTCCGAAGACGGGAGTTTGGAGCCCACCGGACTCTCTACGGTGAACCGCACTATCCAGGATCTGGAGGCAATAGTGTCCACGCTGAATTCGTGATTAGACCGGGTTCCCCCTATCATTGAGAGGCCGAACTCGCCCCCAGACTCTAGATCCGAACTCTCGAGGTCCGTGCCAAGCAAGCATGGCCAGGAGGCCTTCGCCCCGGCCAGCCCCGACTCTCGCTTCCACGTCCAAACCTCTCTTTTAAACGTCCAAACCTCTCTTTTAATGCGATCCCTCGCGATTACAGAGTAATCACGTCCAGCTAATCGCCACTACGAGAAGCCTAAAAAAGCAGCAGTAACGACTACAAGCTGAAGAGGATACGCTCAATGATAGATGGACACATGTCCTAGCTGCTAAAGAATATGGCCTTCAATGCCCAACAAAAACTTATCTGAAGCTCCGGCTATTACCACAATTTTACGATGAAGCCGTTGAGCCCATACCATCAAGACACGACCGTTCTGATGAACCAAACCGACCACCACACAGGCGAGATAAAATGGCAACCTACGCCGAACATCAACCCGCACCACCTCGCCGCCAAGGAAGAGAGACAGCGGCTCCAGGATACACCTACGATCTACGACAAGACCTGAATAATAGAGCAGGCCAAACTAGATAGATCTACGGATCAAGGGGGCGCGCCCCAACGCGAGAAGATGACCGTCAGGAATGGCCCGACAGGCATAACCTCACCAGGGATGAAAACCGCATACAGACTTCATCCGAACTGCGCCGTGATGTCACCCGATACAGAGGCGCTGCACACCCCTTATGCTTTACAGATAAGGTAATGGAGCACTAGTTCCCAAAAGGGTTTTAACCTGTGAACATTGAATCATACGACGGAACGACAGATCCCGCTGTATGGATCGAAGATTTGCTTCTCCACATTCACATCGCTCGCGGTGATGATCTTCACGCCATCAAGTACCTCCCCCTAAAACTCAAAGGACCAGCACGACACTAGTTAAACATCCTACCAGAAATCTCTATTGGTAGCTAGGAAGATTTGGAAGATGCCTTCAGAGACAACTTCCAAGGCACCTATGTTCGGCCTCCGGATGCCGATGGCCTCAGTCATATTATCCAGCAACCTGGAGAGTTAGCTCGGAAACTCTGGAATAGGTTCTTAATTAAAAAGAACAAAATTGTCAATTGTCTGGACGCCGAAGCCCTCGCGGCCTTTGAACACAGCGTCCATGACGAGAGGCTCGCCCGACACCTCGGCCAAGAAAAGCCAAGGTCTATGGCAGCCTTCACCGCACTCATGACCCGCTTTTGCGCGGGAGAAGATAGCTGGCTAGCTCGTAGAAGCAACAACACCGGCGACCCTGGCACCTCCTAAGTCAGAGACGGCAACGCCAAGCCACGACCCAAAAAATATAAGCATCAAAGCAATAACAACAATACTGAAGATACGGCGGTTAACGCCAGATTCAGCGGCTCCAAACCCGATCAGCGGAAAAAGCCATTCAAAGGAAGCAAAGATGGTCCATCTAGTCTGGACAGTATACAAGATCGGCCTTGCTAGATCCATGGCACCCCGGACAAGCCTGCCGATCATACCAACATAAACTGTAGGGTCTTTAAACATGCCGGTAAAATAAACACCGAACATAAGGGGAAAGAGCCGCCTAGTGAGGATGATGACGAGCCTCGTTCATCAAACACAGGGGGGCAAAAGAAATTTCCCCCCGAGGTAAAAACAGTGAACATGATCTATGTCACTCATATCCCCAAGCGGGAGCGCTAGCGCGCACTCAGGGACGTTTACGCCATAGAGCCAGTCGCCCCAAAATTCGACCCATGGTTGGCATGCCCGATCACCTTTGATCGCAGAGACCACCCGACTAGTATCTGTCACGGAGGTTCGGCAACACTGGTCCTCAATCCAATCATCGACGGGTTCCATCTCACGTGAGTCCTTATGGACGGCGGCAGCAGCCTGATACGTCCATTTTGCATCATGCTTTCATGTCAATATTTATTGCATTATGGGCTGTTATTTCACGTTATTTCACAATACTTATGGTATTCTCTCTTATTTTACAAGGTTTACATGAAGAGGGAGAATGCCGACAGCAGGAATTCTGGGCTGGAAAAGGAGCAAATATTGAAGGACTATTCTGCACAACTCCAAAAGTCCTGAAACTCGACGGGATACCATAGAATAAATAAAGAAAAATCATCGCCAAAGATGAAGGCCAGGGGGCCCACACCCTGCTCACGAGGGTGGGGGCGCGCCCCCCTGGGCGCGCCCCCCTACCTCGTGGGCGCCCTGTTGGCTCTCCGACGTCCATCTTCTCCGATATAAAGTCTTTTGATGAGAAAAAAATAGAGAGAACCTTTCGAGACGAGACTCCGCCGCCACGAGGCGGAACCTTGGCGGAACCAATCTAGGGCTCCGGCAGAGCTTTTCTGCTGGGGACACTTCCCTCCGGGAGGGGGAAACCATCACCATCGTCATCACCAACGCTCCTCTCATCGGGAGAGGGCAATCTCCATCAACATCTTCATCAGCACCATCTCATCTCCAAACCCTAGTTCATCTCTTGTATCTAGTTCCTGTCTCCAAGTCCGGGATTGGTGCTAGTAGGTTGCTACTAGTGTTGATTACTCCTTGTAGTTGATGCTAGTTGGTTTATTTGGTGGAAGATCATATGTTCAGATCCTTAATGCATATTATTACCCCTCTGATTATGAACATGAATATGCTTTGTGAGTAGTTACGTTTGTTCCTGAGGACAAGGGAGAAGTCTTGCTATTAGCAGTCATGTGAATTTGGTATTCGTTCGATATTTTGATAAGATGTATGTTGTCTAACCTCTAGTGGTGTTATGTGAACGTCGACTACATAACACTTCACCATTATTTGGGCCTAGAGGAAGGCATTGGGAAGTAATAAGTAGATGATGGGTTGCTGGAGTGACAGAAGCTTAAACCCTAGTTTATGTGTTGCTTCGCAAGGGGCTGATTTGGATCCATATGTTTCATGCTATGGTTAGGTTTACCTTAATACTTTTGTTGTAGTTGCGGATGCTTGCAATAGAGGTTAATCATAATTGGGATGTTTGTTCAAGTAAGAACAGCACCCAAGCACCGGTCCACCCACATATCAAATTATCAAAGTACCGAACGCGAATCATATGAGCGTGATGAAAACTAGCTTGACGATATTCCCATGTGTCCTCGGGAGCATTTTTCCTATTATAAGAGTTTGTCTAGGCTTGTCCTTTGTTACAAAAAGGTTTGGGCCACCTTGATCCACTTTATTTACTTTTGTTACTTGCTGCTCTTTACAATTTATCCTATCACAAAATTATCTGTTACCACTTATTTCAGTACTTCCAGGGAATACCTTGCTGAAAACCGCTTATCATTTCCTTCTGCTCCTCGTTGGGTTCGACACTCTTACTTATTGAAAGGAATACGATAGATCCCCTATACTTGTGGGTCATCAAGACTCTTTTCTTGCGCCATTGCCGGGGAGTGAAGCGCCTTTGGTAGGTGGAATTTGGTGAGGAAAATTTTATTTAGTGTGCTAAAATTTTCTGTCACTTGTTACTATGGAAAGTAATTGTTCGAGGGGCTTGTTCGGGGTATCTTCACCCCGTCCGATTGAGCCAAGGGTTGCTCCTCAACCTACTGAACCTACTGAACCTATTGAAAATGAAACTCCTTTTGGAATTCCTTCGGGTATGATGGAAAAACTGCTAGCTAACACTTTCGCAGGAGATGGAACAAAGCATCCTGACGAACATCTACACTTTGTGGATGATATTTGTGGACTATTTAAGCTTGCAGGTATACCCAATGATGTTGTTAAGAAGAAGGCTTTCCCTTTATCTTTGGAGGGAGACGCATTGACATGGTATAGGCTATGTGATGATACGAGATCATGGAACTATAAAAGAGTGAAATTGGAATTTCATCAAAAGTATTACCCTATGCATCTTGTTCATTGTGATCGCAATTATATATATAATTTTTGGCCTCGCGAAGGAGAAAGCATCGCTCCAGCTTGGGGGAGGCTTAAATCAATGTTATATTCATGCCCCAATCATGAGCTCTCAAAATTGACAATTCTCCAGAATTTTTATGCTCGGCTTTCTGATAACAATCGCAAAATGCTTGATACTTCTTCTGCTGGATCTTTTATGATGAAGCCTATTGAATTTGGATTGAATTTATTGGATAGAATTAAACGCAATTCTGAAGATTGGGACCTCGATGAAGGTAAGGAGTCAGGTATGACACCTAAGTTTGATTGTGTTAAATCTTTTATGGATACTGATATTTTCCGCAAGTTTAGCACTAAATATGGACTTGACTCTGATATAGTAGCTTCTTTCTGTGAATCTTTTGCTACTTATGTTGATCTCCCCAAGGAGAAGTGGTTTAAATATCACCTCCCATAGAAGTAAAAGTAGCTGCACCTATCAAAGTTGAAGAAAAGATTTTCACTTATAATGATCCTATTGTTCCTACTTCTTATCTTGAGAAACCCCATTTCCCTGTTAGAATGAAGGATCATGCTAAAGCTTCAACTGTTGTTCGTAAAAGCAATATTAGGACTTATACACCTCCTGAACAAGTCAAAGTAGAACCT
This sequence comes from Triticum dicoccoides, assembly GCF_002162155.2. Lineage (NCBI taxonomy): Eukaryota > Viridiplantae > Streptophyta > Magnoliopsida > Poales > Poaceae > Triticum > Triticum dicoccoides. The sequence continues at coordinate 554,903,055 of NC_041393.1, read as the reverse complement.
AATATTGCCATTGTTAAAGATCTCTTGTCTGATAATATCGATGGGCATGTTATTCAATTCCAAGGTGAAACTGCTAGAATTGCTCAACCTTGTGTTAAAAATAAACATAGACCTGTGGTAGGCGTGCCTGTTATTTCTGTTAAAATATGAGATCATTGTTATCATGGCTTATGTGATATGGGTGCTAATGCTAGTGTTATACCCATTCACTTATATAAAGAAATTATGCATGATATCGCACCTGCTGAGTTAGAAGATATTGATGTAACAATTAAACTTGCCAATAGAGATACTATATCTGCAATGGGAATTGTTAGAGATGTTGAAGTCTTGTGTGGGAAAACCAAATATCCCGCTGATTTCCTTGTTCTTGGTTCTCCACAAGATAGCTTTTGTCCCATTATTTTTGGTAGACCCTTCTTGAATACTGTTAATGCCAAGATAGACTGCGAAAAGAATGTTGTTACTGTTAGCTTGGATGATATGGTTCATGAGTTTAATTTCTCTAAATTTAGTAAACAACATCGTGAGGAAGAATTGCCTAGTAAGGATGAAATTATTGGTCTTGCTTCTATTGATGTACCTCCTAGTGATCCTTTGGAACACTATTTGCTAGACCATGAAAATGAGATGTTCATGAATGAAAGAAGGGAAATAGATGAAGTATTCTTTAAATAGGAACCTATTCTGCAACATAATTTGCCTGTTGAAATCCTAGGGGATCCTCCTCCACCCAAGGGTGATCCCGTGTTCGAGCTTAAACCGTTGCCTGATAATCTTAAATATGCTTATCTTGATGAAAAGAAAATATATCCTGTTATTATTAGTGCTAACCTTTCAGAGCATGAAGAAGAAAGATTATTGAAAACTCTGAAGAAGCACCGTGCTGCTATTGGATATACTCTCGATGATCTTAAGGGCATTAGTTCCACTCTATGTCAACATAACATAAATTTGGAAGCGGATGCCAAACCAGTTCGTGATCCTCAACGACGGTTGAATCCTAAAATGAAAGAAGTTGTAAGAAAAGAAATACTCAAGCTCCTGGAGGCAGGTATAATTTATCCCATTGCTGATAGTCAGTGGGTAAGTCCTGTCCATTGTGTCCCTAAGAAGGGAGGTATTACTGTTGTCCCTAATGATAAAGATGAATTGATTCCGCAAAGAATTATCACAGGCTATAGGATGGTAATTGATTTCCACAAATTAAATAAAGCTACTAAGAAAGATCATTACCCTTTACCTTTTATTGATCAAATGCTAGAAAGACTATGCAAACATACACATTATTACTTTCTGGATGGTTATTCTGGTTTCTCTCAAATACCTGTGTCGGCTAAAGATCAATCAAAGACTACTTTTACATGACCTTTTGGTACTTTTGCTTATAGACGTATGCCTTTTGGTTTATGTAATGCACCTGCTACCTTTCAAAGATGCATGATGGCTATATTCTCTGACTTTTGTGAAAAGATTTGTGAGGTTTTCATGGACGACTTTTTCGTCTATGGTTCCTCTTTTGATGATTTCTTAAGCAATCTTGATCGAGTTTTGCAGAGATGTGAAGAAACTAATCTTGTCTTGAATTGGGAAAAGTGCCACTTTATGGTTAATGAAGGTATTGTCTTGGGGCACAAAGTTTCTGAAAGAGGTATTGAAGTTGATAAAGCCAAGGTTGATGCTATTGAACAGATGCCATGTCCAAAGGACATCAAAGGTATAAGAAGTTTCCTTGGTCATGCCGGATTTTATAGGAAGTTCATTAAGGACTTCTCAAAAATCTCTCGGCCTCTGACTAATTTATTACAAAAAGATGTACCGTTTGTCTTTGATGATGATTGTGTAGAAGCATTTGAAATACTTAAGAACGCACTAGTCTCTGCACCTGTTGTTCAACCACCTGATTGGAATTTACCCTTTGAAATTATGTGTGATGCTAGTGATTATGCTGTAGGTGCTGTTCTAGGGCAGAGAGTTGATAAGAAATTAAATATTATCCATTATGCTAGTAAGACTCTAGATAGTGCTCAAAGAAATTATGCTACTACCGAAAAGGAATTTTTAGCAGTGGTGTTTGGTTGTGATAAGTTTAGACCTTATATTGTTGATTCCAAAGTTATTATTCACACCGATCATGCTGCTATTAAATATCTTATGGAAAAGAAGGATGCAAAACCTAGACTTATTAGATGGGTTCTCCTGCTTCAAGAATTTGATTTACATATTGTTGATAGAAAGGGAGCTGAGAATCCCGTTGCAGACAACTTGTCTAGGCTAGAGAATGTTCTTGATGACCCACTACCTATTGATGATAGCTTTCCTGATGAGCAATTAAATGTCATAAGTACTTCTCGTAGGATTCCTTGGTATGCTGATTATGCTAATTATATTGTTGCTAAATTTATACCACCTAGCTTCACATACCAGCAAAAGAAAAAGTTTTTCTATGACTTGCGACATTACTTTTGGGATGACCCACATCTTTATAAAGAAGGAGTAGATGGTGTCATTAGACGTTGTGTACATGAGCATGAACAGGAACAGATCCTACGCAAGTGTCACTCCGAAGCTTATGGAGGACATCACGCTAGAGATAGAACTGCACATAAGGTATTGCAATCCGGTTTTTATTGGCCTACTCTCTTCAAGGATGCCCGTAAGTTTTTTTGTCTTGCGATGAATGTAAAAGAATTGGTAATATCAGTAGACGTCAAGAAATGCCTATGAATTATTCACTTGTTATTGAGCCATTTGATGTTTGGGGCTTTGATTATATGGGAACTTTTCCTGCCTCTAATGGTTACACTCATATTCTAGTTGCAGTTGATTACGTTACTAAGTGGGTGGAAGCTATTCCAACTAGTAGTGTTGATCATAACACTTCTATTAAAATGCTTAAGGAAGTTATTTTTCCGAGGTTTGGAGTCCCTAGATACTTAATGACTGATGGTGGTTCACACTTTATTCATGGTGCTTTCCGTAAGATGCTTGCTAAATACGACGTTAATCATAGAATGGTATCTCCTTATCACCCAGAGTCTAGTGGTCAACTAGAATTGAGCAATAGGGAGCTCAAATTAATTTTACAAAAGACTGTCAATAGGTCTAGAAAGAATTGGTCCAAGAAACTTGATGATGCATTATGGGCCTATAGAACTGCTTATAAAAATCCTATGGGTATGTCTCCTTACAAAATGGTCTATGGAAAAGCTTGTCACTTACCTCTCGAATTAGAACATAAGGCATATTGGGCTATTAAAGAGCTCAACTATGATTTCAAACATGCTGGTGAGAAGAGGTTATTTGATATTAGCTCACTTGATGAATGGAGAGCCCAAGCTTATGAAAATGCCAAGTTGTTTAAAGAAAAAGTTAAAAGATGGCATGACAAAAGGATACCAAAGCGTGAGTTTAATGTCGGTGATTATGTATTGCTATACAACTCTCGTTTAAGATTTTTTGCAGGAAAACTTCTCTCTAAATGGGAAGGTCCCTATGTTATCGAGGAGGTCTATCGTTCCGGTGCCATAAAAATTAAAAACTTTGCAGGCACAAATCTGAAGGTGGTAAACGGTCAAAGTATCAAACACTATATCTCAGGTAATCCTATAAATGTTGAAACTAATATTATTGAAACCGTGACCCCGGAGGAGTACATAAAGGACACTTTCCAGAACGTTCCACACTCCGAAAAGGAATAGGTATGTGGTATGGTAAGTAAACCGACTCCAAAACAATTTTTAAGGCAATATTTCTCCGTTCTGGAATATTTAGAAAAATATAAAAATAAGTAGCAGTCCGGGGAGGACACGAGGCCTCCACGAGGGTGGAGGGCGCGCCCTACCCCCCTAGGCGCGCCCCCCTGCCTCGTGAGCACCTTGTGTGCCCTCCGGACTCCATTTTCTTGCACGATACATATTTTGGTCGGTAAAAATTCATTATATATATATACTCCGAAGGTTTTGACTCCCGTATCACGCAAATATCCCCTGTTCTCGTTTCGAGCTGTTTTTCTGACATGTCTAGATCATCATGACGACCTCAAGTGCTTCCAAGGACAAGTTCTTCGAGAAGGTGATCAACCCTTACCTCGCGGAGGTGCTGCGACACCCTTAAACCATTGAGATGCGTGATGGGTTGCTGCACATCCGCGATGCTGAGGGACGAAAGGGAAACGGAAGCGCGGAGTCGAGGCTCAAAGCAATGGAGCAACAAGTTTTCAAGTGCCAGGGGATGGTGGAGCGTGGAATCAATGCTACCCACAAGATGCTCGTGGAGTTCACCAATAACTACGAGCGGATGCCAAGAGGACCGAGGAGGCCATCTTCAAGCTACATGAGAAGATCGAGCACCTCCAAGCTCAAATCTATGATCTGCAAAACAAAAACTGTGAGTATGAATTTAGATTCAAAAGGATGAGTTTGGCTGCAGATTTGAGGATCCCGAAGACTCAATCATCCTTCTACGATGGTGAGCCTATGCCCTGGAAGGTGGACGACAAGCTTGCATCATCATCAACAACACCTCCACCGCCAACAACAAAGAAGGAGACGTAATCACATGGGTATGGGCACTCCCCTTGGCAACTGCCAAGCTTGGGGGAGGTGCCCTGGTATCGTATCACCCTCACAACTCCTATCTTTATAGTTTTTCTTAGTTCGATCCTATTAGTAGTATCTTGATTTAGTAGAATAAAGTCGTGGCATGATCTAGTTTTGAGTTTTGCTTTATGGTCTTTCTTTGTAATCGAGTCCGTGAGCTATATAATAAAGATTAGTGTTGTGTCAAGGGCTTGAGTATTTTGCCATGATCTTGGGTGATTAGAGGAAAAAGAATAAAAAGAATCAAAGACTTCATATTGATCTTAGTGAAAGTGATGACTCCACATAGAAAGAGTATGATGATTAAAAATTGTTGGGAGTTGGCAAATATAGTTTTGGTCATTGTTGCAATTAATAGGAAGTAATAAGGAAAGAGAGGTTTCACATATAGATATAATATCATTGACATCTTTTATGATTGGGAACACTCATTAAAATATGACATGCTAAAGAGTTGAGGTTGGACAAGGAAGACAGCATAATGAGTTATGTTTTCTTACATTCGAGATAAAGTATGTTGTCATGGATCTTCTACCGTGTTGAGCTTGCCTTTCCCCCTCATGCTAGCCAAATTCTCAGCACCAAGTAGAAATACTACTTGTGCTTCCAAATACCCTTAAACCAGTTTTGCCATGAGAGTCCACCATATCTACCTATGGATTGAGTAAGATCCTTCAAGTAAATTGTCATCGGTGCAAGCAATAAAAATTGCTCTCTAAATATGCATGACTTATTAGTGCAGAGAAATAAGCTTTGTACGAACTTGTTGTGGACGCAATAAAAGCGACGGACTGCATAATAAAGGTTCACATACAAGGGGCAATATAAAGTGACGTTATTTTGCATTAAGATTTTGTGCATCCAACCATAAAAGCGCATGGCAACCTCTGCTTCCCTCTGCGAAGGGCCTATCTTTTATCATTATCCTCTACCTTACAAGAGTCTCGGTGATCCTCACCATTCATTTTTCATTTTATCCTTTGGCAAGCTCAGTATGTTGGAAAGAGTATGATATACATATCTAATTGGATGTGGGGGAGCATGAATTGTTATTGTTGACATTACCCTTGAGGTAAAAGGTTGTGGAGCAAAACTATAAGCCCCTATCTTTCTCTGTGTCCGATTAAAACTCCGTAACCACAAGTATCGCGTGAGTGCTAGCAATTATGAAGGACTAAATGATAGTTGATTATGTGGACATGCTTTTAAGCTCTGACATAGACTCTTTCCGATGTTATGACATATTGCAATTGCTTCTGTGACTGATATTATAATTGTTAGCGCCCAATAATGTTTCTGATTCATGCTTTTGCTTTGTGAATGGGTCATTACTTGAACATGAGTAATCATATGACAAAATCTATTCATGTTGCTGTTATGAAATAATCATGATGCCTTCATGTTCGTATTTTGTTTTTATCGATGCCTCTACCTCTAAACATGAGGACATATTTATTGTTATCGGCTTTTCGCTTGAGGAAAAGCGAGGTCTAAGCTTCGGGAGTTGATACGTCCATTTTGCATCATGCTTTTATGTCAATATTTATTGCATTATGGGCTATTATTTCACGTTATTTCACAATACTTATGGCTATTCTCTCTTATTTTACAAGGTTTACATGAAGAGGCAAAATGACGGCAGCTGGAATTCTGGGCTGGAAAAGGAGCAAATATTGAAGGTCTATTCTGCGCAACTCCAAAAGTCCTGAAACTCCACGGAATACCTTAGAATAAATAAAGAAAAATCGTCGCCAAAGATGAAGGCCAGGGGGCCCACACCCTACTCACGAGGGTGGGCCCCCCGTAGGCGCGCCTCCTACCTCGTGGGCCCCCTGGTGGCTCTCCGACGTCCATCTTCTCCCATATGAAGTCTTTCGGTGAGAAAAAAATAGAGAGAACCTTTCGGGGCGAGACTCCGCCGCCACGAGGCGGAACCTTGGCGGAACCAATCTAGGGCTCCCGCAGAGCTTTTCTGCTGGGGACACTTCCCTCAGGGAGGGGAAATCATCACCATCATCATCACCAACGCTCCTCTCATCGGGAGAGGGCAATCTCCATCAACATCTTCATCACCACCATCTCATCACCAAACCCTAGTTCATCTCTTGTATCTAATTCCTGTCTCCAAGTCAGGGATTGGTGCTAGTAGGTTGCTAGTAGTGTTGATTACTCCTTGTAGTTGATGCTAGTTGGTTTATTTGGTGGAAGACCATATGTGTCACAGCCCTAGAGTTTGCTTGTAACTAGTGGCTTTGCATCCATGCATCATATTTAAATTTCATGAAACTTGAAATGGGGATGCTTAAACCCTAGCACCAAATGATTTCAACTAGGGTCGAAAAAATAAAATCTTTTTCATTGAACTCAAAATGCCCTCTGAAAATGTTCAACATTTCTGGATTGATGTGGAAGCATCTACCAAAAATGGTTTACATTTTGCAGGACATATTTGGGCTCTGAATTAAATCATACTTTATTTGCATTTGGGCATTTAAATGCTATTAAATATTTTAAATGCTCAAATAATCATAAACTAAAATGTTTACTGTAGGATATATTCCCAACAATGATCATGAGTAGTTTCATGATTTTTGGAAGTGTCTAAGTATTTTTAATAAAGCCCTAAAGATTACAGAAAAATAGAAAACTGAAACAACAAATAGAGAGAGAGAGAGAGAAAGGAACTTACCTGGGCTTAGCTCACATGTGCAGCCACCTGGCGGCCCAAGTGGCCGGCCCAGCCCACCTGGCCCCCTCCCCTGTCGTCTTCCTCCTTCGCCAGGAGGATGGGCGCGTGGCCGATGCACGCCGGCGCGCGCCCCGGCCACCTCCTGCTTGCCACCTCCCTCTGGACCCTCGGACGACGCCACGCACTCCACGTGCCCAAACCTCTCACCCTCTCCCACTTTTCCCTCTCTCCCGCAAGAACACGAGCGCAACCAAGTGAGCTCGTCGCCGCTGACGACGATCACCGTGGCCACCGTCCACCCTACCCTCTTCGTACCGTCCAACGGCTCCGCCGCGACGCCCTCTTCCTCATCGCCAACCCAGGCGACGCTGGGAGCCTCGTGCCTTTGTCCTCGCCCTCGTCTTCTTCCGCAGGATCCGATGACAACCGCCGACGATTCGACGCTGTCCGGCCTTCCTCGAGCTCGCCGACCACCTCTACTACCCCGCTGTGAGCTCCGCCATTGTTTCCCCTCTCCCCGTACTCCACCTCCCTCTCTAGTCGCCGTTCGTAACGAGCCCGAGAGCTCTTCGCCACCATCCATGTCGCCGCTATGGCTACGGCTGCTGGAGCTCGCACTCGAGCACACCACTGCGCTCAGTGAATCCCAACGAGCCCGCAACACGCCCCAGCTCGCCTTCCCGTGCCCCTAGCTCTCACCCGCATCTCGCCCTAACTCCGGCCGCCGCCTTGGATGTGACACTCCAAAATTTTTGTGATTTTGTTTTCAGAAAGAGCCTTGCTTGGTTTGGAGAAGGTCATTTAAACCCTTCTTAAAAACCCTCTTCTGAGTTTGCCCCCTCAAAAATCTTTTCTTGGATTTAGTTTCTTTTAAAAAGAAAACCTTTTGATTTTGGGTTTTCATTTGATTTTTAGTCCATTCTTGTTTACCATGCCTCTTATGGTAAAACTCCCCCAAAAACCTCTCTTCCCACTCGGGTACAACCCAAACATTCTGTCCAAACTAATAAAATCCATTTTTGGATTTTATTCCAATTATTTCTCTTCCCAAAACAATTATGTCCTTTCTTGTGAACCTAGGCGATTTGAAAAGCAAGTACCCTAATGCCTTTGATCCATGATCCCAAACCAACTCCTCTGGATAGTCCTTAGTACCCACAACCTAGAACCATCTTGATCCACTCTTCTTTTCAAAATATTTCAAATTTCACTCTCTGCAAGTTTGGACCAGATTTGCCAAATTTGGTGACATTCATATCTCCATTCTTCCAAAAATTCCACCAAAATTCAGGCAGCCTCTAGTTGCAATGATAGACCTCTCCACCAAAAATCAGCTCAAGGAAAAATCCCTACATGCCAGAATCATTCTGTCGAACACTTGGCGTGCACTGTTTTGTTCATATTCAGTAAAATTCAGAGTTCAGTGTCGTTTACCCGACAGAACTTCAGTCACATGCCCACTGTGCATTTGGCTCGAAACTCGTAGCCCCTCCCTCTTATCCAGAGCTTCACACGCGCGCTTGGCGCCTTCCTGGCATCAGTGGCGCCCTGGCCCGCCTGCGCCGGCGTGCTTTGCGGCGGCAGAACCACCATAACAGCCGACAGGGGGCAACACCGCGGCAGAACGCCGTTCGGCGCCGCCCAACCCTCCTGGTAGCTCCGCGTGGCCATCTCCTTGCCAGCGCATGCATGCAGCACCGTCGCCGTGGCCTGGCACGCGCAGAGCGCGTTCTCTGCCGCCAACGGACTGTGCTGCCGTTCCATCGAAGGCATGCCGTAACCCTCCCTCCCGTGCTGAGTTGGACCCTGGAATGGCACCACTACTCCACCTAGGCGATGCTCAAGCTCCTAAGCCGACCGTCCCGCCACAGCACCGCCGTAATCACCCGCCGGACT